>NW_027181771.1:20651585-21102966 GCF_029961685.1 Aristolochia californica
GGTTCTGTGATTTCATCGACCTCTAACCAGAACAACCGTCTACTCTAATGGCCTACCCTGTATGTTTCATCACAATTGTAACATAAGTTCTTTCCTCTGCGCTCCGCCATCTCCCCACTAGTTAATTTTTGAATATACAGGGCAGGTGGGTTGTTGGGCCGTGTATCTACTGTAGGATTAATACTGGGATAATTTCTGACTTGTTGCCCTGCCTGAGAAGCTAGTTGAGTATTAGTGTTGTGCCTCCCTTGCCAGCTAGAGGAAGTGTTTTGGTCCCCTTGCCAAGCTGGCCTCCAGTTTTGAACATCCTTCCAGTGCACTAGCTAGATTCATTGCTCGAGCTAAGTAAGCAGGTGCATGTAGCTCCACCTTTAACTGTAATGACTCATTAAGGCCCGCTATACTTAAATTGACCTTTGGTCTACCGAACCATTTGGCTTGCTCTTGCCAATTTTTCCTAGAATTGTTTTTGATAGAGCTCCATTAGACCAATTTGTCGTAACAACACCAAATCACCCAAGGGGTTGCAGTGGGCTGGAGGACGAAATCGTTTAGTGCATAATCCTTTAAACTCTTCCCAATCCAACACTAATCTATCCGACTCAACTTGATGAAACCAAATTTGTGCTTCCCCAAGCAAATGGAAAGAGGCCAGCCCTACCATATTAGTTGTTGTTCTTTGATAGATAAAAAAACATTTCCACCTATGTAACCAAATCAAAAGGTCTTCTGACCCATTAAAAGTAGGAAATCAAGTTTTGTATACCTTGATACGGTGCTTCCTCCCTGGTTGAAGTTTCCAATCTGGCCAGGAAAACTAGTGCACCTAGCAAACTAATCTCCCCCTTTGTTGTGCGAATTGTCCTCTCCTCTTTGTTCTGGAATTGAGTTCATTCCAATCATCTTATTTCCCATCATCCCAGAAAGTCTCTCAATCTGAATATTCATATCTAGAATCTATACTATCTGCTCCATCATTATAGCAATTTTTCTGTCAATCTTTATCTGTGCTTGTTGAACTCTGAGCACCAATTCCTTTAACTCATTAATGTTGTTCTCCACCGTGTTGCCCTGGTCTGATACCAAGTTGTTATGGTCCCTAGCCATGGATCTAGTAACTCGGCGACGTAATTGGGCATCCAGCACTGTATTAGGGTTCTTGGTCTAGGTAATGACGAAAATAACCTCCTTTCCTTAACTGTTCTCAGTAGGATTGAAAAGGAGTTTCCTTTTCTTAGTCTTCTACGTAAATAAAATACTTCTCTTATTGATCTCGGCCAGGAAGGATTAAACCCTTTTTGGTGCTCACGTCTAAGAGGGTAGGGACCCTCTATAAAGGTTGTTGTTGCCCACGTAGGATAGATTAGGACTTCCTAACCCTTCCTTACTCAGTTAGAGGCTAAACTGCCTCTTTTAGATGTGCTGCTTGATTAGGGACTCAAGACTTCTCATTTCTTGCTCGGATTGAAGGAAAATTATTCCCTCTTGCTGCTGTAAATGTGGAATCTTGAACTCGGAAAACAGTAACTCAAGGCCCTCTCCATATCTTGGATAATCTCAATGCAAAGCAGAATTCAAAGAGAGATAAAACAAAACTCAAATCAAGAGAACCTTACCTAGAGCTCGTCAAGGAGACCTCCCAACCCTAGAGCTCATCAAGGAGAACTCAAAACCCTATTTAATCTAATTCAACACTTGCCTTTTCTCTATTTCTCTACCTTCTAAATAGGGTTTGACGTCTTAAGTGTTTTAGGGCTAAAAATGAATATTATGCCCCAGTGTCCTTGGTCATTACATAATTAATGAAAAAATATACTTAAAGAAATATAAAATATAAAATTTAAAAGTAATAAACTCAGTGAATCATTGCCTCCTCCTTTGGGTTACTCAGTGTGCTATTGAGCCTTCAACACTATCCTACCTTCGAGATTGAGGACAAACTCTTTCTCCATGGGGAGAGTGATGTTATAAACTCGATAGCG
Organism: Aristolochia californica; assembly: GCF_029961685.1. Lineage (NCBI taxonomy): Eukaryota > Viridiplantae > Streptophyta > Magnoliopsida > Piperales > Aristolochiaceae > Aristolochia > Aristolochia californica. Next base: position 20,653,568 of record NW_027181771.1, read on the forward strand.
AGCCGTGTAACTCAGCAGCACCATGGCTGAGTCACTAAGTACTGAGTCCCTTAGTTTTATATTTTTGTTTTTATATCAATGAGGAGTAAATATGCCTCAAGGGCACTCTTGTAGTTTTTGCCATAAACTATGGTTGGCATCAAGCATATGGAGGAGGGTGTTGAATTTATGGAAAAGTGAAATACTTCATTGACATCAACAACTTGTTGTAATCAGAGTACATGAACTTCTATTTATAATAGAGGAAGGTAGTGGAGTCCAATTACAATAAAACTACCCTTGTCCTAATTATACCCAAACTCTAACACTTAAAGTTAAGTCCTAGCATAATTAAATAACTCAATATTGATAAAAGACAAACATAACTCAAACTAAAACTCCTTGGTTGGGACCCTAAGATAAAGATACTTTTGTGAGTCCTTCTTGATCTTCCAACTGATGTGATAAGGATGCCAGCTCATGGTAATCATTGTGGGTCCTACTTTCTATGGGTTTGGGCCCATCTTGTGGGCCTTCCTTGGTCGTGTGGGCTTGAGCTTATCTTCCAATAGAGGGAAGATGGAATATGAAGAGGCAAGTATTATTTTGGCCAAAACCAGGATCCCAAGTTCTCCTTGAGGAGCTCAGGGTTGGAGTTCCCCATTGAGCTCTAGTTATCCATCTGATCTCTTCTTCTCCTCCCCCTTCCCCTTTCCATTTTACAAAGTTCAACCCAAAATAGCAACACTGAACCGTTCACTGGTTTCAGGTGCTTTTGTTTGGTTCGCAGTCAAGCAGAGCAAGGGCTTACCATTCCATTCCGATGAGCACAAGGGTGTGTTGTTGTTTGGTTTTAGTTGAGAAAAGTAGGGAGATTAAAGTTCTTTCCAACGAGCAGAGCAGGTGTGATTGTTCATTTTGAACCAGCTTACCAGTGAGGTGCTGCCCAATTCCCGTCGAGAACAACAGGGATTGTTGTTCAGATCTCGCCAAGCCCAGTAGTCTACTGTTGTTCTGTAATCGAGCGTAACATTGGTGGCTACCCAGTGCCCACTGAAAGCAGTGTGCTGCTTTCCAGATCTAGCCGAGCCCTACAGTCTATGGCTGCCCCCAATTAAACGAGCACACCAGTGGGTTGAGACCCACTCTGATATGCCCCATTTCCATGGATCAGCCACCAAACGATCTCTTCCTAGTTCCGGATCTGAAAACATGAGGATAACCAAGCTTTCGAATGAAGCTTGCACCTTCGCCCTCATTAGAGAGAGAACCCAATCTCAGACCTCGTGAGAGAGAGAACCTGATCTCAGTTGCAACTATGATCAATGCTTGGTCTTTCATTAATCAGACGTCCCTATAAAGGGAATTATGGAATGACGCCAACAAGGGCCCAAGCAAGAGGCCATAATTTTCAACCGAATTACAAGAAAACCCACTAATGAATTAAAAGTGAAATTACATAATCCACCCTCTTCGTTGACTAGTTAATCTATATGCTATGGAGTCCATAACATCACTCCCGTCCTAGAGAACGAGCTTGCCCTCAAGCTCGAAATGTAGGTCTGTTTGCCCATGCCAACGTCACGATCCATGCACAAGTGTCAACCACGGTAGTTGGGTCAGCCCTCTGGACTACAAAAGTAGAGTATCCCACCAGAGGAGCAATAGATAGCACGGAAGGTTGTGATGGTTCCTATGAGGCTGCAGCAGTGTCAGTATCCGTCCACGGAATAAAAACCTCCCACACACCGGTATACGACGAGCCTGCGGATGTAAGAGTTCCTACAATACTAGCTTTAGAATTGACTACTACATCCTGGTTGTGTTGTGTCTTATTGCCCTTTAGAGCTATGATAACTAAACCAAATAATCACTTTTCCCTCGCATGACTACTAGGGGTTGAGCTGGTGGCTTCATTTTGCATGGGAATAGTATTCTGGTAAAGTAGGCTAATGGATTCCAGCTTTCAGTATATGTCATTCCTGGACAAAATAGAGATGAAATGGATTTCCTGATCTGTGTTCACCAAAATGAGTTCTCCTTCTGAGGCACAGCAGAAAGATAAATTCAAATTTGAGCTTGATTTTGAATTTGAAACAGTCAAATCCCTCAAGGAAGTGTCCAGTAGAAGGATAAATCTGGAAGAGACCTTGTTTCGATTTTGCCACTTGTAAATAGAAGTATTAGACCAAAACCAGAACTCGGAGTGGAGACTGTTGATGCCCACCAGCAAGTCCCCTGGAACTTTTTCGTATTGTGCACTTTCTTAACCCCCTGCACCAGATGAAGTAAGGAATACAAATGTGTTGCTTTTTCATAACAAACCAACACAAGTGATTGCTTTGATATTGTTTCGTTACTCATCTGCCCTTGGTTCAAACGTGGACTTGAGGCAATGTATCCATGGCCAGATGTATCTTGTTCATCGAGAAGGTGCCGGAAGAGTGCGTTTGTAGGTTTTTTACAGTGGACCCCACAGCTACTGAGTGGATTTCCAGCGTCTCCATCAAGGGCCAAAATGGATGAATCTTTTAGGATTACCACCAAAAGAGTTTGTTGAGAGCCATTGGAGCTGCAATTCTCAAATTTTAAAGCACCAGTAGATGGTTCACTTGAAAAACGTCTCTGAGACAATATGGTAGGCCCTTCCATCACAATTATTGAAACCAATCCTTCATCAGATCCAATGACAAGTTTCCCTGCAATGGAGTTCATATGGATGGATATTACAGCTCTTATAATCTTTAGAAGCTTGATGTCATGAATGTTGTTGTTGCATCCTTGCTTTGTACTTACTTGGTCAGGTTGGAATGTGAAATTGTGGATCAGTCCATGTTGATCTCCATAAACAAGAACCCGAGAACTGATTGCAAAGAACAAAGTTGTCACTGGAACACGACTCAAAGAATGAGTAGCATCCATATCACCCAAAAACATTAACACAACATGTTGACATGGACTGTTACCGCTGGCGAAATGACCCAAAATAGCTACCTGGTTTCTATAGGCATTCATCAGAATAGAATCTCTCCCCTGCCCATGTTAAAAAAAAATGGTTGATGGCAAACAGAGGTAAGGCCCTCAGCTGCTTGAATTGGAAGATGGGCATGATTCCAAAAGGATTAATTAACCATGTTGACTTTGCCAACCAGCCAACAACATCACGTTGAGGCATTACTTCGAACAGCTCCCCAATATGAGGAGTCCCGTTGACGCATGGAAAAATAGGTGCATAGAGAGAGAGGGATGCACGCTCCACTGTAAGAAAGGGTGGAACGGCAATTGCAGACCTGATTTTGTGCCTAGCAACCATGAATGGAAGGCCGTTTACAGCACCCCGAACAGGGGCCTCATCTTGTTGAAGCTATTTCAATTCGAAATATTTTGTACGAGACCTCTCATCTTCCGCCAAGGCCACGATTTTAACTGCAAAATCAAAATCTCTAGGTTTTGGTGGGTGTCGGTTCGTAGAAACCGACAATGGTGCTCGTTTGTAATTTTCAAGCCCCTTGCCAACTGCTAGCCCGTCGAGCTTGAGATGTTGTGGACGGCGAATAGGATGAACGAGTGGCCTAAATTGAGAACATTTCTGCTTCTCGACGAACATGTATCGTGGTTTCACTGTGGCAGTGTAGGTCTTCGGTTTGGAGGTCACCTCATCGTTTGATTTTGGACGCTCAGGGAGTTTGGCCGAGACAGGGAGTTCTCAGATTTCCGGCTTCTTCTATTCGGGAGGACGTATGACGTCCAGGGAGAAAGGGTTTGACGGCAAACCCCTTCCATTTTTTCCGACAAAGTTTATGGGGAGGATCCTTCCAAATTTGAACATGTGTAGCCCCCAATTTTGGACGTCGCTTCCACTGGAGAAACAGAGGGTTCTTTGATTTTTGGCGTCACCGATTATCCGATTTCATTTTTGTGGCACTACCCGGAATAGCAAAAGTCTGAGCAATATTTGCATCAAATCGAAGAGTGAGTTGATGAATAAGCTCTTGGATTTTCTTAAGACCAGTGAGGAATGCGGCATAGTGGTTCTGTGTTTGGATCATAAATTTCTTCACCAAAGTGCGGCAATCATTTAGAGAAGATGAATCGTCGATGGTGGTCCTTTCTGATACCAAATTGATATGCCCCATTTCCATGGATCAGCCACCAGATGATCTCTTCCTGGTTCTAGATAGGAAGACGTGAGGATAACCAAGCTTTTGAAGGAAGCTTTCACCCTAGGGCTCATCAAAGAGCGAACCCGATCTCATTTGCAACTATGATCAATGCTTGGTCTTTCATTAATCAGACGGCCCTATAAATAGAATTAGGGAATGACGCCAACAAGGGCCCAAGCAAGAGGCCATCAGTTTCAACCGAATTACAAGAAAACCCACTAATGAATTAAAAGTGAAAATTACATAATCCACCCTCTTCATCGACTAGTTAATCTAGATGCTATGGAGTCCATAACACACTCCTGGCAGAGAATAGCAGAGTGCTGCTATTTAGACCGGGTCAAGTACATCAGAGAATTTTTATCCAGCATCAACCCATAACAGACGTGGAAGACTTACTCTCTCAGCTCTAGATCTATCCATCCAATGCTGTGTTACACGATCTATGACTAGGGACCCCCTATGGCACTGATATATTGAATCAAGAAAAGAAGTGGGAAGCGTTAGCAACTTCTATTTGCTTAGAAAATAGCAAACCATACCTTGAGGTGGTGTAGACTCAACTACTTAGCTCCTCAACACTTCCATCATTTGATGATATCAGTGTCATCTTACTTCAGATACCAGAACATTCTTACACCTCTCACACTGGGGTGTCATCTCGGATGTACTTCCATAACAAGCGTACACCTTTTACCACCAGACGTCACTGTAGAAATCATAGAGGAGGCAGAGGAAGAGGTGGTAGGACTAACTTTGGTTCCTCAAGGACTAATAACCGGGTCTGAACTCATTGTGGAGGACAAAATCATTTAGTGGAAACCAATTGGAAGTTGCTTGGAAAACATGACTAGGCCACTGCCAACCAGGCTTTGGTTCATTCTGATAAAATTGAAGACAAACTACAGTCACACAAAGGCAAGACAACTATAACCGATGAAGCTTATGAGTTCTTTCAAAGACTGAAGGTTATGATGGTATCTTCTCCTGCATCTTCTTCCACTCCTTCTGCCACTATCGCTTAAGGTATGCTCTCCACCACTTCCTCCTCTTCATCTTGGATCATTGACATAGGACCCTCTAAGCATCTAAAAGGTAATAAAAATATTTAACATTCCATGTCCCCCTGTTTATTAGAAAATTTTTTTACCAAATCCAACATATCCCAAACCAAAGTTCTTCGGAAGGGATCCTCCTCTACTACACCTTCACTTATGTTCACTGATGTCTTATTTGTTCCCCAATTTCTCTTAAACTTATTGTCTGTTAGCCAATCACCAAACATTTCAATTGCTATTGTTGAATTTATGGAAAAGAGAAATATTTCAATGATTTCTTGTAATCAGAGTACATGAACCACTATTTATAATAGAGGAAGGTAGTAGAGTCGAATTACAATAAAACTATCTTCGTCCCAATTACACAAAAAATCTAACACTTAAAGATAAGTCCTAGCATAATTAAATAACTCAATATAGATAAAAGACAAACATAACTCAAACTAGAACTCTTCTATGACGTGACCATAAGATAAAGATGCCTTTGTAAGGCCTTCTTGATCTTCCAACTTATGTGATAATGATGTCAGCTCGTGGTAATCACGGTGGGTCCTACTTCTTATGGGCTTGGGCCCATCATGTGGGCCTTTCTTGGTCGTGTGGCCGATCTTATAATACTCTTAGATATGTGGGCCTTCCTTGGTCGTGTGGGCTTGGGCCTATCTTCCAACAGCTATATCACCTTCTCACCTTCTTTTTGTATTTTTCACGATCTAACAACGAAGTAGGTGATTGGTAGAGGCCATGAATAGGGGGCCCTTTATTACTTGGACTTGTCTCCGATGACTGTAGTTTCCACTTCTCAGAAAGAGGCAAGATTATGGCACAAGTGGTTCAAACATCTGTTAGCAGCATTGCTTCAACAATTGTTTCCTTTAAAAAAAAAACATTGTTTAGTTTCAACTGTGAACTATGTCATTTGAACAAACACCAGAGGATTGCCTATTCTCCTCAAGATGAAATTAAAGGTGTTGCTCTATTTTCCTTAATTCATTCTGATATATTAAGACCATTGAGTGCCTCAAATATTTCACAAGTTAAGTATTTTGTCACATTTTTGGATCATTTCACTTGATTCATGTGGCTATTTTTGTTTAAGGAAAGGTCAGAGAATTTTTCCATCTTTAAGTCTTTTCATGCCATGTTAAAAAATCAGTTTGGTAAAACCATACCAATTTTTTGTTTTGATAATGCCAAAGAGTACCTCTCTGGAGAATTTCAATCCTTTTGTTTGGATCAAGCCATTATCTACTAGACATCATGTGCCTACACCCCCCATCAAAATGGTGTAGTGAAAAGGAAAAATAGACATCTCCTAGAGGTAGCTCGTGGCCTGCTTTAATCCACGAATGTGTCGTATTTTTACTAGCTTCATGTCATTCTTACTACCTTATTCCTAATTAATCAGTTGCCTTCCTTAGTGCTTCAACATAAAACCTAGTATTCCTTGTTATTTCCTTATCAAGACCTCGTATCCCTTCCCTTGAAAGTTTTTGGATGCACATGCTTTGTTCATGTCGCATCCCCCCAGAAGAGTAAGCTTGATCCTAAGTCGCTTAAATGTATCTGCTTGGGTTACTCTCGTACTCAAAAAGGTTACGCCTGCTATAATCCTTCTCTTCATAAGGTACTTATCTCTAGGGATGTTACTTTTTTTAGGACACGTCTTTTTACTCTTCCAAAGATGCTCCTCTTTGTTTTCATTGGTTCAATCAACTTCAAGACTTATTGTTCCACTTTATGTGGATCTCCTTCCACCCCCTAAAGCAGCAATCGATTCCACAATTGTGGAGTTTTCGGGTCCCTCTGAGGAAAGTCCATCGTCACCTATCATAGTTGGTCCAAATTTTGATACTAGGCCCATAGCTCTAAAAAAGAAGCCTAGGAATTGCACTAGGCCATCCAGTTTCCATTCTATATCAAAGTTTGTTTCTAACCATCAGTTGTCTTCTTCATGTTGTCAATTTCTAGCATCCATCTCCTCTATATCAATGCCCCAGACCTATTAGGAGGCTCTAAGACATCTAGGATGGAAGGCATCAATGGAAGAGGAAATGAATACTTTACATGAGAATCATACATGGAACTTGGTTCTACTTCCTTCTGAGAAGAAATTTGTGGACTGTGAGTGAGTTTTTACCATCAATCACAATCTTGATGGTTTTGTGGCTCATGTATAAGCCTGTATTGTCACCAAAGGCTACACACAGTGCAATGGATTTGATTATGAGGAAAATTTCTCCTTGGTTAACAAGTTAAATTTGGTATGAATCATATTATCACTTGCTACAAATTCTTCTTGGCTGGTATATCAACTCAATGTAAAAACTGCCTTTTTAAATGGTGATATTTAAGGGGAAGATCTATATGCATCAACCACCTAGTTTTGTGGTTGAGGGGGACTTGGTTTTAGAAGAGTGGGCTCAAGCGCATACGTCCAATAAAAGTTTTAGAAGAGTGAGCTCAAGCCCACACGTCCAAGAAAAGAAAGCCCACACATTTAAGAGGTGGCATATGGGTAAATAAGAAGACTTCTCACAAAGATGGCATAAAGTTGTAAATACTTGTCTTTTTTATGTCTCCTCTTTTATAATGTTGTAGCCCTAAAAGGGCATTGTAAAGCTATAAATAGAGACCTTGGATAAGAGGTAGAGCATTCAAGCTCTCTCCTCCTTTCCTCAAAATTCGTCCAAGCTCTCTCCCTTGGTAGGCAATATCCCTCTTCTCCTCCATCCAAGCCCTCTCTCTTGGTGATTGATCTCTTCTCTTTCTCTTCTCCTACTTCTTCTTATTTTGGTTGAAGTTATTATCATGGTATCCTAAATTCTAAATGGTATCATAGCATAGAGTTTAGGATCCCATTTGAAGAAGCATATGAAAAAATATTTGTGAAGATCTGGCCATGAAATTACTCATGAAGGAAGGAATCCAGCCATGAAGACATAAGTCATTTCTGATTATTATTTACACATTTTCCTTGCTATATGTGGAGGCTTTGATCTCTGGATTACATCAAGACAAGATGAACTTCATATGAGAAATTTTGAAGATTAATCCCTTGTGATTAAGAAGATGTTATCATCTTGGTCTTCTTGTAGCTAAATTGCAAGGTCGATCAAGATTGGTTGTTACAAGTCGTTTTATCAAGATTGATGATTTGAGATTCAGTGACTTACATATGACTTGGATCAATTTTCTATGAGTTGTAATTCTAGCACATGATGTTGCAAGGCATCTCAAACTTGGTGCTGCTCATGTGGTCTATTCATTTAGTTGGTGCATCAACATATAGTTAAATCCCAGCATGATGAAATTTCATCTACGTGCCTCTACTATTTTGCTGCTCTCTCTGCACTCTTGAACTCCAAAACTTGGTTATTTGAAAGTTGGATTGTCCCTATGAGTTAAAATTTATAAGAGACCTTATTTTCTACAAAGGATATCAAAGAAAGAAAATTGTAGTTCTTAAAGTGTGCAGCCAGGATTTTGGAATTTTGGGTTAAGGCATAAGTTTTCACTCTATTCTCTTGAGATATTTTCAAGGATATAAGAGAATTTGATTCATTTCTGGATGGTGACTCCAGTTGACATAGGCACAAATATTTTGATGATTTAGTGCATGATCTTGTGGATAAGATTCTATATCTCAATTTACAAGTGACTGTTTTGGTACACGGATCCTTCAAGTTTGAATTAGTGGATTTTTTTTAGAAGATCTTTTCTTAATCGGGACATTCAGATTGGATTATTTGGCAGCCTATACATGACTTAAAGTGCCTTTCCACTTTGATTTTACTCACTCTTATATTAGGAGCTTCGATAATTGATCTTGAGAGTGATTTAAACATTTTTTTACTTCAAGATGGATGATGGAAATACTAGTCAGAGTGACATACTCAGAATTAAAATTTGTTGGAAGATGTTGGAAGCTACATGGGAAACCAGATTGGGCCATGGCTACCCCAGAGTCTCCATTAAAATTGATAAACGGGAAGATATGGCTGACTCACAATCCAGGAAGATGACTCTCACTGCTGAAGACTATGACACATTTCAGAAAATGAAGTCAATTATGGAATCTTCCCTTCCACCTTTACCTAAAGATGCTACCACTATTGCTTCTGGTATGCTTTCTTCTTCTTCCTCCTCTTCATCTTAGATAATAGACTCCAGGGCCTCCAAACATCTCTCAGGTAACAAACACATGCTCAATTCTTTATCTTCGTGTATTCCCAATAAATTTGTTCCTATTGCTAATGGTACCCAAAATAAAGTACTTGGAAAGGGATCCTCTTCTATTACACCTTCTATCCTACTTCACGATGTACTATATATTCCTCAATTCCCTTTAAAATTACTCTCAATAAGCCAACTCACAAAACATCTAAATTGCTCTGTCACCTTCTCACCTCTTCTTGTGTTTTTCAGGATCTAACTACGAAGTGGGTGATTGGTGGTGGCCATGAAAAAGGGGGCTTGTATTAATTCGACCTACTTCCATTAGCTGCACTTTCATCCTCTACATTCGAGGCATAACTTTGGCCCAACCAGCTTGGTCATCCGTCTACACCTTCCCTTCGCCATTTACTTCTTTCGTTAAAGACTTTATCTACTTTCAATTGTGAGGTTTGTCAATTAAGCAAACATCAAATGAGTACATATTTTCCTCGGCCTAAAACTACTATTGCTACTCCTTTTTCTTTAGTACATTCTGATGTATGGGGACCCTTGTGTGTCTCTAAAATTTCTCATGTTAAATACTTTGTTACTTTTGTTGATGATTTTACTTGGGTTACTTGGTTATATCTTTTTAAAGAAATATCTGAAATAATTACTATCTTTAAGGCCTTTCATGCTATGGAGTTAACTCAGTTTGATAAGAAAATTCAAATATTTTGGTCTGATAATGCTAAAGAATATTTGTCTAGTGAGTTTCAATCCTTCTGTGTAGGTCATGGCTTTATCCATCAAACATCTTGTGCCTACACCTCTCAACAGAATAGTGTTGTTGAAAGAAAGAATCATCATCCCCTTGAGGTTGCTCAGGGCCTCCTCTACTCCATGAAGGTACCTTATTTTTATTGGCCTCATGTACTGTTTACAGTTTCTTTTCTTATCAATAGGTTACCTTCATCAGTATTGGGTCATAAGACTCCATATTCTGTATTATTTCCTAGTGAAGAGCACCATTTTCTCTTCCCGTAAAGGTTTTTGGATGTACATGTTGTTGAATTTAGGATCCCTTTTCCAATATTCCGAGCAAGGGAAGAGAGAAAGAAAAAGGAGAAAAGGGGAAGAAGACTCTCGGGTAGAGAGAAGAAGAGAAGAAGAATAAGGTGTGCGGCAAGCAAAGAGAGAGAGATTTACTTAAGAGAGAATTATAGAACTTGATTAATTCCGAATTACAACACCTCTATTTATAGTAGAGGAAGTGATAGGGTCCTTATACAATTAACCTTTAAATCTCCTAATTACATTCCAACTCTAACTCTCTAAGATAAGTCTATCATGAAAGGATAACACAATGGTAGGATCCTCACGAGCCATGGATCTTGTCACCTTCCTCTCTTCTCTTCCTTCCATTACCTTGCTTGACGTTGAGATAGAATGAGGGAATGATGGAGATTGAATTCGGAAAGGAGAATTTCGGAAAGGAATTTGGGGGAAAATGGAAGAGAGCTTGAAGGAGCCCTTGACCTATTTATCTAATTTACTCTAGCTAAAGTAGACTCAATTCATATCTTTCATTACCCTAGTCGTCACCTTCAATAGGGTTGAGGATGTCCAAAACACTAAAGACCCCTTGGGTCAAGGGTTCAAACCAATAAATGCTAAACCAACCCAAACCAAAGACAAAACCAAACCAAAAACAATTACATGGAAATTGAAAAACACATTCATTAATTCCTACGCCTGTTGGTAACTCGTGATGCTATAGAGTCCATAACATCGTCCCCCTCCTAGAGAAAGAGCTTGTTCTCAAGCTCGAAGGAAGGATATAAGAGTCAAAAAGCTGATAACGGCTCCCATATGGTGTCGTTGGGGTCGGCATCTGCCCACTGGATAAGAATTTCCCAATCACCTTGAATGTGGCGTGCATTCACCACCTGAACTGGAATAGAGAGGACTCTGCCCTCATGTAGTGGCGGAAGTGGAGTGTGCAGTAGGGGCAAGTCACCCTGGAAGGGCTTCAATTGGGAGACGTGAAATACATTATGGATCTTTGAATCATGTGGTAGCTGCAAGCGGTATGCCACGGGCCCAATTTTGTCCAACACCTGAAATGGACCATAATATTTTGGAGATAGCTTATGGCGCTTGCATGCAGTCATAGATAGCTGGCGGTAGTGCTGAAGCTTTAACCACACATAGTCTCCAGGGAAATAAGATACCTCCCGGTGCTTCTTATCATAATAGCGTTTCATAGAGTGTTGGGCCTCCTGTAGATGAGTACGTACCTCAATGAGCATAGCGTCTCTTTCCGCTAATGCTTGGTCCAAAGTGACGACTTTGGATGCCCCTGGTTCATATGCTAACAGGTGAGGTGGATCTCTGCCATAAACGACCCTGAAAGGTGTAGTTCCCAGTGTTGCGTGGTAAGATGTGTTATAGCAAAATTCTGCCCAAGAAAGCCATTTCACCCACCGTCTAGGTGCGTCCCCCACAAAACAACGAAGATACATTTCAATCGTGCAATTGACAACCTCTGTTTGTCCGTCCGTTTGTGGGTGATATGCAGACGAAAATGCCAATTGGGTGCCCTGTAATTTGAATAATTTCTTCCAAAACAAACTGGTAAAAATGGCATCTCTGTCACTGATAATGGATGAGGGAATTCCGTGTAATTGGACAATGTTGTCCATAAATAATTGAGTGACCTGAGCAGCAATATATGGATGCGCCAAAGCAATGAAGTGACCATATTTTGAAAACCGATCAATGACGATGAATATCACAGATTTACCTGATGAAACGGGAAGGCCAACAATGAAACCCATTGAAATGTCAGACCAGATTTGAGATGGTAGTTGCAGAGGTTGCAGTAGGCCTGCCGGACTTAAAGATTCGGCCTTGTTTCATTGACAAATCTGACAAGCAGCTACATAATCAGCAATTGTGCTCTTCATGCCCTTCCAGTAAAAGTTCCGACTGATTCGGAAATATGTTTTCTGTCGACCCTCATGTGTGCTATCATGGATAGAGGACAGGATGGTGTGAAGAAGTGGGGACGTATGATGCATAAAGATCCTATTTTTGTAGAGTATGAGACGATTCTGAATTGTCCAATGAGGAGCTGTTGTTCCCTGTTGAATATCCTGATATAATGACATGAGATCCGAATATTGATGTACTTCCTCACGAATAGAATCTAATACCAGTGAACGTGGGTGACTGATAGCATAAACTCGTGTGTCTGAATGATCCCGATGTGATAAAGCATCAGCCCCCAAATTCAAACTACCTGGCTTATAGTGAACCGTAAAATCGAAGCCCATCAGTTTAGTTAACCAATGCTGTTGTGGGGATTTGGTGAGGCACTATTCAAGAAGATACTTGAGGCTGCAATGATCTGTACGAATGAGAAATGGTCGTCCCCAGAGATAAGGTCGCCAATGTTGGACAACCTTGGCTAACCCAATCAATTCCCTCTCATATGCAGTTAACTTATGGTGGTGTTGTCCCAACTGACAGCTGAAATAAGCAATGGGGTGTCCCAATTGTTGTAACACTGCCCCTATACCTCCCCCAGATGCATCACATTCCAACACAAAGTCTCCCTCAAAATATGATAATTGTAGGACTGGCGCTGAGGCTAAGGCCTCCTTTAATAGGTGAAAGGCCTGTTCCGCTGATGAAGACCAGTGGAAGGCATGTTTTTTTAGAAGATTGTTGAGTGGTGCTGCTATCTGGCCATAAGATTGGATAAATTTTCTGTAATATCCTGGTAGGCCCAAAAATCCCCTTAATGCTGTGATGGAGGTGGGAATTGGCCAATCTGTTACTGCTTGTATCTTGCCCTGGTCAACTTTCACGCCCATAGCTAGACGTGGCCCAAATATGCCACCTCAGATGTACCCATAGAGCATTTTGATTTATTCAAAACCAAATGATGAGAGCGTAGAATGGTAAATACCTGATGGAGGTGGTAGAGATGTTCTTCCCAATTTTTGTTGTAGACCTGAATGTCATCAAAAAAGACTAACACAGTTGCGCAGAAGTGATGAAAATATCTCATTCGTGAGGGCTTGAAAGGTGGAGGGTGCATTGGAGAGACCGAAGGGCATGACGAGTAACTCGAAATGACCGAAGGGCATGACGAGGAACTCGAAATGACCGTGATGTGTACGGAATGCAATCTTCTCCACATCTGCCGGGTGAACTCTTATTTGATGATAGCCCGATTTCAAATCTAATTTGGTAAAAATTGTAGCACCATGTAACTCATCCAACAACTCGTCCACGACTGGAATGGGGAACTTGTCTTTAATTGTTTGCAAGTTGAGTTGCCTATAGTCGACACAAAATCTCCATGATTTATCCTTTTTACATACTAGTAACACTGGTGAGGAAAAAGGAGATCGACTGGGCTGGATCACGCCTTGAGCAAGCATATGCATGCATTATCTTTCTATTTCATCTTTTTGTATATGTGGATAATGATAAGGCCGCACCATTACCGGATCAGTTCCCAACTTTAAACGAATGTGGTGATCGCAGTGACGCATTGGTGGTAGACGTGTAGGGTCATTAAATAAATCCGAAAATGCTATAAGTAAAGAAGCTAACTGACCATTACCATTGTGCTGAAGCTGTAAATTGTGAAGTGCGTTAGGGACCTGTGCCACAATACCTTATAATGTAATCTGACCTTGTGGTGCTGTAAAGGTCATAGTCCGAGCCTGAAAGTCCCATAATATAGGTCCTAATAACTAAAGCCATTTGACCCCGAGCACCAAATCAAATCCAGCCAAGGGAATGACTAGTAAATCTGCTTGAAATGAATGTCCCTCAATGGTGAAAGGTGTGTTTGCACATAAACCCACACTTGCAATTTTAGCCCCATTGGCCACTGAAACCGAGAGTCCCTTTTGCTGTTGAATTTCCAATCCCAATTGTTGTGCGGCTGGTTCACTGATAAAATTATGTGTGCTGCCTGAATCAACTAAAGCAAGTAGCATGAGATGATGTAACCTGGCCTTTACCTGCATGGTGTTAGAGCTACGCAGGCCATGCATGGCATGGAGGGAGAGCTCTGGTTCTTGCTGTACCTCTTCAACAAATTCATTTTCAGGAAGCTCTTCTGAATCTTCATCCAATAGTTCAATACTAAATAAGCATTTACAGGTATGTCCTGGAAGGAATTGTTCGTTACAATTAAAACATAGACCTTTGGCCTTTCTAGCTTCCATTTCCTGTTTAGTCAAAAATTTGCGTGGCATAGTGTGTGGAGGCACACTAGTAGACTGATCTGCTCGGTTAGGGGCAGAGGACCCAAAACGTGGACCAAATGCAGTACCTTGTGTTTTGTTGTTCCAAAATGGTTTTCGGTGTAAAGACTCTTTTAGGACTCTCTGTTTGTGTTCCAAAGCTCTGGCATAATTCATTGCTGAGTCCAAATCTGTCGGGCCAAGTAATTCCACTTCCAATCTAACCGCCTTTGTCAATCCAGCATTAAAAATCTGAACATGTAGGTGAGGAGGAACAAATTCACTAGCTCGGGCCAACCTTTCTTGGAACGTTTTGTGGTAAACTTCTAAGGTGCCTGTCTGTCGGAACTACGGACCCCGGTGGAAAGGGGTTGCGGTTGGGTGCCCTCTAAGGTTTTTTCGACTACGAACAACACCCCTTTGAGGCTTCTCCGCATGGCAATTTTCCAAGAGGAAGGTGGTGTTTCAAATTTATTTGTGTCACCTATGGAAGACACCGGGCTTCCCATGAGAAGGGGGTTGTGTAATACCCCTGTTAGACAGTACTTGCTACTGTGCCTATCTTACAGTTACCTGATTTTGAAGATCTTTTTGGTCGAATGTGATGCCTTCGGCGGCGGTATAGGGGCAGTTCTTATATAGGCCAACTATCCTATCACCTATTTCAACCGAAACCTTCCGCTACACCAACATAAATTGCCAGCATATGAAAGAGAACTTATTGGTCTAGCGAAGGTAGTACGTAACTGGCGTCCTTATTTATGGGGTCGATATTTTATCATCCGCACTAACCACTATAGTTTGAAATATCTCTTGGATCAGCGCCTTTCTACATCCCCGTAGTAGTTGTGGATCAGTAAATTACTGGGGTTCGACTTCACAGCGGAACATAGGGCTGGTCAATTGAATACAGTAGTTGATGCTCTCTCCCACCAGTTTGAACCTTCAGGCCAACTGAATGCCATCAGTCACCCAACTCCTACACTTCTGGAATCTATCAAGACAACGCACAGCACCATTCCCGAGTTGCAAGAATTATACCAAAAAATTACAGCGGGACAAATGGCCTCCTCTTGGAAAATTCATGACCACATTATTCTTTACAAGTGTCACATTTATTTGCCTCCAACGTCTCCTCTCATTGGCGTTGTGCTCTTAGCGTATCATAACAGCTATCATGAAGGCATCCAGAAAACTCTATTTCGTTTCAAAAAAGTTTTTATTGGGAAGGTATGAAATCCTCAGTTACTTCATATGTCACTACGTGCATCGTATGTCAGTGCAACAAGGCCGAGCACTTTCTTCCACCAATCACCTGCTTCATTATGAGATCCTAAAAAACACATGAAGTGGGTGAGAAGGTTATAGAGCAATTAAAGTGTTTAGTGAGCTGATGTTGTGGTCTCTGACCATGGACCGAGTAACTCATCTATGGGAGAGATCGTTTTACATTTCTGAGGCAGACCCTGGTCACCAAGGCCTCTTAGGTCTCCCTATGATGTTGGATTTGTGAGAAATCGGGTTGAGAAGGGATTACGGTATAGAGGAGAAGGAAAAGGGTTGATGGAATAGGGGGATTTAGACTCGTCGAAGGGAGTCTACACCTTGGGTTCCAGGGGAACACTGACCCTGATTCCTTAGGGAGAACACAGATCCCATAATCCTTTCTTGGCTTCCCATTTCATTCGACAACCTCTTAAGCTAAGACTGAGATAAGAGTTATTACAATAATGCCATTAAGGCTTTCCTACTTACTTGAAATGAATAATTGAAAGACCTGTAATGCATAAGACATGTAATTCATAATTCCACTGTGTCAACTATGCCTGAGTCAACTCATCCGCGTCGCCTCTGGATGACTCGTCTTGCTATCGAGACCACAACATCACCCCCCCTTAAAAATGAGGTTGTTCGCAATCTCTAACGTGGGGTAGGCTTGCTGGAAGACGTCGATGTCCTCCCAAGTAGCATTGTTGGCATCTGAGTGTGCCCATTGAACTAAGACCTCCCTGCGGTGTGCATTCTGACGAGTATTTAAAATCTGGGTTGGCATGAGAGATAGCTGACCTTCTTCTATGGGTGGTAGAGATGACGTCAGGGGAGGTCGCTGCCTTTGAATGGCTTGAGGAATGACACATGGACGACATCATGGATCATGGTGTGTGGAGGTAGTTGGAGTTTATAGGTGACCTCACCCACCCACTGAATGGCCCAAAGTATTTGGTCGATAGCTTATGCCAACTGCCTGCTATGGAAGATTGCTGATAATGCTGGAGGTGCAACAAAACCATGTCACCGGTGTTGTATTGAACGTCTCTGTGTCCTTGATCATAATACTCCTTCGTTCTGGCTTGGGCCCACCATAGACATAGGTGGGTAACCGCTAGCAATTTATCCGGCTTAATGAGAGCAGTGTCAATTGCGTCCACCATGGTGGACTCTGGAACATATGAAAGGAGCTGGGGGGGATCCCTGCCATATACAATCCGGAATGGTGTCTCCTATAAGGCCGTGTGGAAGGAGGTATTGTAAGTATACTCTTCCCAAGGAAGACAGTTCCACCCAATGCTTTGGACGATCTCCCACTAAACACCGTAAATACATTTCAATGGTGCAGTTGAGCACCTCTGTCTGGCCATCTGATTGAGGGTGATAGGCTGATGAATAATTTAATTTGTGCCGCATAGGTGGAATAAATCACGCCAAAACTGGCGACTAGTGAAGACGACGTCCCTATCACTGACAATGGACTCTGGAATGCCGTGGAGCCGAACAATGTGAGTAAAAAATATTTTTTCTATTGATGTGACTATGTAGGGGTGTTCCAAGGGAATGAAATGTCCATACTTTGAGAATTTGTCCACAACCACCAGGAGAACAGATTTGCCGAAAGATTTTGGTAGACCTTCAATAAAATCCATGGAGATATCGGACCAAACCTGAGTGGGAAGCTAGAGTGGATGGAATACCCTTGCTAGGCTGAACAAGAAGGATTCTACTACCTAGATGTACCCAAAATAAATACTGTTTCCAAAAGTGAAACTGACACCAGGTTATGACACAACCGGTTGGGACATCTGTCTACACAATCATATCTTTCCTACTCTTAAAGCAAGGTCAAAGTTTCAATGCAAAGTCGTCAAAATGAGTAAACATCAGAGGTCTACATACTCACCTTGTTCAGAGGTTAAAAGTCTCACTCCGTTTACTTAATTCATACTGATGTATGGGGACCCTTGAGCGTCTCAAACATTTCTCAAGTCAAGTATTTTATAACATTTATTGATGATTTCACTCATACCACATGATTATTTCTATTAAAAGAGCATTTTGAAATACCATTGATTTTCAAATAGTTTCATGCTATGGTACTTACTCAATTTGGTCAAAAAATTCAAATACTTAGGTCGAATAATGCCAAAGAATACATCTCCAAAGACCTTGACTCTTTTTGTCAAGAAAATGGCATTATTCATCAAACTTCATATGTCTACACCCCTCAACAAAATGGTGTAGCTGAATGAAAGAATTGTCATATTCTTGAGGTAGCTCGTGGTTTACTATATGCCATGAAAGTTCCATACTTTTATTGGCCACATGCAATTCTTACCGCTTGCTTTCTTATAATCCGGTTACTATCTTCCATTCTTGGTAACAAATCCCCTTACTCTCTATTATTACCTCATGATGATCCTTTTTCACTACCATTGAAAGTATTTGGGTGTCAATGTTTTGTTCAAGTTTCCCCCCCAAACCACAGTAAACTTTATCCAAAAGCTATGAAGTATATCTTTCTCGGATACTCTCGCACCCAAAAGGGTTATGTTTGCTACAATCCCACTCTTCAGAGATTAATTGTGTCCCAGGATGTCACATTTTTTTTAAGACTCTCCATATTATTCTGACAATGTTCCTTCAGATTTGTCTTCAGTACCAAGTTCCTCTCGGCCAGTTGTGCCTCGTGTTACCAAAATGACTCAGCCTCCAAAAACACTGGCTGACACCTCACCTGTTGAGTTTACAGATCCCCCCAAGGTAAGTCCATATTCTCCAGTTATTTTTGGCCCACAATATGATACTCATCCTATTTCCCTCTGAAAAGCACTCCGAGCATGCACCATGCCCTCTACTTCTCATCCCATTACAAATTGTGTCCCATCACCGTCTGTCCCCTGTATGCTGTCAATTTTTCTCAGATATTTTCTCCATGTCTGTACCACAGTCCTATCAGGAGGCTTTTAAACATCCAGGGTGGAAGGCGGCAATGGATGAAGAAATGCAGGCACTTTATGAAAATCAGACATGGGCTCTAGTCCCACTTTCATCAGAGAAGAAACTCATTAGTTGCAAATGGGTGTTTACTGTGAAACACAATTCAGATGGGTCCATGGCTCTGTTGAAGGCTCGCCTCTTTTCAAAAGGCTATACACAGTGTTATGGCATTGATTATGAGGAAACCTTCTCTCCAGTGGCAAAAATAAACTCGATACGTGTGTTATTATTTTTGGCAGCTAACTCTTCCTGGCAGGTATATCAACTTGATGTCAAAAATGCCTTTTTGAATGGGGCTATTAAAGAGGAAACTTATATGCAGCAACCACTTGGGTATGTGGTTGAGGGGGAGTCCGTATGTCGACTCAAAAAATCTCTTTATGGTCTGAAACAGTCTCCTCGTGCACGGTTTGAAAATTTTAGCCAAGCACTCATACGCATCGGATTTCACAGATGCTCTGGAGATCACTTTGTATTTATTAAAGACACAACAAAGGGCAAGGTGATTTTGGCAGTATATGTTGATGATATTATTATAACCGGTAGTGCTCCTAAGGGCATCCAGACAACAAAAGAAAGGATATGTGCTGTATTCAAGACAAAGGATCTCGGACTGCTTAAATATTTTCTAGGCATTGAAGTACTATGTTGGAAGATAAGGCCCAAGCCCACACGACCAAGGAAGGCCCACATATCTAAGATTATTATAAGATGGGCCACACGACCAAGGAAGGCTTATAAGATGGGCCCAAGCCCATAAAAAGTATAACCCACAATGATTACCATGAGCTAGCATCCATATCACATCGTTTGGAAGATCAAGAAGGACTCACAAAAGTATCTTATCTTATAGTCATGTCAAAGAAGAGTTTTAGTTTGAGTTATGTTTGTCTTTTATCTATATTGAGTTAGTTAATTATGTTAGGACTTATCTTTAAGTGTTAGAGTTTGGGTGTAATTGGGACAAGGGTAGTTTTATTGTAATTGGACTCTACTACCTTCCTCTATTAAGAATAGAGGTTCATGTACTCTGATTACAACAAGTTATTGATGTCAATGAAGTATTTCACATTTCCATAAATTCAACATGGTATCAAAGCAGGTTCTGTGAGTTGACTTGGTCAACTCACAGAGGTAATGTGGTCCTTTCTCTAAATGCTAAACCCTAAGTCTAGGTTCGTAGTTATTTTTTTCAGTCCCTACACCTGTAGTTTTCTTTGCGTTTTTTCCTCTATAAATAATTTTTTATATTGAAAATTATATATTGATGGAAATATATTTGAGTCTAATTTCAAAATAAAACCTATTTGTTCCAATCGAAGTTATCTACAGAGAGATATCGATATTTGAATGAGTGAAAGTCAGATTGCAAAAAAAGTTCAAGCAGCTGCAGCAATCTTCAAATTCCAAGGTATTTTTTTATATCAAGAACTAGACTTTATATGGAGAAATATATATCAAAATAAAAATCTGTAAGGATATTCTTTTACCTATTAAACCATGTTTTTATCTTAGTTATCTACAAAGAGAAATCGATGTTTGAAACAACAAAGGTCAGATTGAAAAAGAGGTTCGAGCGGCAGCAGAAAGCTTCAAATTCTGAGGTATTTTATGCTATAAATAAAGAGACTTTATATGGATAATTATAGATCAAAACAAAGATACGTAAGTCTATTTTCATACCTACTCAACCAATTCTCAGTACGATGTTTTTATAAGGAAATATTGATCTTGGAAGATTCAATGGTCGTTCTGGAAAAATAGGAGAAACAGAACTTAGTTCGGCCAGATGACAGTGACAGAAATATATATCAGATTATTTATCTTTTGATAATTATATTTTATGAACTTAAGTTAGGATTGGATGAAATTTATTTAAGTCTACTTTTAGAAGGAGAAAATTTTATATCAATCTGATCTATATTAAAAGATATATTCGCATTGGAAGAATCAAAGGTCATGCTGGTATTTTCTTGTATTGAAAAATCCGAATTTATGCCCATTGTTTTGCGTCACTTTTTGAGTTGATATATCAGAAAATATCTCACTTATCCCTAGTTTGAGGGCTTATTTATACATCTCTATTATTTGGGCTTATGGCTACATCTATGATATTTGGCTCAAGCTAGGATCACTGCCATTACCTCCCAGCTTGAAGGGGGAGAAGTACAAGAAATACAAGAAAGAGGTATTTTATTTCATATGTTGTGAATTAGTTTATGTAACCAAAATATTCAAGAAATGGGGAGCACAAGAGATGAAGCTTGTGCATCTAAGAAGAAATTTTTATATCGGATTATTTCATGGGTTCTTTTACAAAGGTTATTATTTGGTTCGTGTTATATGTGTTGGAAGATGGTCGTGTTATATACAGTTGCTGTTATTATGTCTCTTTTGGGACATTATTATTGAAGAAGAGGTGCCCTCATATCATAATTTATCTTACCCCATAAAAAAATATCACGGTTGGGATACCATAACGAAGGATACCCTATCTAGGCCCTGTCAAAAAATATCACTGCTATTATGTCTCTTTAGGGACATTATTATTGAAGAAGAGGTGCCCTCATATCATCATTTATTTTACCCCGTCAAAATATATCACTGTTAGGAAACCATGACAAAGGATACCCTATCTATGCCCTATCAAAAAATATCACGGTTGGGAAAGCATGACAGAGGAACTTATTATTACATATATGTTATCCCCCCCCCCCCCCCATCCCCCCCCCCCCCCCCCCCCCCCCCCCCTGTAATGGCTTTTATGACTCCTACCACTTGAGAGTCGTTGTCCTGTGGAGGGACACGGTGGTGGACACTTCATAGCATTGCCAATAGACACACTTCCAATAGAAGATGGAGTGTGCCCTACATCCAGCATTAGGACTAGGGTATGGAGCAATGGCTTACCGGCTAGGAGTGATTTTTACTCTCACTTATATTATGCCGCAAGGCCTCATGGAAGGACGCAACAACGTGAAGGGAAATGTAGGAAGATGAAGGCATATTGGAAGATATGTCATTTTATACAAAAATATTCTATACATCATTTGTAGCAAGTTGGGAGTTCATGTTGTTCTCTCACCCCAAGCTTGAGGGAGAGTGTTGGAAGATAGGGCCCAAGCCCACACGACCAAGGAAGGCCCACAAGATGGGCCCAAGCCCATAAAAAGTAGGACCCACAATGATTACCATGAGCTGGCATCCTTATCACATCAATTGGAAGATCAAGAAGGACTCACTAAAGTATCTTATCTTATGATCATGTCAAAGAAGAGTTTTAGTTGGAGTTATGTTTGTCTTTTATCTATATTGAGTTATTTAATTATGTTAGGACTTATATTTAAGTGTTAGAGTTTGGGTGTAATTGGGACAAGGGTAGTTTTATTGTAATTGGACTCTACTAACTTTCTCTATTATAAATAAAGGTCCAAGTAATCTGATTAAAATAAGTTATTGATGTCAATGAAGTATTTCACTTTTTCATAAAATCAACATACTACAATCCAGACATGGAATTATATTATCTCAAGGGAAGTATGTCCTTTACCTACTGGAGGAGACCGGAATGATGGGATGCAGACCAGCAAAAAATATTATGGACTCAAATACAAAATTACAAGTCAGTACTGGAAAAGAGATGTAAAAATATTATGGAAAAGAGATGTAAGTATCCCGGGTGTGCATATTATGGACTCAAAAAATATTATAGCCTTAGCGTGGTAAGTAAATATATGCACACCCCACAACTCAGTCATTGGCAAGAACTAGAAAGGATATTGTGATATCTGAAAGGAGCACCAGGAAGAGGGCTCCTCTATAACAATCATGGCCACTCAACATCGAAGGATTCTCAGATGCGGACTAGGCCGGATTCTCGGATGACAAAAAATCTACTTCAATATATTGTACGATGGTTGGAGGGAACTTGGTTACATGGAGAAGCAAGAAACAGAATGTAGTTGCACGGTCCAGTGCAGAAGCAGAATACAGAGCCATGGCACACACGGTCAGTGAACTTCTATGGATCAGATATCTTCTTACTGAACTTGGATTCTTCAACGAAGCTCCTATGGACCTATATTGTGATAATCACGCAGCCATACATATCACATCCAATACAGTCTTTCATGAGAGGACAATGCATATTGAAGTAGACTGCCACTTCATACGAGAAAATTTCCAATTTGTCACATTATCTCTTAAGTATATATCTACACAGAGCCAAGTTGTAGACATTCTCACCAAACATGTCACTCAGAAAATTTTGTCCACCATCTACAGCAAGATGGACATTTACGATGTTTTCTCACCCCCAGCTTGAGGGGGAGTGTTACAATGTGGGACCCACCATGGTTGCATGAGCTAGTGGGACCCACCATGAGGACGTGAGAAGCCAAGATGAGTCAACACACAAGCTAGAATGAGTTGGAATAAGTTGGCAGAATTGAAGATTTAGTGGGATCCACAAAGATACCACGAGCTGGCATCTTTGTCCCATGAGCTGGAAGATCTAATGGGACCCACAAGAATATAGCATGAGATGACATCCTCAGCCTAGCCATCTAGTGAAAGAAGGAATTGGCAAAGTTAGTTTTGGGTAAGTGAGAATTTGGGTGAGATAGAATTTGGGTAAGTTAGAATTTGAGTGAGTTCTAAATTGAGTTGAATTATAGTTGGAAAGTGTACATAAATTATATCACTCCTCCACTATAAATAGAGGAGCTTGTATTCAATAAAAATCAATAAAAAATAAGTAGTTCTCTCTTCTTTTCTCATTCACGTGAAGCTCTTCTCTTCTCTTCTCTTTAGTTTTTTCTTCTTCTCCTCTCTCTACTTGAGAGCTCTTTTTCACTCTTCTCTTTTTCTCTTCTCTCTCCACTTTCTTGATTTATTATTCATGGGGTCCTAAACTCAACACACCTCTCACTCTCAATCCACCTCTCGGCAGAACAGAGGGAACCCAATTCCCAAATTTGTCGGGGTAAGTATCGGCAACCTCAATTTTGCATACAATCTTTCGAGCAAATGAGAAAATTCGTGCAGTTGTGTGATGAAGTGTCTGCAATACAAGATAAAAAAATTTTGGGGATTCCAGGAAGGGACAAAAAAATTGAATGGATGCTATTTTATATTTCTATTGTTGAGACCACCAGCGTGCCTCAAAAAAAATTTCGGGGGGCTCTGTTTTTCTTTTGCTGAGCAAAGTCCCTGTGCGTATGTTTGTTGTCAAATTGAAAATGTGGGGCTTAATTTTTTGGGTCCCATGTCTGTAGAAATGAGAGATGAAGATGGGAATTCCAAATATTTTGGATTTGTTAACTTTGAGAATGCAGAAGTATGCATTAGTGTTGTATCTAATGATAAGAATGCATTCGTGTTGAATGAGTATGCTATTCGTGCTGAAACTACTTATAGGTATGCTGAGAAAGGTGAATTAGTGCTGCATGATTCTGCTATTAGAAGTGACTCAGTTGGGATTGAAAAAATAAAGTCTAGTTCTGTTGAAGATGTCAAACCTGCAGCAGAACCTAAAATTGAATTTGGTAAAAGTGGGCAAAACAGTGTAACTTCGCTTCAGCACTATGTCAAAACAGAAGGTGAAGTTAGTCTTCATTTTTGTGAAAACAAAAGAAATTTGTTTGTAAATCCTGGCAATAGCTTGGAATCAGAGGTTGCATTTGGCAATCTTTGTGTTGAGTTAGAATGCAAAGATGACATTGCAAATGGTGAAAGTTTACCGGTTTGTTCTATTATTGAGGTGAAATCAGGGGTGAAGTCACTAACAGAGATATTAAAAAGGCTGAAAGAGTGTCCAAGCAAGCTTCAGGTGAAGCCGAGTTAATTACTATAGCAAGAAATCAGTGCTTGCCTGCTGCCCCTGTTGACAATGTGAAGGTGGAATCCGACAGTACTGCTACTAGTGCTATTGAAATTGCAGATAGCTTGACCAATAGAAATGGCGTTGAAAAACTTATATCTGAAGATGTTTGTTATGCGCGCAATGATATTAATATTAAATTTTTTTATTTAATTTATGTTATTTTATTTCAGTTTTACGCACAGGGGTATTTTTGAAATATTTTATTTATAGGGGTATTTTTGGAATATTTTATTTATAGGGGTATTTTTGTAATATTTTATCTTAAACCCTAACAAGGTGAACCCTATTTAAGGGGTAAGATTAATGTGAAAGACAAGTATTCATTTTAGGTTAATTTTAGTTAAACAGGCTAAGGGCTCTCCTCAACGAGCTCTAGGGTTTTCAAGTTTCCCTTTGGCTTGATCTTCGTATTTTTTTCCATGTCTCCCTACAATTCCACATGGTATCCCTACAATAACCTGTGGCAGATCCAGGACTGTAACAACTGGTATCAGAGCAAGAATACAATGGGTTATTCATTTTCCCCAGAAGAATGGATTGTTTTGGACAAGGTACGCGATTCAATGGAAAAAGTATGTGATTCAATGGAAAAAATATGCAAATGATTGGGAGAAGTTAAAGAATCATTGCAGGAGGGAATGCGTAGAACTTCTATTAAAATTTCTGCGCTAAAGAGGGATATGAGGAGGTCATACGACCTCAATTCTCCGAGCATGACATATGCGCTAAAGAGGCAGTAGACGCTGTTTTAGACGAGCAGGATGGCCAAGGGCCAAGAAATTTCAATATGTCTAAGCAAGGAACACCAGCGATGGGCCAGATAAAATTGATTTCCAAATCAGGGAAATCAGACGAGAGGGACCCTACACATCAGAATTAGAAGTCGACTTCAAATCCAAAATCGGCCTCAATACTTCCCAAATCAGACGGCAGAGACACTACAAATCAAAATTTGGAGGGTTTTGGGGCAAAGCAGCCTTCGGGATGATACGACAAGCGCCAACCCCTTGTTTCTGCTCTCGGTCTCCAATCGGGAAATCCATCCTCTCTGGAAATTGTAGAAAAGAGGATTTTGTCTGCAAATTTCGTCGATTTGGGCTCAACCTCAAATCGATTCTGTGCAAGACACCATAAGGGTCTGTTCTTCACCGTCGACAGGGAAAAATTTCAAGCATTGAAGCCACAACGAGCGGTTGTTCGCCATCGAAAACTGAGGAGGAGGCTCCGTCGACGACGTAGGAAACAACTCCAGTGGGATTTGACTTCCAGCCACCACCTCTCACATTCCCTCTCAACCTCACTCTCGGTCTCGGTAGCACAGCGGAAAATTAAATTCTAAACAAATTGGGGTAAACTCTTGCGACGAATTTCTCCAAATTTCATCCTCTTTTTCTCAAATCCCTCTATGTTCTACATAATTCCTCTCCAATGGTGCTGAAATTGTTCCGTGAAAATTTTGGGGCTTCGACGCAAGAGGGACATTTTTTGGGGATTCAGGGAATAGTAAACACAAAATTTCTATGGGTGCTGATTTATTTTTTGGTTAATGAGAACAGCACCGATGTGTCTGTTCATCGGTCAAGTTGAATTTGTTGTATCTAATTTTTTTTATAATATGTGTGTTGTTGCTCGGGCCCTGTTCGTGCTGAATGGGATGTCTTCTATTGTGGTGAATGACTACAGCAGCAGTGTGGCAGTTTTGGGTAATTTTTACAATAGTAATAGTCCAATTAAAATAGTGGTGTTAATTTTTTTGGATGAATTGTATGATGCTCGACCATTGTTTGTCATAATTCTTCAACCTGGTGTGCCTTATGGTGATGAAGATTTGAAGAAACTATTTGGTGGGTATGGAAACATTACAAGCGATGTAGTAATGTGTGAAGGAGATGGGAAATTCAAATGTTTTGGATGTGTTAATTTTTTGAATGCAGCAGATGTTGCTCTTACCGTTGAGGGGCTTCATGACATACAAATTGATGACACCGAGTGGTATTTTGGGAAGGTTCTGAAGAAATCATATGCTATCATAACAGGTAGTCCTAAAAGCCCTACTGTGATAGGAGATTCACAGGATAGTAAGTAAATTTGTCATTTCTTGGTTCTGCACAAAAGGCTATTGCCAGTGGGAAAATGGTTTATGTGAGCCTTGACTGGACAGAAGCAGTGCCCCACCCAGACGATCGGGTGGAGTATGAGTTGTGGACCAATAGAAATGATGAGCGTGGGCCTAAGTGTGACATGCTGATGCAATTACAGAAAACCCTGCCTGATCTTGTACAAGGTTTTAGTCCTGGTGCATCTATCCTGATGGTTTCTCATCTTGACAAGGACACTTCTATTCCCACTGACCTTCCAAAGCAGGTGGACCTACACTCTCCTTCACGACTTGTGCAAGACCATGCATATATGTTCCTGCCAAAGCTCCAGAAACTAGATGTGGTACATCTGTGAATTATTGTTCTTGTTCTGGACCAAGTGAGAAGAGGAAAGTTTGGGAATCCTCATGGTCCTCATTAAAGTCAAAACAAGTTAAAGGTGGTCATCATATCAACTGTGAGAAAGATTTCCATTGGGATCTGGCTGCTGAAAGTGATTGTAGATATAATACAAACTTTGTCAAGAACTCTTTGGTTATGGTGAGGGATAAATCAATATCAAATGTAATTCCTAGAAGTCCTCCGCAGATTAATTTTATGGAAGTTCATGGTGAGGGAATTACAGAGACTAACACTTCTTTTGGTAATGAGGAAAGATCTTCCTGTGAATATTCAGTAGTCATGTTAATGAATAATGTTGATGATGTGATGATAGCACAACTTACAAAGTTAGTTGAGGACCTGGGGGGGCTCTATTACCTCTCATGGAAGTTCTTGCACCCATGTTATCACAGGAAAAGCAAGAAGAACTCTAAATTTCTGGATTGCCTTGTGTTCTGGTGCTTAGATAGTCTCACCTGACTAGTTGAAAACAAGCTTCAGGGAGGGGAGATTTGTTGGTGAGTCATGGTTTGTCCTAAAAGATGAAGATTATGAGCAGAGGTACAGG
The DNA here is from genome assembly GCF_029961685.1 of Aristolochia californica. Classification (NCBI taxonomy): domain Eukaryota; kingdom Viridiplantae; phylum Streptophyta; class Magnoliopsida; order Piperales; family Aristolochiaceae; genus Aristolochia; species Aristolochia californica. The sequence goes on from NW_027181771.1 coordinate 20,681,400, forward strand.
TCTGAGGTAGAAAATGCAGTTTTCAGAGCAAAACCAAGACGACATGCTTTGCTTAAGGGATACGATGTCTGCATAGGCCACCATGTTCAACCTCCAGCTGACTTCTTAATGGACATTGTGGAATCTGCTGGTGGAAATGTTCTTCGTGGACTTGAAGACGTGCAAGAACCTGCACGGACAATTTTCGTAGTGTGTGACTAGATGTATGGGGTTTTTGTGGCTGGGTTGAACAATAGGACGAAGGGTCCACTGGTGGCTGCTATTATAGTGCAGAAAGGGGCTCCACTAGATGGTTGGGTTGGAGCTACTGCAGAGGTGATAAGAAAATTGGAAGAGGACGGGCAGTGGTTTGATGAAATGCCTGGCAGAAAGGGGGAATGCTGTCATTTATTGGTTAGTAGTTTGGGTTTTTTGAAATTGATGTTGGTCATGATGTTGTTGCTACCATGCTGACAATGGGTAGTCAGTGCAACTTTGCCATTGGGAGGCCGCCGTGAGGGGCTCTTTCACACCAGTCTAGGACTGAGGGAAGGCAGTGTTGTTGTTGGGCGAGATGTAGCGACATTTGGCACGCTTTCCTATAGTTGACCAAAAAAAATCCTAGAGGGAATGCTCTAGTTTTGGGCGTCCAGAGGGCGGACATAGCTGTCACGGATACCACTTGGGAACAAGTAAAGACGTCGGCATACAGACCCTACTTTCGAGCTTGAGGACAAGATCGTTCTTCCAAGGGGTGTAATGTTATGCACGTAATAATATTAATATTAATTGTTTTTATTTAATTTACATTATTTTATTTCAGTTTTAGGCCATAGGGGTATTTTTGGAATATTTTATTTATAGGGGTATTTTTTTAATTTTTATCTTAAACCCTAACAGGGTGAATCCTATTTAAGGGGTAAGAGTAATGAGAAAGACAAACATTGATTTTAGTTAATTTTAGGTTAAACAAGCTCAGGGCTCTCCTCAACAAGCTCTAGGGTTTTCAAGCTTCCCTTTGGCTTGATCTTTGTATTCCTCTCCATGTCTCCCTACAATTCCATATGGTATCCCTACAATAACCCGTGGTAGATCCAGGACCGTAACAACGAATCCTTGTGTCAGATCCGGGACCGTAACAATGTTGGAGGGCTTCAAGAGGTCTACCCGGCTCCTCAAGAGGATTCTCATATTTCTACTCAACAACTTAAGAGGCCACCTGAAGTGAACTTGAGAAATGTGTTGAGTGGTATATATGCTATCATAACAGGTAGTTATAAGGGCCCTGCTGTTATAGGAGATTCCCAAGATAGTAAGTCATATTTGTCATTTCTTGGTTCTGAAAAGAATGGAGACAATGCAATATTTGAAGTGGCGTGGGAAATGGACAAGATAGAGAAAATTCTTCTAAATGTCAAATTTTGAGGGGTTATCTCATGGCCACTCTCTTTTATGAGCCTTCAAATAGGACCAGATTGTCCTTTGAGCTGGCCATGAAAAGGTTGGGTGGAGAAGTTTTGACAACAGAAAATGCACGGGAATTTGCTACAACAACACAAGGAGAAACACTTGAAGATACCATACGAAATGTCAAAGGATACGCTGATATAATGGTCATGAGGCACTGTGAAAGTGGTGTTGCCAGAAGAGTTGCATCAACAACAGGTATTCCTATTATTAATGTTGGGGATGGTTCAGGCCAGCACCCTCCACAAGCTCTATTGGATGTGTATACGATCGGAAGAGAGATAGGCAAATGGGATGGCATTAGTGTTGCCTTAGGGGGAGACCTGGCAAATGGCAGGATGGTTGGCTCCCAGTATGGGCCTGTGTATGGCAACGTCAATTTTTTTTTGGAGGCTCCTATTCACATTACACAAGAAACAAATCACTTGACTCTGCTCAGTGCCACTATTGGCTTGGCCAACTACAATGCTGCTTTCGATATGTTTTTCATTGGCATTGCTGGTGATCCAAGTGGTATGAGTCAGTGTCCGGGCTTTGTTGCTTTCTCAACTCCTGAGGAAGCATCTAACGTACTGGCATATATAAATGGGGAAATTTTTGTCAACAAACCACAATATGTGGCACTTGCACAACGTAAAGAAGATAGGAGAGCTAGATTGAAGGCACAATTCGTCCAAATGAGGCCAGTTGCAATGCCACCTACAGTTGTTGATCGTGTTCCATTTTATTTCCTAGGTGCTCTAGTTTTGGGACAACAACTATTATGGCCAAGGTCCTCCCACTAATGCAGTGCTTAATGGGTTAGGGTCTAGTGAGAGAAGGAAGCAATTTAAAATGGTTGTTGTTGTTGCAGTCAGCATGGTGTTCTCCTTTCATCACTTCCCTCTGCATTTGGAACTTCCTAACCAATTTCATCTAAAATGGATTCAAACAGCAGCAGTAGAGATCTCAACGTATGGGGAGGTGCTTGTTGTACTCCAGGACAGTGAGCAGCAGCTTGTGCTGTCTGGAATTTTGTGAAGGAAGAGTTGGTTGGATTCATACAAAGCTGGGTTTTCTGCAGATGATGGTGATGAGGAAAAATCTTGCAGTGGGCTTCCTAGTGCTATTCATTTACCTGTCAGCTCGTCTAAATTACAGGAAACATGTGGCCTGGCTCATTCTATAGGGGCCTCTGAGTGTTTCAAGGTGCAGCAAATGGAGGGGTTCGTGTTGCTAAGTATTCTCAATCCTAGGGGGCTGGTCATGATGTTGTTGTTGCCGCCATGTTGGCAAAGTGTAGGCAATGCAATCCAGGACTGAGGGAGGGCAGAGATGCTGCTTGGGGAGATGTAGCCACATTCAGCACGCATCCCTACATTCGACCATAAAAAAAAATTGGTTCTCTGGTTGGATGCTCAAGTTTTGTAGTCTAGAGGGCTGACACAGATACCGTGGTTGATACTTGAGAATGGATGGAGACGTCAGCACGAGCAAGCAGACCTACCTTCAAGCTTGAGGACAAGCTCTTTCTTCCAGGGGGTGTCATGTTATTAACGCAATAACATGATTATTTTAATTTTTTTCTTTAATTTACTTTATTTTATTTCAGTTTTAAGCCACTGGAGTATTTTTGGAATATTTCATTTATATGGGTATTTTTGTAATAATTTATCTTAAACCTTGTAAGAGTCAACCCTATTTAAGGGGTAAGAGTAATGAGAGAGAAAAGGATTGATTTAGGTTAAAGAAGGGTTTTGAGTTCTCCTCAACAAGCTCAGGGGTGGGCATTCTCCTTAACGAACCTAGGGTTTTCAAGTTTCCCTTTGGCTTGATTTTCGTCTTCCTCTTCTTCCTCCCTACGAATCCATGTGTCAGATTTAGGACCATAACATAGGGATCCTATATTTATTACTCTGATACCATGTTGAATTTAGGATCCATTTTCCAATATTCCGAGCAAGGGAAGAGAGAAAGAAAAAGGAGAAAAGGGGAAGAAGGCTCTCGGGTAGAGAGAAGAAGAGAAGAGGAACAATGTGTGCACCAAGCAAAGAGAGAGAGATTTACTCAAGAGAGAATTATAGAACTTGATTAATTCTGAATTACAACACCTCTATTTATAGTAGAGGAAGTGATAGAGTCCTTATACAATTAACTTTTAAATCTTCTAATTACATTTCAACTCTAACACTATAAGATAAGTCTATCATAAAAGGATAACACAATCTAATAGAGTTCTAATATAAGTTGAATTATAACTCTTCTTCAAGAACGTGGAGATAAGGGAGGATCCCAGCTCATGGCCTTATCCTTGTGAGTCCCATGTGATCTTCCAGCTCATATTGATAAGATTCCAGCTCGTGGTATCTTTATGGGTCCCATTTGATCTTCAAGTCTTATAACTCATTTCAGATTGTGCTTCTTATCTTCTTAACTCGTGCTAGCTTGGGTGAGATCTCTTCTTGGTATCCCACATCCTCATGGTGGGTCCCACCAGCTCATGCACAATGGTGGGTCCCACATTATAACATCTATTTATAGTAGAGGAAGTGACAAAGTCCTTATACAATTAACCTTTCAATCTCCTAATTACATTCTAACTCTAACTCTCTAAGATAAGTCTATCATGAAAAGATAACACAATCTACTAGAAGTCTAATATAAGTTGAACTCGAACTCTTCTTCAATAACGTGGACATAAGGGAGTAGTCTTATCTAGTGGCCTTATCCTTGTGAGTCCCACATGATCTTCCAGCTCATATTGATAAGATTACCAGCTCGTGGTATCTTTGTGGGTCCCACTTGAGTTATGTTTGTCTTTTATCTATATTAAGTTATTTAATTATGCTATGACCTATCTTTAAGTGTTAGAGTTTGGGTGTAATTGGGACAAAGGTAGTTTTATTGTTGGACTCTACTACCTTCCTCTATTATAAATACAAGTTTATGTATTCTGATTATAATAAGTTAATAAAGTCAATGAAGTATTTCTCTTTTCCATAAATTCAATATAGTATTAGAGCAGGTTTTGTGAGTTGACTTGGTCATTCCACAGAGATAATGAGATCCTTTTCTCTAAACCCTAAACTCTAAGTCTAGGTTCGTAGTTTTTTTTAGTCCCTACTCCTGTAATTATCTTTGTGTTTTTCACCTCTATAATGAGATTTTAATATTTAAATATATATACATTGACAGAAAGATAATCGAGTCTACTTTCCAAAGAAAAATTATTTTTTGCAATCGGAGTTATCTACGAAGAGAAATCGATATTTTAATAAGTGAAGGTCGGATTGTGAAAGAGGTTCGAGCAGCAGCAGAAAGCTTCAACTTCTGAGGTATTATATGCTATCAAGAAAGAGAATTTAATAAGGTGATATGTATATCAAAAGAAATATCTATAAATCTATTCTCTTAAATATTCAACTAATTTTCAATTGGATTTATCTACAAAGAGAAATCGATATTTGAAGCAGCGAAGGTCAAATTGAAAAATAGATTTGAGTAGCAGCAGAAAGCTTCAACTTCCAAGGTATTTTATACTATCAAGAATGAGACTTTATGTGGAGAATTATATATAAAAATAAATATCAGTAAGTATAGTTTCTTACCTATTCAACTTATTCTCAATCTGAGTTTTTTATAAGGAGATATTAATCTTGGAAGAGTCAATGGTCATGCTGGAAAAAAAGGAGAAACAGTGCTTAGATCGGCTTGATGACAGAGAATGAAATCTATCAGATTATTTATCTTCCAATAATTACATTTTATGAATAGAAGTTATACTTGGATGAAAGGTATTTAAGTCTAGTTTCATAAGGAGAAAATTTCATGTCAATCTGATCTATATTTAAAGATATATTTGCATTGGAAGAATTAAAGGTCATGTTGGTATTCTATTGCATTGAAAAATTCGAATTTAAGCCCATTGTTTTGCATCACTTTTTGAGTTGATATATCAGAAAAATATCTTACTTATCCCTGGTTTGAGGGCTTATTTATACATATCTATTATTTGGGCTTATTGCTACATCTATGATATTTGGTTCAAGTTGAGATCACTGCCATTACTTCCCAACTTGAGGCGGAGAAGTAGAAGAAGTACAAAATATTCATGAAAGGGGGAGCACAAATGAAGCTTGTGCATCTAAGAAGAAATTTTTATATCAGATTATTTCATGGGTTCTTTTACAAAGTTTATTATTTGGTTCATGTTATATGTGTTGGAAGATGGTCGTGTTATATTTGGTTGCAGCTATTATGTCTCTCTGGGGACATTATTATTGAAGAAGAGGTGGCCTCATACTATTATTTATTTGTGCCCATAAAAAATATAAAAAATGTCAATGGTTGCGATTCCATGATGGAGAAACTTAATACCCGTCAAAAATATCAAATGTCAATGGTTGGGATTCCATGACCAAGGAACTTAATACCCCGTAAAAAATATCAAATGTCAATGGTTGGGACACCATGATGGAGGAACTTATTATTACATTTATGTTATACCCCCCTGAATTGGCCAGGTGGGCCTCATGGAAGAGAGCACTGGCGTGAGGGGGAGTGTTAGAAGATTGGAGTGCCATTTTATACAAAAAGATTATATACATTATTTGCTACAAGTTGGAAGTTCTTGATGTTCTCTCATCCCCCAACTTGAGAGGGAATGTTGGAAGATAGGGCCCAAGCCCACACGACCAAGGAAGGCCCACAAGATGGGCTTAAACCCATAAGAAGTAGGACTCACCATCATTACCACGAGTTGGCATCCATATCACATAAGTTGGAAGATCAAGAAGGACTCACAAAGACATCTTTTTCTTATGGTCACGTCCTAGAAGAGTTCTAGTTTGAGCTATGTTTGTCTTTGATCTATATTGAGTTATTTAATTATGCTAAGACCTATCTTTTAAGTATTAGAGTTTGGGTGTAATTGGGACAAAAGTAGTTTTATTGTAATTGGACTATACTAACTTCCTCTATTATAAATAGAGGTTCATGTACTTTGATTATAATAAGTTAATGAAGTCAATGAAGTATTTCTCTTTTCCATAAATTCAACAATCCCCATTCAGAAATGCATTTTTTACATCAAGTTGATATATGGGCCATGAAGAATTGGCCACCAGAGATAATAATATACTTACCAAGTTCATTTTTGCCATTGGAGAGAAGGTTTCTTCATAATCAATACCATAACATTGAGTATAACCTTTAGCAACCAGTTGAGCCTTCAACCATGCTATTGTTATGCACGCAATAACTTTATTATTTTAGTTGTTTTATTTAATTTACTTTATTTTATTTCAGTTTTAGGCCATAGGGCTATTTTTGGAATTATTTATTAATAGGGATATTTTTGGAATATTTTATTCATAGGGATATTTCTGTAATATTTTATTAAACCCTAACAGGGTGAACCCTATTTAAGGGGTAAGAGTAATGAGAAAAGGGGAAGCATTGAAGTATTAAGAATTAGGTTAAATTTAGCATAAGAGGCTTAGAGTTCTCCTCAACGAGCTCTAGGGTATCAAGCTTCCCTTTGGCTTGATCTTCGTTTTCGTCTTCCCCATGTCTTCCTACTACCCCTATGGTAATATTTGGAAGACCCGTAACCCATGGCAGATTACAGATCCTCCCAAAGAATCCACGTGTCAGATCCGGGACCGTAACAACTAGTATCAAAGCGGGAACACGATGAGCCAAGCAGACCCATGGATGGCGATGCACAGACAAATCAGAGAAATGGCTGCAGTAGGCATTGCAGCGGAAAGAATAAAAAAATGGCGTGCGAACTGGATGAAGTATTTTTTTCCAACGATGCAACAAGAGGTAGTCGATCGAAGCAGTCTCAGACGGGAAAATGGCTACCAAATTAACCACTTCTTCCCGTCTACCAGCGGAAGCCTCTGTGGAAGTTTTGGGGACAATCTCGGATCTGGATGGACAGAGAGGCTTGGCGTCACAAAAATTCAAGATTTTCGCGCATGGAAATCCAAAGCCGAACGATGACAACAATTTGGGAACATCGAAGGGGTTTTCTGCTACCACATCATCAGCGTTGGTCAAATTGGTGGAGACCTTAAATCCGAAATCACACCAACACGACTCATAGCAAGCAGAACACCATCCCGAACTGGAAAAGGAATATCTTCCGGAGACTATTCCGACCGGGACACAAGCGGTGAAACCCCAAAGGGTTACCATTCGCCACCGGACACGGTGGAGGCTCCGTCGGCGCCGTTGGAAACATGTCCGGTGGGATGTGACTTCCGGCCACCACCTCCCACTCGCAATCCCCCTCTCGGCAAATCAGAGGGAACCCAATTTCCAAATTGGGTGGGGTAAGTTTCGACAACCTCATTTTTCCATTCAATCTTGCGGTCAGATGACCAAATTCGTGCTGCTGTGTGATGAAGTCTCTGCAATGCAAGACACATTTTTTTGGGGGATTACCGAAAGGAGAATAAAAATTGAATGGTGGCTGTTTTATTTTTCTGTTGCCGTGAACCTCAGCGTGGCTCAAAAATTTTTTTGGGGGGGACTTTGTTTTTCTGTGGAGGAGCACAAAAATGTTCAATTTTTTGTTGAGCATGAGCAGAAGCTAGATTGTGGTGGTGGGTACCTGAAGTTGCTAAGCAGTGATTTGGATCCAAAGACTTTGGTGAATGACCTTAGCAGTGATGGCTTCAAAGCAATCTGGATGTTGGACCCAGGAATAAAACATGAGGAAGGTTATTTTGTATATGATAGTGGTACAGAGAATAATGTGTGGGTTCAACAAGCTGACTGCAGACCATATATTGGGGAAGTATGGCCTGGACAAGGTGTTTTCCCTGATTTTACACAAGAAAAAGTTTGTTCATGGTGGGCAAAGTTGGTTAAAGACTTCATTGCAAATGGTGTTGATGGTATATGGAATGATATGAATGAGCCTGCTATTTTTAAGACTGTCACTAAAACAATGCCTGAGAGTAACGTTCACAGAGGAGATGCTGATCTTGGTGGTTTTCAGGATCACTCACATCATCATAATGTTTATGGTTTGTTGATGGTAAGGTCAACATATGAAAGAATGAAGATTGTTAAAAGTGAAAAGCGTCCCTTTGTTCTCACTAGAGCTGGATTTGTAGGTAGTCAAAGGTATGCTACAACATGGACCGGAGACAATCTGTCACACTGGGACCACTTACATATGAGTTTATCCATGGTACTTTTGCTGTGTCTCAGTGGTCAACCATTATCAGGACCCGATATTGGTGGTTTTGTTGCGAATGCAACACCTAAATTATTTGGAAGATGGATGGGCTTAGGTGCTTTGTTTCCTTTCTGTTGTGGGCATTCTGAAAGTGGCACTGCTGACCATGAGCCCTGGTCTTTTGGAGAAGAGTGTGCATAAGTATGTCGTCTGGCATTACTGAGATGCTACCGCTTCCTGCCACACTTATATACTCTTTTTTTATGGCGCATACCAAGGGTAATCTCGTTCCAGCTCCTACATTCTTTGCAGATCCAATAGATCCAAATTTGAGGAAAATTGAAAATTCCTTTCTACTTAGTCCACTTTTAATATGTTCCAGCACTACACCTGAGAAAGGATCGCATCAACTCCTACAGCAGTTTCCTAGGGGCATTTGGATGAGTTTTGATTTTGATGACCCACATCCTGACTTACCCACTCTACAGTTGCAAGATGAAACTGGGAGAGCAGAAGGTCTCTTTGAAGATGATGGGGATGGATATGGATTTAGTAAAGGAAAATATCTCTTCACATATTATGTTGCTGACCTACAATCCTTAGTTGTCATAGTCAAGGTTTCCAAAGTTGAAGGATCATGGACAAGGCCCGAGAGGCACTTACATGTACATTTATTGCTAGGTGGAGGTGCCAAGCTTGATGCACTGGGAACTGATGGAAAGGTGATTCAGATAAAGATGCCTTAAGAAAATGAAGTGAGTGACCTCATAGCCAGTAGAAAAAAGCAGTACGAAACACTTTTAGAAAATGCCACAAATATTCCAGCTATAGAAGAACAAGCAAGCCAGAAGGGACGAGTTTGAGGATATAGACGGGGATGAGGATGAAGATGATGCAGTTGCTATTCCACCTACAGTTGCTGCTCGTGCTCCAGGTTTGGGACAGCCACTATTTTATGGCCAAGGTCCTTCCGCTAATACAGTGCTTAATGGGTTAGGGTCTTGTGAGAGAATGATGCAATTTCAAATTGTTGCTGCTGTTGCAGGCAGCATGGTGGTCTCCTTTCATCACTCCGCTATGACTCTGGAACTTCATAACCAATTTCATCAGAAATGGCTTCCAACAGCAGCGGTAGAGATATCAAATACCATGGACTGTACGTATGATGAGCTGTTCGCTGTAATTCAAGACAGTGAACAGCAACTTGGGCTGTCTAGAATTTTGAGAAGGACAACCTGGTTGGATTCATGCAATGCTGGGGTTTTTGCTGATGTTGGGGATGAGGGAAACCCATGCCGTCTTTCTAGTGCGGTAAAGTTACTTGCCGATTCAGTTCTCCCAACCATACCATGTCACCGTGCTGATCCTGTTGTCCGTTATGGTTTCAGGCCTCTGAGTGTGTCTAGGTGCAGCCACTAGAGGGGGTATGTGGGGCTGAATCTACTCCTTCCCAAGGGGCAGATCATGATGTTATTGCTGCCATGCTGGCAATGGGTAGGCAGTGCCACTTCGCCAATGGGGGGCCACCGTGAGGGGTTGTTGTACACCAGTCTAGGACTGAGGGAGGACAGCTTTGCTGTAGGGCGAGATATAGCGACGTTCAGCACACCTTCCTACAATTGAAAAACCAAAAAAAAAAAAAAAAAAAAGTGGGCGAACAGAGGGGGCGTCATAGCTATTGCGGATGCTACTTCAGCACCTGTGAAGACGTCGACATACAGACACTACTTCCGAACTTGAGGACAAGCTCGTCTTCCAAGGGGGGTATAATGTTATGCACGCAATAACATTATTGTTTTAGTTGTTTTGTTTAATTTACTTTATTTTATTTCAGTTTTAGGCCATAGGGCTATTTTTGGAATTATTTATTAATAGGAATATTTTTGGAATATTTTATTCATAGGGATATTTCTGTAATATTTTATTAAACCCTAACAGGGTGAACCCTATTTAAGGGGTAAGAGTAATGAGAAAAGGGGAAGCATTGAAGTATTAAGAATTAGGTTAAATTTAGCGTAAGAGGCTTAGAGTTCTCCTCAACGAGCTCTAGGGTATCAAGCTTCCCTTTGGCTTGATCTTCGTTTTCGTCTTCCCCATGTCTTCCTACTACCCCTATGGTAATGCTTGGAAGACCCGTAACCCGTGGCAGATTGCAGATCCTCCCAAAGAATCCACGTGTCAGATCCGGGACCGTAACAGCTATTGACCAATCTGGATTATGTTTGATAGCATAAACCCATTTGATAGTAACCATGTCTGATTGTCATTAAGTGCCTTCATTTCTTCATCCATTGTTGGTTTCCACCCAAGAAGTTATAGAGCCTCCTGATAGGACTGTGGAACAGGTATGGAAGAAATCGAAGAAAGAAACTGACAGCATAGAGGTGAGAGGCGATGATGTGACACAAATTTTAAAATGGGATGAGAAGTAGAAGGTCTAGTGCATGATCTAGGTTCTTTCCTTACAGTAATATGACGAGTATCATATTGAGGGCGAAAAACAACTGGAGATGAAAGCCTTACCTCTGTGGGATCTGTTAACTCGGCAGGTGTGGTGTCGGCCACTTGCTCTAGGGGTTGAATAATCTCTATGTTGGAAGATGGGCTCAAGCCCGCAAGTTCAAGGCGAGAAGCCCACACATCAAATGAGTGGCAAAGTGGTTATTTATAGTATTTTCCATAAGGATGGCATGAGGATCTAAATACATTGTCTTATTATGTCTTTTAATCTATTGAGTTGTAACCCTAAGGGCTTTGTAACACTATTAATAAGAGCATTGGCTAAGAGGTAAGGCATTCAAGTCTTCTCCTCTCTTTGAGAAAACGTCCAGCCACCCTCTCTTCTCCCTTGACGCATTCTCTCCTTCCCTTAATCCAAACTCTCCTCTCTAACATCCTTCTCCTTTCTCCCTCTTCTCTCCTTCTTCTTCCACATTAACCTAGAGTCATTCTCATGGGGTCCTAACTTCTACACTTTGTATCATGGGGCACAACCGGTCGAGGGGAACCTGGTATTGAGGCTAGATTAGGAGGAGCACTATCATATAAAATGAGGAGTCTTTAAAAAATGTAACATCCCTTGACACAAGTAAATGTTGAAGAGTGAAACTATAACAAACATAACCCTTTGGTGTGCGAGAGTATCCCAAGAATATACACTTGATAGATTTAGGATCAAGTTTGTTGTGTCTGGGAAATGAATTATGAACAAAGCATTGACATCCGAAGACTTTCAAAGGTAGTGAAAATGGATCATCATTTGGTAATAATCTAGAGTAAGGAGATTTATTACCTAGAACAGAAGATGGTAGCCGATTGACAAGAAAGCAAGCCGTAAGGACTGCATGAGGCCAATAAAAGTAGGAAACTTTCATGGCATATAATAAACCTCGAGCTACCTCAAGATTATGATGATTTTTTTGTTCGGCTACACCATTTTGTTGAGGAGTGTAGGCACATGATGTTTGATGGATAATGCCAATTTCTTAACAAAAAGAGTCAAGGTCTTTGGAAACGTATTCTTTGGCATTATTAGACAGGAGTACTTTTATTTTCTAACCAAACTGTGTGAGTACCATAGCATGAAATGACTTAAAAATCAATGGTATTTCAAAATGCTCCTTAAATACAAACAACCAAGTTGTGCGAGTGAAATCATCAATAAATGTAATAAAATATTTTACTTGAGAAATGTTTGAGACACTCAAAGGCCCCCAGACATCAGTATGAATTATTGAAAATGGAGTAACACTTTTGACTTCTGGACGAGGAGAGTAGGTACTTCTATGACGTTTACTCATTTGACAAACCTCATAATGAAATTCTGACCTTACTTTAAGAGTAGGAAACATATAATGAAGGGACTGTGTAGATGGATGTCCCAACCGGTTGTGCCATAGCCTTGACTCATTTTCAGTGGTGGAAACCATATTTATTTTGGCACATCTTGGTAATAAAGCCCCCCTTGTTCATGGCCTCCACCAATCACCTACTTCGTTATAAGATCCTGAAATACACATGAAGTGGGTGAGAAGGTAATAGAGCAATTAAATTATTTTGTCAACTGAGTAATAAATAATAGATTCAAAGGGAAAGTAGGAACAAATAGAATATCAGTGAGCAGAAGTGATGGTGTGACAGAAGTGGATCCTTTCACTTGGACTTTGGTTTGAGAATCATCAGTTAGGGTAACAAACTTATGTGAAAGACAAGGAGATAGAGAAAATAATAATTTTTTGTTACCTGTAAGATGCTCAGAAGCTCCTGAGTCAATTATCTAGGATGAAGATGAGGCAGATAACATACTTGAAGCAGTAGTGGCAACAATAGTTGTTGAGGAACTAGAAGAAGAACTCATCATTGTCTTCATTTTCTGAAATAATTCATACTCTTCATCAGTAAATGTTTTTGTGTTGTTGATTTTGTGTGTTGTTCTTCTTTTGTCTCACTTATAAAGGCTTGATTAGCCTTTGTGAATTCTGATTTTCCATTAGCTTTATAGCATATTTCTTTATAATGACCATATTGTCCACAATAATTGCATGCCTTTTAATAGCATTGATCTACCGTGTGGCCAAATTTCTTACAATGAGTACATTTTTTCCCATCTGCTCTATTGAAGTCATTCCTTCCACCTCTTCCTCGGCCCCCTCTATAACCTCTGCCTTAGCCACGGTCGCGGTCAAAGGATGTTCCCCTATGATCTAAATACATAAGGGATGATACTTCAATAGTAGAGGAAGAAGTGCCTGGAATGCAGAGTAGTGTTGCACATACATCATCAAACATGGGGACAATAGAAGCACCCAGAAGTTGACTCTTGGCAATCTCAAGATGTGGGTTAATATTTGCAAGACAAATAGTAGTAATTAAGGCTTCCTTCTGCTTGTCTTGGACATAAATATTTGTGATTGATGATTGAGCTAACTTCCACTCTTGAAGAAAGCCTCTAAAGTAGGCCAAATACTCATGGATATTTTCTCCTTCTCTAGTATTCAACATCCTTTGGAGAATATTATATGGTCTATGTAGAGTATCCGAGCTAGAGTACAACTTAACACATGTCTCCCAAATTTGTTTAGCAGTGTCAAGATGAATGACATTATTGGAGACATGTTCTTCCATGCTGTTGTTTAGCCAACTAATCTCCAAGGTATCATTTTTCAACCATTTGTTATAAAAAATGTCTTCTTCATTAATAGGTGGTCCTCGGTTGGTGAGGTGACTAAGTAGGTCATTTGTTATAAGAAACCTCCAAACCGATGTGGACCAACTCATAAACTTGATACCCCTCGTAAGGGTATAGTGGTAATTTTTAGTATATCACCTTTGATATTCATATTCACTTCGGCCATTATAGGCCCTTCAACGAAAATAACTCTCCAAATTTTTTTTCTTACAATAACACCAAGTAGTATTCTTCAAACAACTCGATGTATGGATAACTTTTGCATTGATGCTAAATTAGTATTCTGATTTTTTTTCTTAAATTCCACTACTAAGAGACTCAATATCAATCTTCTATATCAGGGGACTCTTATTCCCACGAAAAAAAATAAAAATTCAACAATCTGATCATGGATTGGTCTTGGTTAACAGAAATTTCAAACCGACAAAACTGTTTTGATAGCTTCTTCTAGATGGAGAGGCATGCAGTAACATGAAGTAATAAAAAAAATGAAGAACTTATCTCACGGTTTGTGATATTTCTTCACACAATAGTCTTCTTTGAGTGGTGTTGATCATATCTTCTTAGAACATTCCTTTTGACAAGGGATACTAAATTTAATGCTTTGATACTATGTTGAATTTAGGATCTATTTTCTAATATTCCGAGCAAGAGAAGAGAGAAAGAAAAAAAAGAAAAGGGGAGAAAAGCTCTCGGGTAGAGAGAAGAAGAGGGAAAAAAGAAGTGTGCACCAAGCAAGAGAGAGAGATTTACTCAAGAAGGAGTTGTGTAACTTGATTAATTCCGAATTACAATACCTCTATTTATAGTAGAAGAAGTAATAGAGTCTTTATACATTTAACCTTTCAATCTCCTAATTACATTCGATCTCTAACTCTCTAAGATAAGTCTATCATGAAAAGATAACACAATCTACTAGAGGTCTAATATAAGTTGAACTAGAACTATTCTTCAATAACATGGACATAAGGGAGGAAGCTTAACTTGTGACCTTATCCTTGTGGGTCCCACTTGATCTTCCAACTCATATTGATAAAATTACCAGTTCGTGGTATCTTTGTGGGTTCCACTTGATCTTCACATATTCTAACTCGTTTTAGCTTGTGCTTCTTATCTTCTTAACTCGTGCTAGCTTAGTTGAGGATTCTTTTTGGCATCCCATGTCCTCATGGTGGGCCCCACTAGCTCGTGTACCATGGTGGGTCCCACAGTTTAACACATGCTTTGTTTATATCACATCTCCTCATAAAAGTAAACTTGTTCCTCATTCTATGAAGTGTATTTTCTTGGGTTACTCTCGCACCCAAAAATGTTATGTTTGTTATAATCCCACCTTTCGAAGGTTACTTGTGCCTCGGGATGTGACATTTTTTTAGGACACCTCGTTCTATTCCTCGTAAGATGCTCCTCTAGGTTTGTCCTTCCCTCCTACCACTCCTTGTCGATTTGTGCTTTTTAATGCCGATGTTGCTTCGCCCCCCGAAGTACTGGCTGACACCTCACCTGTGGAGTTTTCATATCCTGCTGAGGTAAGTCCTTGTCCTATTCCATTTGGGTAATTGGTTACTAAAAAATGGAATGACCTGTATCCATTTCCATTCTATTTAATAAAGATTAAATTATTAATCGGGTAAAATTTGTCCAAATCCCTAATTCGGTAAAAAAATTTATTTCATTATCATTCCATTAAAAATTCAAGTAAACCGGTAAAATGGCGCCCTTTAAAATTGGCGCGTGTTCCGAGTTCCATCCAGCGACAGCTCCTGCAATTTGCTTCCCTTGGCTTGCACATCTCTCTCAAGGGCTCAGGCGCCTCCAACAATGAACTACGGGAAACGAATCTTGTCCCAGAAAAATTTCTGTAGTCGCCATTTCTCATCAGGGTCTCAACCCTTCGCTCCTCCTCCTATACGTGGCCAACGGCGAGTCGTTGTGACAGGTCATTAAAGCAAATACTAAAAAAAGAGTATTTGTTCGATTTAAAATACTAAAAAAAGAGTCTTTGTTCGATTTAATTTTCTTTTCTTTTCTCCTTTTTTCTTCAATTACTTCTGGAATTTGCATGTTGACTGGACTTATAGGTTTAGGATTGGTTACGCCGCTTGGCTGTGGAGTGGAAACTACATGGGGCCGACTCGTTAAAGGAGGTTGTGGTATTCGTGCACTTACCCATGAAGATCTTAAGATGGACGGTTTTGACAAGGAAACTGTCGATCACACATTTGATCAGCTGACTTCAAAAGTTGCTGCTGTTGTTCCCTCTGGAACCAACGCGGGTGAGTTCAACGAAGAAGCATGGCTAAGAAATAAGGTAAATTTCGAGCGTTATAAATAAATTAAATTAAAACAATTTAAACTTTTCTTTCCTTGTAGATTGGTGTGGATTGTTGCTACCAGTTTATTCGTATGGAGAAATTGCTAGAACTAGTTATAAGAGTTGTCATTGTGAGAGCACAGGACGTCAGTGAAATTTTTAGTCTACAACGTAATGGAAGTTTTCTAGTTCATACGGCCAAAGTCTGATTCTGAGGATTTCAATTGCTGGAAGGTTGGTAATATTCAGCTGTTGATCTCATTGATCACTGGTACACGTGTCTTAACTCTGTTGCTTGACCATTACTATGAGACAGCATTCACATCCAATGCATTGGACTTGCTTCACCGCCTGATGCTTGTTGTTTGAAAAAAAAATTTAATTCATACTGGTTAAAGGAAGGAGCTTCGTCCTTGTTTCAATAACATGAGCATCACTAGCGTGACCACTTAAACTTGGTTTGTTTAGAGTAACTGTTTTGCTCACGTTTGTGAAGCTGACTTGATGAAAAAAAAATTGTGATTGGTCACTGGTAAGTAGTTTGTCATAATTCTCTTGTTTGAGCGAGTTTAGGTTTGGGAGATAATTATCTTTTTGTCTCATTGATGGTTTAATATCGATCATAGCTCAAAGGGCAAATCATAGCATATGCTAGGCCCGTATGGATCATTAAATCAATGGAAACAAACCTTAGGATACTCTTTGGATTGATAATTTCCAAGTACTCTTACTCTGGGCTTACATAGAAGGAGACAATTTAAACATCGTGATGTTTGGTAGGTAAAGATGTGTTTGTGCAAACAAGAAACCATAGGAAAAAATTACTAGCAAAAGATTTTTTGTTTGAACACAATTTTTTGTTGCTTGTGCCAGTTTTTGGAGATGGGAATTTTTTTTGCTTGATTCCATTTGTCATTCAAAATGCTGAAAGGGATAAGAAAATGAGTTTCCAACTGCTCTAAGTAGGACACAATGGACAAAATAAACCAAGAAGAGTTAAACCTCGCCTCTCTTATGTCCATCTTATGTTTTTGTTTTCTATAGAACTTTTCCTTTTATTTCTAGTGTAGACATGAACACTACAAATAGTTTTCCTGTTGATTCCTATGATGGTACAAATGAAAAAATACTGGTCAAAGAGAATTTTTTTCAATAAGAATCCATGGGAAAATAGGGTGAAAGGGAATATGATTTTCATGTCACTTTGTTTCCTATGGTGGCAGAAACAGTCCCTAAATTGTGATTTGGATGTCTATCTCCATTTCTCTTTACTAACCTTTTGACTATTTGAAAAAAAATTCTATTTAATGGTAGATATTCAGCATAGTCTTGTGCTCCTAAGAGAGCAATATTCTGGGGCTTTCTGGTTTTGCCATTTAAGCAAAATAAGACGGTGTCTTTAAAAAAAGGAAAAGCAAAATAAGTTGGTGCGATGAAATGGCTTGTTTATTATATTTTTCTTTTCTTTCCTTCTATCGAGAACTTTGCAAGTGAACAAGACATATTTGGGCAAATTTGTTGTGTAAAGTCTGAGTATGAGATCTTACTCTCTCTCAGTTTTTCTCCCCAGTATAACTAGAGCAAATAATCTAAGTTCTAGGTTGAGGGTTCTTAATTAGACGATTAAAAGAAACAAAAGATGTAGCATGTGAAGCAGATATATATGAGCGCTTGAAATATTCATTTCCACGAAGAAGAGAGATTATCTCTTTCCTTTGCTAGTCGCATAACCTTTTCCAATGTGATTAAACCTTTTATGTTCAGCCATTCAGGGCCTTATAACTTTATATATATATATATATGTATATTTTTTTTTTTTCTTTTAAGTCTGAAGCCGAATAAATGTTGGGAAGCTCTTGCCATCTACTTTCTTGCCTAAGCCAAAAGAGACCTCTAATCTCTCTGTATGCATGCTTGTAAGAATTAGCTGGGCACGATCTCCAGATAGGCACTTTATTGAAGATTGATAGAATATAAGAACTTATTTTAATTATTTATATCTATCACATCAACAATTACCTACTTCTTCTTATCAGGACCATAGATCCATAGCAAGGTTCATTTCATATGCATTATGTGCAGCAGATGAGGCCCTTAGAGATGCAAGGTGGTTGCCAACTGAATCTGAAGAGAAAGAAGCTACAGTAATCTTCTGCTTCTTAGACTATTCTTTTGTTTTTTAGTTTTATTTTATTTTTATTCTTTACCTGTTTAGGTCTATAAACAGATTCTTTTACTACATTCAGGGTGTGTCAATTGGTGGAGGTACTGGAAGCATCAGTGACATTCTCGAATCAGCACAGATGATTTGTGAGAAGGTTAGTTCTGTATCAGCATCTGCTCCATATTGCAATTTCATTAGCACTAGATCTATGTACAGCAGCTGACAGCTTTTGATGGGCTTCATAGCATCGAAAAAGTCCCAAGACCTGAAACCATAAGCTTTAGAAGTTGAATGCCATTTATTGTATATCTACATCCAAGTGAGAATGCCTTTGAACATGTTGAGATTTGCGTGTCTACATATATCCAACTGGCAATGCTTTTGAACATGGTGAGACCTCACTTATCAGTGAGGCCAATTGTGGTTGCATTTGAGGTACTCGGTGGGCTTGTATATGCCAAGCACCACGAGGGCCCTTTGCTTTTCCCTGGATTTACTTTTAAGCATTTTCTTCCTGGCAATTATGACTTTATTTCGGTAAAGAGGGGATTTTCCTTTAATTTCTCATTGTCAGGGATTCCCTCATTTGACTTTTCTTATATTTTGCCTTTTGGCCTTTAAAACATTCACTTTTCCTAAAAATAATGACTTTATTTTGTCATTGCCCTGCAGTTGCATTAATGGATCTGTTATTTGATTTTCCTGTACTTTGATCACAGCGTTTGCGTCGGCTTAGTCCTTTTTTCATCCCACGAATCTTGATCAACATGGCAGCTGGTCATGTGAGCATGAAATACGGATTTAAGGTGTCCTGTGAATCCATTTGCTTCTATTTTATTTTCATCCATTACAAATGTGCTGTCATGTGAAAGGATAATTAATAGATGTTCATCAACTAGGATTGTTGGAAAGCAAGAATTGCTGCAAACTCTTACACTTG
The DNA here is from genome assembly GCF_029961685.1 of Aristolochia californica. Lineage (NCBI taxonomy): Eukaryota > Viridiplantae > Streptophyta > Magnoliopsida > Piperales > Aristolochiaceae > Aristolochia > Aristolochia californica. The sequence goes on from NW_027181771.1 coordinate 20,700,626, forward strand.
AATCTAGGGTCCAAACCATGCTGCAGTAACTGCATGTGCCACTGGTGCACATTCAATTGGGGATGCTGCAAGGATGATCCAATTTGGAGATGCAAAAGTTATGGTGGCTGGAGGAACAGAGTCCAGCATTGATGCTCTATCAATAGCAGGATTTTGCAGGTATTTCCTTTCTTCTGGTGTTCTTTTTAGGTTTTTTTAAGAGTCAAACCCAGTCCCATGGCATAAGATGGGCCAATTTTTTGGAAGATACCACAGTTTCTAAGGTCCTGGGATATGACCAATTTCCTGATTTTAAATGGCCAACCAATGATCTTTAATTCAGATAAACCTCATTAGGATTCAGATCTAGAGAGGGAGTATTGGATGAATAGTTACTGAATAATGAGCTCTTAGAGTTTGTTCTGGCCATTGTGAGACTCGTGAAATGGTTACAGTTCCTGCAGTGGAAGTGAAGGTTGCTTTTGTAGGTAGTATATTGGAGGTGGATGTTTTATTTTTATTTTGTTGAAACTTAGGATTCTATGATGTATAATCACAGTAGAAGAGGATTAAAGGGTGAGAAGAAGAAGAAGAAGAGTTGTGGAGAGAAGGTTTTAGGAGGAGAAGAGGAAGAATAACGAATTTGGAGAAAAGAGGAGGCAGAATAGGGTAATGGACTTTTCCAAACCCTTTCCCTTAAGCTTTATTTATAAATGATAAAAATATCAACATTACAATTATACCCTTCACCCTAGTAAGAGTGAAGAAGAGACAAAAACATAAACTAATTACATCAATGATGCTCCAACATATTCATATCTTCCAACACTCCCCTCACGCTGAGAGGTAATTGCAGTGATCCCAACTTGAAACAAATAACATAGATGTAGTAAGAATCTCCTCCATCACGGTGTCCCAAGAATAAGTATGAAACCAGGTACAAACTCTCAAAGGGTAGAAATGAGTGATAAAACATAAGTCAAAATCAACCTCAAATGATTTCAAACAAATATAGTGATAATAATCACTAAAGTGGGTAATGCCTGTCATTCATAAGATGAGGCTTAAAAATCCAAGGGTACCAATAAAAAGTCTCTATGGACTTAAAAACACCCATATATAAAAATGATCAACATAGCAACACACCAAAAAGGGTTGGCCAAAGAGGGTAAATGAGAGTCCAATAAAGGATGGTAGGAGAAAGGTTGTCAAATAAAGGATGGTAGGAGAAAGACTGCCAAATAATAAAAGGGTAATGGAGTATCAATAGGAAAATAAGAAGAAGTTGGGGCCATCGTGTGCTTTATTTTCTGAAGTAATTCAAATTCTTCATCAGATGAACCAATGCCGACAACAGTCAGCAAATAATGAACCCAAGGCAAGCCACCGAGGAGTTCTTCTTCAATAATATTATCTCAATCAAAGAGACGATAGCAACAATGACATGTACCAAATATGCAATTTTATAACAACAGATAACTGGTAAATAATGAAATGCCCTTAAGAGTAATAAAGACACATGAGATAATCTGCAGCAAATAAGGAAGATGTGCACCAAATAATAAGCTGGAACTGAGTAATAAGCTGCCAATAAGTTGAACCAAGTGTTGTTAATCTTTTAAAAAAGAATAACTAAACTGATTGTTGTTGGTTCTGAGAGCAACGATAAGGTCTTCTGAAAAAGAGAGAAGAGTGAATAAAACAATAATGGATGTTGCTTTCACGCTTACTGCATCAGTGATTAATTCAGACACCAAACCGAGAGCTAGCCATATTAAACCAACTAATTAGCAACCAATGACTTAAGTGTCTTGTTTCTGAATATAGTCCACGCTTAGAGATGTAATTACATAATGAAACTAATTCTGAAAGGTAAGATAAAAAACCGAAGGCAAAACTTGAGGCTAGACCAGTTATAGCTAGAAAGGATTTCACCGAGTCATAAGCCGAGCGAGGTTGCTCACTTCATAAGAGGATAAGTACACCGAGTGTTGCTCCAATATGTTGTTATTGCAAGGATTTCTCATAAACAGAGAAGAAACACATGTTTTGAATCTAATCCTAGATCAGAATCTCCTTACATAGATACTTCAATAATTTACAACATTAAATCAAGTAACTACTTTTTTTGGAAGTTGCCATAATTCAAAATTGGAACACTTATTCTCTATGACAAATAAATCAAGGAAAGCTTCTGAAAATAAAATGATCTTCTAAAGTTTCTTTCCAGATATTGTTAGTTAATAAACAAAAACTTTCCAAGGGTTGATCATGAGATACTTTCTAGATATTGTTAGTTAATAAACAAAAACTTTCCAAGGGTTGATCATGAGATACTTTCCAGATATTGTTGATCAATAATAGCAACTCAAAAAGTGAAGCAAAAAATTCGGATATTCGCATGCAACCGAATACTAGCATGACCTTTGATTCTTCCAATGCGAATATCTCCTCAAATATAGATTGGATTGACATGAAATTTTCTCCTTTTGAAACTAGACTTAAATACCTTTCATCGAAGTATAACTTCTTTTCATAAAATATACTTATTTTGAGATAAATAATTTGATAGATTTCGGACTCTGTAATCTGGCCGAACCGAGTACTCTTTTTTCTTTGGCCAGCATGACCATTGACTCTTCCGAGATCGATATCTCCATATAAAAAAATCAGATTGAGAATTGGTTAAATAGGTAAGAAAATAGACTTATAAAATTTTCTTTTGATATATAATTATCCATATAAAGTCTTGTTCTTGATGGCATAAAATGGCTCGAAAGTTGAAGCTTTCTGCTACTACATAAAATTTTTTTGCTGCTTGACCTTTGCTGCTTCAGATGTCGATTTCTCTTTCTAGAAAAATTTGATTTCAATGATTTTTTTTGAGTTGGAAACTAGACTCAAATATCTTTCCAATGATATATGATTTTCTATATGAAACATACGGTAAGAGAGTTAAAAATCCAATGAAATATATAAATTGGGAAAGAAGACAAAAGGAAAAACAAGAAACTCTTCTTGTCTTTTTTCTTTTTATTTTTCTTCTTCTTCCTCCCTTTCTTCCCCATCTTCTTCTTATTTCCATTTCAGATCTTTCCTTGCTCTAATACCATGTTGAAACTTAGGATTCCATGATGTATAATCATAGTAGATGAGGATTAAGGGGTGAGAAGAAGAAGAAGAGTTATGGAGACGGTTTTAGGAGGAGAAGAGGAAGAGTGACGAATTTGGAGAAAAGAGGAGGAAGAATAGGGTAATGGGTTTTTCCAAACCCTCCCCCTTAAGCGCTATTTATAAATGATAAAAATACCTATATTACAATTATACCTTCACCCTAGTAAGAGTGAAGAAGAGACAAAAAACATAAACTAATTACATAAATGACACTCCAACATATTCATATCTTTCAACACATTTTTTTATTTTTTTAATGTTTGACATTTTGTTTATAAACACAAGCACCTATATATATGTTTTACTGACATATATATTGAAGAGAACAAAGAACAAAGTGAGCACACATATCCGCTGATTCATTTTGTGGCATTGGATCAATCTGTTTTCGATGTTCTTTCATCAAAATTTGCACTGATGGAACCCCCCATGGATCATACCAGATATCAGTTGACTTACCATCCCCAATGTTCTGAATTAATCCTTCCTGCTACATTTGGTGCATCTGCTAAAAGAGCTTTCTGAGCAAGGGATACTCTTTTTACAAGTGATCATGGTGGGTCCCACCAGCTTGTGTGATCATGGTGGGCCCATCTTCCAACACTATTGAATATGTGGGCCTTCCTTGGTCGTGTGGGCTTAGGCCCATCTTCCAACAGGTGGGAAGGTTGCTCTGACATTGCTGGGGAAGATTGATGCATTCTCAGGCTCTAGCGTCGCCGGAGAGAAATTCTGGAGGGCTGCGGCTACCTCATTCCAGCCAAAACCAAAGTTTGTGGCCTCAAGAATGAACAATCTCACCAAAACAGAAGTTCCTCTTCTGTGAGTGATTCGGCATTCCCGACGACCACAGAAAGTGGTCACAGAGAAGAGAAAAATGGAATCCTGTGACCAGAGTTCTCGGGATCGCTTCGTTTTGGTGGTCGCTCTTCGAAATTGGAGTCTAAAGCTAGAGATTGCTTCAACTGGGATGCAGATGAAGCAGAGCTTTGATCTATCGGATGAAGTGATGCGGATCACCGACCCCGATTTCCGAATGACTTGCTCGATGGTGACTCTGCATTTTCCGTAGTTGAAGCAGACAAGCTTATTCTACTTCTTTTGCCAGGAGAACGTCGTCCAACTGGTGTCGTGTTCTTCCATCAGAGACTTTGGAAGCTCGCTGGAGTGATGGTTGGAGTTACCCGACCTTTTGTTGGATTTTCTTTCACGTCGGGAAGAAGGATCCCTTTTGGTTCTGCGTCACCTTGCATCGTCACGTCTTCGGCCGGCGTCGGAGGTGGTTGCAGTGGTCCATCGGAGTGGTGGTGGCTGTCAGAGGGGGGGGGGGGGGGGGGGGGGGGTCACCGGTTGTGGGGATGGTGACCGTTGGGGAGGTTCTCTCTTGCTCGATCGTTTCAAGTGTTAATTGGTGCACGTTAGCGATTTTGAAATCACACGGTGCACGATACATACGGACGGCTGTTTGCCGCATCCCTAAAGACATATTTTACAAAAAAAGGAATTTCAGATTTTGCTGGGTTTGGGTAAAGACCCACATCCTTGCCAAAGATCTCTAGTAGTAACATACTTGTTGAACATCCTTGCCAAAGACCTCTAGCAGTAACATACTTGTTGAAAAACAAGTACATGGGCATTTTGGTCATTTTACCTCGTCATTATTTATATTTCTTAATGTAATCTTGTGCTATATGTCAAACTATATCTATGGATCTAATTTCATGTTAAGATAACACGTAGAATAGGTGATATAAAGAATTAGGGTTTTTACTTAAAGTTAGGGCATTCTTGTAAATTGTACTCAACCCTGATTATAAATAGAGGTTGGGAGATGTGCAAGTCCCCCAACACAATCACTTTCTCAATTTCTCTTCTCCACTTTCTCTCCCTCTCATTCTCTCTCTTCAACCTTCTTTTTTCTTTATTTTTTCGTGGTATCAGGAGATCGCATCTAGGAAGACTCTTTGAAAGTTTTTCTCTCTTTTGAATCAGAAGTCTAAATAAAGGATCTTTTCCAGTTTTTTTGGCAACTAGTTAGTAAAAATCCAATTTTTATTTTTTTTAATATATGCACCATTATTCCAAAAAAAAAATTCAATTTTTTTTTCTTTTCTCTTTGCCATAATCCTAGGGTTAATGGTTCTACTATTCTAAGAACAAATTCTGATGTTCTAAACTGCCAAAAGAGGTTCTTTTATTCTGATCTAGAGGTAAGAGTCAAATTCCAGATTTCTGACTGTTGACGTCATCTGTGTCACTTGCTGACATCAGCCCTAATGCAGTTCTCACTGCACTGTATCTTCTGAACTTGATCCATTTGTTGGATTTTTTGGATTTCTTGATCTACACACATCATATATCTGTCCTAATTGTGATTTTACGTTGTGGGGCCCCGCTTACGCTGGTTGATTTGGATTTTTTTTGGTAGGTTTAATTGATTTGTTTGGTATTCTTATATATCTGATATGGCTGATTATGGTGAGGTTTACACTGCAACAAAATCATACACTCCAGATGGTAAAGATATTATTACTCTCCTCTGAAAAGTTGAATGGTGATAATTATCTTACTTGGTCTAGATCTATTGTAATGCACGTGAAGGGCACGAAAAAGCTGAAATTTATTAGAGATGACCCTCCTGTTCCTCCATATGATGATTGGGAAGTTAAAGACAGTCAAGTGATGACTTGGCTTGTCAACAACATGAAATCTAATATCAGGAGCCAAATTATAAATTTTGAAATTGCCAAAGCTATGTGGCAGTCGTTGGAAACTCTTTATGGACAAGAGAACAATCTTGCCAGGGTTTATGAACTATATACATAATTTTTTGGCTTAAAAAGGGGTAATAGAATTGTGACAGATTATTATAGTTCATTTATGAGTGTTTGATAGAAAGTTAATGTTTTTCATCTTTTTACCACGGATGAAAGGGAACTCTGAAAACAATAGACTCAACTTCTTGTGGCAAAATTTCTAGATGCTGAATGTGATAGCATAAAGGCACAAATTCTCGCCTCGGATGAGATACCTAACCTCTTTACTACCTTTAATAGGGTACAAAGAGCTGAAAAGATTGTTGTGCCTAAAGTTGGAAAAGATACCTAAGTGGGTGAAGCTACTGCCCTTAATACATCAGCTACAAAATCTGATTCCACTGATACATGCAAGGGACACACATGGACTGGTAGAGGTAGAGGAGAGATAATTCAAGCAGAGGACGAGGCCAAGAAGATGGTAAATTTGAGCGTAAGTGTCTTCACTGTGAACGCACAAATCATTACTAAGATAGATGTTGGATAAAATTTGGGAAGCCTGCGTGGGCAAACGCTATTACACACGAAGGTACAACACTAGGGTCTGAAATTACAATCCCACTTAGTGCTCCATATGAATTACAAAAATTAATCCATCAACATCAATAGATCTCACAACAACAGCAGATCTCCCAACATATGACACAACTATCTATTCCTTCTGCATCATTGGCACATACGACTATGTCTGTACTTTCAGTGTCTCAATCCCTATCTTGGGTCCTTGATTCCAGTGCCACAAAACACACGTCAGGTATGTCCTCACTATTTTTTATTTTTTATTTTTGAAATAGTACTGAGTTATATTAAAAGGATTAAAAGAGCAAAATTACAAGGAGGGGGAACCGTCCCAAACAATGAGAGATTGCAAGGATGTTCCAATTTTAGCTAATCTATCAACCGAGGAGTTGGCTGATTTAAGAATATGATTCCATGTACAAGAAATAGAAGATACAATGTCCGAAATAGAAGAAATGGTGGGCCAATGACGCCAAGGGGGGCATGTCATCCTAGAACACCAACTAATGACAATTTTGGAATCCCCTTCAATAAGCAACTTTCCATGAAGATGGTCCTTGAAATTTTGTTAACCTATGGACAAGGGCATTCACTTCAGCGGTGTTGGATTTGGCAATACCAATTGGCCCCGCATAGGAAAGAATGGTCTCTCCTCTGTGATTTCTGAAGACTCCTCCCACACCTGTTGCTCTCGAGCACCTCAAAGTACTCCCGTCAAAATTTAACTTGATGTAGTCGCTAGGGGGAGGCTCCCATTTTGCCATTGTAGGTACCTTTTGGGGACCCGCCATATGAGCCAGAAGACTCCAATTCCAGTGAAGGGATATACCTGCATGGGGGGCAAATTCATTCCTGTGTGCAGCTAGCTAGAGATCATACCCACAACACAAGAGACGGTGCTTCCCAGATTGCTGAATTTGAGGTTGAATCGCCGGTTGTTTCTCTCAAGCCAAAGACACTATGGGATGTGGGCAAGGCATGTAGAGAGAAGCAATTTTCAGATTATAGGCAGACGAGTCCCCAACACCATCTGAAAGGTGCCGAAGAGGTCTTGATAAAGACCCACTTGAATGCCAACTTTTTGGAAGATCGCCATCCAAACTCTCCAAGAGTAACAGCGGTGAAGGAGAACATGCTGAATGGATTCCACAAACGCCACAGAGAGGGCAGGTGCTCTTAGGGGTGGTAAACCCCACTTGTGGAGGTTGTCTATAGTGAGGATTTGCTCCCTAATGGCTGTCCATCTGAAATTTTTTATCTTGCTAGGCGCAAAGAGCTTCTAGGCAAGACTGGCTTTGTGCTCAGGCATGCTGCGGTCATCATCCCTGATGTGGGAATAAGCTGAGGCAATTGTGAAGATACTGTTGATGCTAGGCTTCTAGATCAACTTATCTTGCACCCAGTCTCGAATTATGGTACTACTGAGGCTGGATAGAAGTGAGCAGAAGGCTACAACTTCTTCATCATTCAAACCCTAACAAAAGAGAAGATTCCAAGACTGATGGCTCTACGATTCAGCCACCGAGCATGACGAATCCATAGCAATCCTAGATAGCCCTAGTTAATCCTCTATAAGGGGTCGGGAACTGCACCACTCATCGGTCCAAAAGAGAAGAGTCCTCCCATTCCAAGGATAGAAAGACGTCGCGGCCTTGAAAGTGGCGAGCAACTTGTGGACGAATTTCCATATCGAGAATAAGCGGTGGGGAGCGTCTCCCTCTCTCCACCAATTGCCTGGGAGTTGAAGAGAGAATCTCACCATATTTCTCCACAAACCGTTATGCTTGGAATTGAGATTCCAGATCCACTTAAGGAGGAGGGCACAATTCATGTCCTTCATAGGCCGGATGCCCAGACCACCCCTGATCCGATGTGGACAAATCTCCTTCCAACTGACCAAATGATATCTAAAAGTGTCTTCAGAACCTCTCCAAAGAAAGTGCGACGGATAGCATAAATCTTATAACACACTGAGGCTGGAGAATGAATGAAGGACAAGAGATAGTTAGGCAGCCCTGCCAAGCATGACTTTAACAGAGTAAGTCTTCCTGCTGTGGATAGGAGCTTGTCCCACCAAGTGGCAAGCCTTTTCCTGAACTTCTCAATAAGAGGGGACCAAAGTGCAGCCGTGAGGCGAGAATCAAGAAGAAGGCCCAAATGTGGCTGGTGTGCTGTCAAGAGCACATCCCAAGAAATCAGCCATGTTCCGAAGAATTGCATCATCAATATAGTCCCCAAGAAGAGTGGTTTTCTTCCAGTTAATATTCTGCCCTGAAGCCAACTCAAAAAGACCAAGGACAACTCTTAAGCTTCCTGATTTGGTCCATGGTTCCCACACCAAAGCAGATAGTGTCGTTCGCAAACTGAAGAATCAGAATATCAAACGCCTCAGAGTCAGCCATAGGGAGGAGCCACCCCAAACCTTTGGCTGAGTAAATCAAGGAGGATAGATATTCAGCCATTACGTTGAAGAACAATGGGGACAAGGGTCTCCCTGATGGATGCCATGAGTTACCTTAAAGTAGCCACACATTGTCCCATTAAGAAGCACTGAATAGCTGGCTGAGGAGATGCAACTTTGTATCCAGAAACCTCACTTGTCGTAGAACCCCATTTTTCCCTGAAGAGTATTCAATAACTTTTAATTAACTCTGTCAAAAGTCTAGCTTGATGATAAACCTAGGGAGCTTCAAAGTCTTGAAGTGGTGAAGGAGTTCATGACAAGCCATTGCCGAGTCCAGAATATTCCTCCCTTTGATGAAGGCACTCTACCCCTGATAGATGACAACTGGAAGCACCAACTGAAGATGGTTGGCAAGAAGATGAGCAATCACCTTATAAGTGCTGGTGGTGAAGCTAATATGCCTGAAGTCTGAAGGTACTCTACCTCGTCTTTCTTGGGATTAAGTGCAATGAAAGAAGCCCCTATACTCTTGAAAGCGATGCCACAATGGTAGAACGACTGGATCATGTGAGTGATGTCTTCGCCAATGAAGGACCAACAATGGCGGTAAAATTCACTATTGAAATCATCTGGAACTGGGGCTCGGTGCAAAGGGAGGCCCATATCAGCTTACTCAATTTCTCTGCTGGAGAAGGGAAGCTCAATAAGATTGGCGGCCACCGCGGGAATAGCCAAAATATTAACACTCTGAAAGAAAGGTCGAACTGGCTGGCATTCTGTATAGAGACCTGTAAAAAAGCTCACCAAAGTGTTAAAAATAAGAGAATGGTCCGAGGTAACCTCGCCATTGATGCAAAACCAGATTATCTGATTGGCTCTTCTCCTGGTTGTCGCAATGACATGGAAATTTTTTGTGTTTACATCCCCCTCTGAGAGCCACTTGAAACAGGCGCGCTGCTTCCAGTGCACGAGATCACTATGAGCGAAGGCTTGCAATTGACCTTGAAGAGCATATTGTTGAGCCGTTTCAGCTGTGGTCAGGCATTTGGACTCCTCATTTGAGTCAAGGGTAGCCACCTGGGAAAAGACAAAAGACTTTTTCAACCAAATGGGAGGATTGGCGCTCCAAGGACCATGAGCGCAAAAGGGGCTTGAGAAGACAAAAACAATCTTCTTCCAGAAGGATTAGACAGAAGAATCTAAGGTGGTGCCTTTAAGCCAAGCATTGTTGAATCTGAAGGGCGGGGGAACCCAATTGCCAAAGTGAGTATCCACCATGATCGGCCAGTGATTCGAAACCGCATGACCGAGAACTTTGCCAGTTGCATTATTGTAGAGCCGAAGCCTATCTTCGTTGGCGAGGAATCTGTCAAGCTTTGACATGATAGGGGGTTGTCTACCATTGGACCAAGTGAAAGTCTTCCCAGATAAGGCGATTTCATTAAGATCCCAACACCAAATGAAGTCAACAAAGAGCCATGGAGGTAGTGATCCTCCGAGACGGCAGAGACTTCTCATGGCAAAACTGAGTCACGTTAAAATCCCCAACAAGCAGCAAAGGGATAGACCGAGAGGAGGTCATCCCAAAAGAGGTGCCTCTCGTTGTGTCCTCACCATTTTTTGACTTAAAAGAGTCTGTTCTCATTAAGCATGTTAACCTTGCTGATTGGCCAAATTCATCAGTATAGGCAGTAGGAAATTTATTCGTGTTCCTTTTCTTTCCCCTCAATCTGCACTGTTAGTTTCAAAATAATCTTTAAATCTGCTACTCGTCAGTTAGGTGGCTAAGTCCAGGAATTGTTCTCTAACCTTTTATCTTACACATTGTCTTTCTAGATCTCGTGACAAAGAAGATGATTGGTTTCGCTCGTGAGAGAGAGGGACTATACTATCTGGACAACCACAACCCAGACAATACTTTACATGCACTACACACTGCAGTGGCATATCAGACTTGGTCATCTATCTCCTTCAAAACCGATTCTAGTTCCAAATCTTCCTTCTAGTATTACTTTTCAATGCTAGTCGTCAATTGGGCAAGCATCACTAGAGCTCTTTTCTTGTTTCATATCATAAGACAAATAAACTTTGTGAGCTTGTCTACTTAGATGTCTGGGGTTCTTGTCTTGTGACTAGTTGGTTTGGTCATAGTTATTTTATTTCGTTTATTGATGATTTTAGTAGATGTACTTGGATTTATCTCATGCGAGAAATATTTGAAGCCTTTGATGTATATCAACTATTTTATAATGAAATAAAGAATCAGTTTGCAACTTCTATCCATATCTTGCGTACAGACAATGGTCTTGAGTTTATGAACCATAAATTTGACTCTTTCTGTCAATCACAATTCATAAGGAATCATTCATCGCCACTGAGCCATCACTGATAGTATTGCTGCCATTGTATCTTCTACTCATTGTAATTGGAATTTCATTCCTATATCAACCAACTATTTGGCTGATAAATTGGCAAAATTCTGAACTTCCCAACAATCTCTCATTGTTTGGGAAGGCTTCCCTCCTTTGTAACTTGCACTTTTGAGCTTTTGTCTTTAATAAAAATCAGCATCATTAAAAAAAAAAAAAAGAATCATTCATTAAACTTCTTGTGTGTTTACTCCACAACAAAATGGAGTTGTTGAACGCAAGAATCGTCATTTACTTAAGGTAGCTTGCACTATGCTAATTCATACGAATGTACCTAAGCCATATTGGGGTGGTGTTGTTCTTATTGCATGCTTTCTAATAAATAGAATGCCATCTTTTGCTCTTGATGGCAAAATTCCTATTTAGATTGTTATACCTGTTGCACCTTTGTTTCCAGTATCACCTCGTGTGTTTGGGTGTGTATGCTTTGCACATATCTTTGATTCATCCAAGGATAAATTGTCTCCACGGTCTGTTAAGTGTATATTTATGGGATATTCTTGGACAATACAAATGTTATTGTCCGTCTATAAGAAAAACATTTATGTCTGTTGATGTTACTTTCTTTAAGGATGTTTCATTTTTTGAATCCTCCAAATCTTAGTCAGTTCCACCTAAACCTTCTGTACCTAGTCTGGTTATTCCTCTTCCAGTTGATGAATGTGTTCCAACCTCGCTTGATGCTCCTATTGAGAAACCACTACAGGTATATCAGCACCGACAATAACCATCTCACTCTGATCCGGATCCCCTCCTCACATCCAACCATGATTCTTCATCATCTCCTGATCCTGAGGTAAGTGATCTGCACCTTCCTATCGCCCTTCGGAAAGGTGTTCACAAAGGTATTTGCCACCCTTTATCTCATTTTGTCTCCTTTGATTCCTTGTTTGATAATTATCGTAAGTTTGCTTTGTCTATCTCCATTTGCACTATTTCTTCTTCAATGCAGGATACTTTGGTTATTCCTCATTGGAAGAAAGCCACGGATTTTGAGATGGAAGCATTATTTGATAGGGGGACTTGGGAACTATGTGATTTCCCTCCAGGTGCTGCTATAGTTGGATGTCGGTGGGTCTATACTGTTAAATATAACTCTGATACATCTATTAAACGTTACAAGGCTTGTCTTGTTGCCAAAGGGTATACTCAGACATTTGGTGTAGATGTTTTTGAGAAATTTTCTCTGATTGCCCGTTTTTCTTCTGTTCGCATACTTATTTCTATTATAGTCCATCAAAGATGGTTTCTTTTTCAATTGGACATTAAAAATGCCTTCTTATATGGTGACTTCGAGGAGGAAGTCTATATGGAGCAACCTCTAGGGTTTGTTACTGAGGGGGAGACACATAAGGTATGTCGATTCTAGAAGGCTCTTTATGGCTTAAAACAGAGTCTATGAGTATGGTTTGAAAAATTTAATCAATTGGTTATATCCATGGGATTTTTGTAGAAGGCACTGTGATCACTCACTATTTATTTTGAAATGACCGTATGGAATTATTATCTTTTTGGTATATGTAGATGATATCATCCTATCTGGGAGTGATAGACCAGACATTGAAAAAGTTAAATGCCATTTGGCAAATCACTTTTAGACTAAAGATCCGGGTCAGCTGAAATATTTTTTAGGTATTGAGGTTGCAAAAAGCAAGGAGGTAACAACTTTGACTCAAAGAACATATATCTCTAATATGCTTCAAGAATATGGACTTCTGGGGGCTAAACCTGCGGATACACCTATGGCTAGTATTGAAGTATTCATGATCATCAAAGTCTACAATTGAAAAATAAAATAATGTCTTGAAGGTTAGTAGGCAAACTCATTTATGCTACAGTTACTAGACCAAATATTTCATTCGTAGTGAGTGTAGTGATTCAGTTCATGGAGCATCCACGTAAGATTCACGTAGAGGCTGCATAGAGAATCTTGAGATGTCTAAAGGGAGCACTAGGAAAAAGGTCTTTTTTTAGACCTAATGATCACTTGAGGATTGAGGCTTTCTCTGATGCTAACTATGTAGGTTCCAAGCTTGACAAAAAATCAATCACTGGATTGTGTATTTCTAGGAGAAAATCTAGTCAGTTGGAAAAGTAAAAAAGCAGAATGTTGTTACTCGGTCCAATACAGAAGCCAAATATAGAGCAATGGCCCACACCGTTAGTGAGCTTGTGTGGGTAAAATCTGTTATCCACGAATTAGGCCTCAATCAGAAGGATCCTATGACTATGTATTGTGATTACCAGGCAACGATCTTCATTGCAAACAATCCAATATTTCATGAAAGAACAAAGCATATAGAGGTAGATTATCATTTCATCCAAGATGTAATAATGCGGAAAGAGGTAACTACTTGGTCTATTTTAACTAAAACACTAGGAAAATGTATATGTCTGAACTTCTGTGACAAACTGGGAATATTCAACATATACTCTTCAACTTGAGGGGGAGTGTTGAAAAAAAGTACATGAGAATTTTGGTTATTTTGCCTTGTCGCTGTTTATATTTTTTTATGTAATCTTGTTCTACATGTCAAACTATGTCTATAGATCAAATTTCATGTAAAAAGGTCACGTAGAATAGGAGATATAGAGAATAAGGGTTTTCACGTAAAGTAAGGGCATGCTTGTAAATTGTACTCGACCTTGATTATAAATAGAGGTTGGGGGATGTGCTGGTTCCCCAACACAGTCACTTTCTCAATCTCTCTTATCCACTTTCTCTCCCTCTCATTCCCTCTCTTCAACCATCTTTCTTCTTAATTTTTTCAATACTATATGACAAGGACCCTGTTACACATTGCTCATTTATTCTCTTGTAACAAGTGATTCATTTTCATATATTTTTTATATATGATAACAAATTAGAGTTTGAGATGGTCATTGTATTACTTCAAAAATTGAAATAAGATTTTAATTTTTTTGAAAAGTGATTTGTTAAGGAATAGTCCCACATGGATTAGTGAGTACAAAGATCTTGAGTTTATTAGTTGGGAAAGAGGTTTCCTAAGTTGGCTAGTCATTTTAGGATAGGCCTTGGACCCAACTTAACATGGTATTAGAGCAAGTACTCATATGTGGGTCTACACCTAAATTTTCCACTTGTAGAGCCACAAAAGAGGGTCTACACGTGAGGGGGAGTGTTAAGGAATAGTCCCACATGGATTAGTAAGTACAAAGATCTTGAGTTTATTAGTTGGGAAAGAGGTTTCCTAAGTTCGGTAGTTATTTTGGAATGGGTTTGAACCCAACTAAACAGATTAATTATTATAAATGTAATTTGTGTTTGGTGGATTTACATCTATACTGAGGAAAACATTTATTAATATATTAATTTATGTATTATTATGTTTTTCATGCAGGTCAAGAGCATTAACTTCAAAGTATAACCATATACCAGAAGAATCTTCTCGACCATTTGACTCTGATCGAGATGGCTTTGTGTAAGCCTAGGCTTCTATATTTTGCTTTTTGAGTTCATTGTTTAATTTGATATGATGCTTGTTGGACCTCATTTATCTTTTTTGCCTTCAAATGGATTTGCAGAATAGGTGAAGGTTCTGGTGTAATGGTGTTGGAGGTGTGTATGCAAACCCATGCCTGATGTTTTTACTTCAAATGTTTTATTCTAAGGTTCCTCATTCCGAACTGAAGAATCTTCCTGATTCTTCTTTTTCTTTCACCATTGGTATGAAACTGTAGTCTTTTTAATATGAAGGAGTTCCATTTGCCTGTTAACTGATCCTCGTTATAATTTAATCAATGAAGGATCTTGAACATGCAAAGGAACGTGGAGCAAGTATTTATGCTGAGATTCGTGGCTATGGAATGTCAGGTCTCCTGTTATCTTAGTATTATTTTCTGTTGAATAATGTAGTTGTTAATATTGGTCATTTTTTATAGGTAAAGGAGTAATTTAGTTACCCTCTCACTTAGGTACCTTAGTAAAGTGCTTAAGTTAGTTATATTTCTGTTTAATGTGCTAGGGAGTTATTAGGGATGATATTCTTGTGAGATGAGTATTTTATGTATTTTTCTTGTTGTATCTTAACTGAGTTAATGAAGTGAAGGGGTTGACTTCTGCCCCTAATTGAGTCTGGTTTCTCACATAGAAAACCAGAACTTTGACGCTCTCTCATTGTTCCACTTTCTCTCTGAATTTTCTCTTTCTCTCTCTGTATCTACAATTCCTACATGGTATCAGATCAGGACTTGAGTGGTTCAAGTTTTTTCAGCATCTTTCTTACTCTCCTGCAATCTGTGACAGCTTCTATTTGGGGAAGTTTTGATTTTTGATTTTTTATTCTGGAGGGTGTTAAAGATTAGCCTTTTCTTCTTTTTTCTATGCTACACCCAATTGGTTGGTTGTTTACTGCTACCCAACTGAAGAAATCAAGGATGAATACCAAAAAAGTACAGAATAGTGGATTTGTTTAGATGACCCTTCTCTGTCTTTCTGGTTTTAGAACATGTATGGTGATTATGAGTCCTGTTCTGGGTTGACTTTGTAGCAAAGCTACTGGAGTGTGCCTGCACAGATCTGTAACTGTTCAGTACTGCCTATTTTTGTTTGTTATTGATGAAATTTGCTGTTTTTACATTTAACCTGAAGTGCTGTTGCTAGGATTGGATGGAAAAGCAGTGATTTGCCTTTTTCGGTCAGAATCTGGGTTAGAAAGGGCCCTACACTTGTCTGTGTTGGCTATGTTGGGTGAATTGCTGGAGTTTTTCATGTTGGTTTATGATCTTTTATGGTTTTGGAATAATTTCTACTGTTTCTTGTTAAGCCTGGTGCTGTTGTGACTACGGGTTAAATCTCCTGTGCCGTTTGTTGGGTTGAGAAGTTAAGTATGATACCAGAATTGGTTTGCGCAGACTGGTTTTGTCCTCTTGAAGTTGTGTTACTGTTCTGGTGGAATTTATGTTGATTAGGTGTAAATTGCTGGCTGAAATTGAATGTCTGGAGTCTGATTATTGTTGGGTTAGTGTATTGGCAATTGGTCTCTGCACATATATGTTGTTGAAAATCCTAGAGAAGGGCAGTTTGGTAATTTTACATATTCTGTATTTCCTGGAGTCTATGTTACTTTGTTCAGTATGTTTTAAGATGTCATTGGTCTAAATTTCATGTAATTCTAGTTGGTGTAGTGGGTGATATAAGGGATTCAGTACACTTAAGTGAAGAGGGGTAATTTTGTAATTTTATTTAAATCCACTTATTTAAGAGAATGGGGGTCGCGCATGAGCCCCAAGAAGACTCAATTTCAAGAGTCTTTTAAACCCTCTCTCTTCTCTCTCTCAATTTCTTCCCTCTATTCTTGAAGTTTTACTTTTTTTTTTCAGATGTCTTTAGTTGTTTGCTGCTTCAAGTCATAAAGTTTGGTATTTATTGTGATAGAAGTTGCTGATCGGAGTTGTCAGACTGATAGTTGGTGTGCGGAAGCATTATTTGTTTTCTGTTGGGTAGTCAATGGCTGAAATGGTGGTAGTGATTCCATGTCAAATATGCAGATGACATGGCTAACTCATGCAAAGATTTATCAAAAATGCTACCATGTCCTCTGCATAACCACGGAAACAGTGACAACTGAGTTCCTCATCCTTTGTTTGTGCCCCTCTAGCACATCGAAGTACTTTTGCACTTATGTCTCTCCTAGTGATAAATGTAAGTGGGTCCTTGACTTAGGCGCATTTGCGCATATGACAAGTACTTTATCTTAGTTTTCTTACTTTCATCCTTCTTTGCCTTCTTCTTTGGTAACTTTTGCTAATGGATCCTTGTCATCCATTTGTGGCGAGGGGGTAGTTCGGGTTACTCCTACGTAATTGTCTTCTATGTTATTTGTTCCCAAGTTTCCTATAAGTTTAATGTTGTCAAATAATAAAAAAATTGAATTGTTCAATGACATTTTTTCCCTTCATTTTGTATTGTTTAAGATTTCAAGATGAGTGGTAGAGAATGTGAGAGGAATGGATTCTATTACCTTCATGACATAGATGATCCTGCTACTATTGCTCTCCAGACTGTTGTCCTCTCTACCAGCTACATTGACAACTGTATCCAGCTTTGAGTTCCTCATTAGTCATGTTGGAATATATGATGTAATTAGGGTGGCATTATATTCCAACATGGTATCAGAGCATTGATTTTCAAGACTATTTTTTTCTTTTCTTTTTCTCATATTGATGGTTCATTTTTATTAGTTACTTGAAATTCATTTGTTTTATAGTATTGCTCATTTTCTTCTACTGCCAGGCAACGTGTTGGGATCTTCCCGGGCCATGGATCTTGTCACCTTTCTTCCGTCTCTTCCCTCCAGATTGGTTGTTGACACTGGAAGAGAACTCTTGTTCTTGGAACGTGTAATGGTGGAAATGGATTGAGCCTTGAGGAGGTTCAACCTGGACCTTTGAGGGAGAATCCGACCTGGCTAAAACTAAGTGATTCAATGCTTACCCTTCATTCAGCTCTTTGTCCCAATAAATAGGTTTGGGGACGAAATTACAACTCAGACCCATGGGTCACATGGTTCACACAAAATTACATTCAAACCAAACCAAACCAAATTCAACATACATGCAAATGGAAATAGCTTAATTTAATTCCTACGTCTGTTGATAACTCGAGATGCTATGGAGTCCATAACATCACCCCCCTCCTGGAGAAAGAGCTTGTCCGCAAGCTCGAAAGAGGGGTAGACAGCCTTGAAAGCGACTAAGGGCTCCCATGTAGTGTCAATGGGGTCAGTATCAGCCCACTGCACTAGAACCTCCCAATCGCCCTGAATACGGCGAGCCTGCAACACCCGCGCTGGAGTAGAAAGGACCCGACCCTCATTTAGCGGTGGCAGAGGTGTGTGTAGGAATGGGGAGTTTCCCTGGAAGGCCTTCAATTGGGAGACGTGAAACACATTATGAATCTTGGCCTCTGGTGGAAGCTGCAAGCGGTAGGCAACTGTGCCAATGTGGTCTAGCACCTGAAAGGGCCCATAATATTTCGGGGAGAGTTTGTGACGTTTGGAGGCAGTCAGTGAAAGCTGCTGGTAGTGTTGGAGACGTAGCCACACATAATCCCATGGAGAGAAGAACACGTCCTAGTGCTTCTTATCATAATAGAGTTTCATGGCCTGTTGGGCCTCTTGGAGATGAGTGCGTACCTCACTGAGCATGGCATCCCTTTCTGCTAAAGCCTGGTCCAAGGTGGCGACCTTGGATGTACCTGGTTCATACGATAAAAGCCGAGGCGGATCTCTGCATCACATTACCTTGAACGGAGTAGTGCCGAGTGCACTGTGGTATGATGTTATAACAGAATTCGGCCCATGCCAGCCACTGAACCCACCGTTTAGGGGAGTCCCCCACAAAAAAACGGAGATACATCTCAAGCGTCCTGTTTACCACCTCGGTCTGTCCATCAGTCTGCGGGTGGTAGGTGGAAGAGAACGCCAATTTGGTGCCTTGTAGCTTAAAGAGTTCTTTCCAGAACATACTGGTGAAGATGGCGTCCCTGTCACTGGTAATGGACGCAGGCACCCCATGTAACCGGACAATATTATCCATGAAGAGCTGAGCCACATGAGCTACTGTGTAGGGATGCGCCAAAGGGAGGAAATGGCCATACTTAGAGAAGCGGTCAACCACTACAAATATAACGGATTTGCCTGAAGAGGTGGGAAGGCCATCAATGAAGTCCATAGAATTATCTGACCATACCTGTGATGACGGTAGCTGAAGAGGTTGAAGCAACCCTGCTGGACTTAATGATTTGGCCTTGTTCCATTGACAAGTCTGACAAGCTGCCACATACTCTGTTACACTTCTCTTCATACCCTTCCAAAAAAATTCGCGATTGAGGTGAAAATATGTTTTCTGTCTACCCTCATGTGTAATATCATGGAAAGAGGTTAAGATGCTGGTAATGAGTGGTGAGGTGGGGTGCAGAAAAATCCTATTTTTGAACAGGATAAGTCGATCCTGGATCGTCCAATGGCTATCCGAGGTCCCCTGCTGAATATCATGATATAAGGCAATGAGTTTTGGATGCTGATGTGTCTCCTCCCTAATAGAGTCCAACAAAAGACTTCTGGGCTGATTGATAGCATGCAATTGTGGCTCTGGAACGTCCCGGAGAGACAAGGCATCGGCCCCCACATTCAGACTGCCATGTTTATACTCAACAGTAAAGTCAAACCCCATCAGTTTACTCAACCAGTGCTGCTGAGGAGAGGTGGTGAGATGTTGCTCAAGAAGATACTTCAGGCTTGAATGATCGGTCCGAATAAGAAATGGGCGCCCCCAGAGATATGGCCTCCAATGTTGGATGACTTTAGCTAAACCGATCAATTCCCTTTCATAAGCCGCGAGTTTGTGATGGTGTTGGCCAAGCTGTCGGCTGAAATAAGCGATCGGGTGGCCTTGTTGCTGTAACACTGCTCCTATACTTCCGCCCGAAACATCACATTCCACTACAAACAACTCATCAAAGTCTGGTAGGTGCAAAACCGGCGCTGAAGATAAGGCTGTCTTCAACTGCTGAAAAGAATGATCCGCTGGCTCGGACCAACTGAAAGCATTTTTCCTGAGGAGATTGTTGAGCGGCACTGCAATCTGTCCGTAGCTGTGGATAAATTTTCTGTAATAACCAGCGGCCCAAAAATCCCGTTAACACTGTGATGGATATGGGAGGAGGCCAGTCTGTGACGGCCTAAATCTTGCTCTGGTCAACCTTCACCCCAATTGCGGAAATAACGTGGCCCAAGTATGCCACCTCGGGTGTGCCCATAGAACATTTGGACTTGTTTAAAAGAAAATGATGTGAACGTAAGAGAGTAAATACCTGGTGAAGGTGTTGAAGGTGCTCGTCCCAATGTTTTCTATACACCAATATATCATAAAAAAAGACTAGAACATATTTCCGTAAGATAGAGCTAAATACCTCATTCATGAGGGCTTGGAAAGTGGATGGCGCATTGGAGAGACCAAAGGGCATCACTAGGAACTCGAAATGCCCATGGTGCGTGCGGAACACGGTTTTCTCAACATCTGAAGGATGGACTCTAATTTGATGATAACCTGACTTCAAGTCCAGCTTTGTAAATATAGTGGCGCCATGTAACTCATCTAACAGCTCGTCTACCACGGGAATGGGAAATTTGTCTTTAATTGTATTAGCATTGAGCTACCTGTAGTCCACACAAAATCTCCAGGACTTGTCATGTTTTTTGACCAGTAACATCGGGGATGAGAAAGCTGGGCTGAATAATTCCCTGGGCGAGCATATTTTGGCACTGTCTCTCAATTTCATCCTTCTGTAAGTGGGGGTAACGCGAACCACCATAGGTTCTGGCCTCTGTTTCAATCTAATGCGGTGATCACAGTGGCGAATAGGCGGAAGAGCAGTAGGTTCCTGAAATAAATCTTCAAAGTCTGTAAGTAATTGAGATAACTTACAGCGCTCAAACACAAATTACCTTTTGGCTGAAGAATAAAAGACTTTACTCGAGCTGGATGTTAGGCACACTCCTACACTTTTAGGTAGAGGGTCTAGGCATTGCTCTGAAGTGATGAAAACACAAAATGATAGACTGAAGAATTAATTGATGAAAACAACTTTAATCGGAAGGAAGTGACTCTGCAACACTCATACTTCCAAACGAATCTGGAATGTAACCCTTTCTTTGAAAAATTAAGGGAGACTATAATAGTAGAAATGAAATAACTTAACAAATTTGACCAAGTATGACTTTTTTGGAGTGACCACAATTTTTTGGAGTTGACGATGCAGAAGATACACAACCAAGTAACAAAAATGCAAAACTTGAAAACAACATCGAAGCAGGATATTGCATACCTTGAACGAGCACATCATGGGCTGATTAAGTCTGACCAAAACTATCAAATTAGAAGAGAAATTTGGCTAAAAAACTAGGATTCGAGGAGAAAAAGAAACTCAATTCATGTTAATGCATGGAGAGATAATAAGAGAGAAAAAAAGGAAAATTAGTGATGTTATGCAGAACTGACCTTAGGTACTTCTGATATCCATCTCTCAAAATATAGCTCAAATCACAGAAATTGTGTCTAAGGAAACTAGACTCAAAGAACTTTCATTTGATACCTAATTTGACTTAAAAAACTTTGTTCTTGAATCTGTTACAACCACTTGATTTGCTTCATTCTGTAGCATAACCCTTACCAACTTCAATGAGAATATCTCATTCCATATTGATCAAATTGACAAGAAAGTTGAACCTTCTGAAACTAGATTTCGATATTTTTCATTCAAGTATAATATTCCTTCACGAAATATACTTCTTTTGAGAGAAAGAATATGATAGATTTTGGAATAACTTGAAACTTTTACTTCTAACATGACACCTAGCCTGTTGCTATCTCACGAGATGCATCCAGATTGGTGACGACCAAAATGCCCTGACATGGATTCTAACAATAAGAATAACTGAAATACCCCTAAGATGGTTTCTTGCATTCTATGAGAACCTCATCCTTGAGTTTTAGCTATGATTGTTGTTGCATGCGTCATCCATCGTCCCAAGGTCTCGAAGTTCTATAGATTTCTGCACCTATTTGAGGATTGAATTGCTCTCTCATTCTAGGCCACCAATAATCACTACCATCTCTGGTCCACAAAAACAATGGTAGCCCCTCTAGTTGATGAAAGCTGTAGTTTATGATTATTGGCATATTGGTGAAACTTGGCCTTCAGATCAACTATGTAGCATTCAACTTGTGGCTTCAGGTCAAATAATTTACCATCCACATAAGGTGAATCAGTGGAGTCCTCTTCAAATTTTTACTTCAAAAAATCAGGGTGAGCTAGACGTGGTTACAAGTATGTAGCATTCAAACTAGTTCTCGTGCTTGAGTTTTTGCAAGAAGATACAAAGAGAGAAAAACAAAAGATAGCGTTTTTTTGGTTGCCCTACTCAACCAAGAATTTCTCATTAAATAAATCATACATCCCTAAGCTTTATCCTAATGACTAAACTACCCTTTGAGCTGAAGTTATTCCCCTTATATCCCACTACACCCAACTAGCCCTACAAAATTATTAGAATAATTGAAATATCCCTAGAATGGTCTCTAACATAGACATCGAGGGGATTTCTCATGCCGACCATGCAGCACATGGATAGGAGAAGGTCCTCTAGTGGTTTTTGCAACTTTGTTGGAGCAAAAAGCAGAATCTAGTGGCCTGTACAAGTGCTAAAGTAGAATATCGAGTGATACATACCACTTGCAGGTTGCTATGGGTAAAATCTTTTACGAAAATTTGAATCTGACAACAAAGAACTGGTTGCTATGGGGTGTGATAATCAAGTACTCATTTTTACTGCAAATAACCGTGTTTTTTTTGTGAACACAAAACCCATAAGTCGATTACCATTTCATCAGAAACACAATCGTGAGTGAGAAGACTGCATCTATATGTCCTATCTGTGAACTAGCTTGGAGATGTGTTTACAAAAACTCTAAAAAAGTGAGTTTGGGATACTATGTAACAAGCTAGGGATGCTTGATACCTATAGCCCAGTGGAGGGGAGTATTCAATATTGTTACTTTCAGGAGTATTTAGTCATTGTGCTTATGGGCAAAAGAGTAATTGAGATACCCTCTCACATAGGTACCTTAATAGGGTGTTTAAGTTAGTTATATTTCTGTTTATATGTCCTAAGGAGTTATTAAGGATGATATTCTTGTGAGAGGTGTATTTGTCTTTTTATTGTAACTCAATGAGTTAATAAAAGTGAATAGGGGTTGACGTCTCCCCCTAATTGAGTCTGGTTTCTCACATGGAGGACCAGAACTTTGATGCTCTTATAGTTTCTCTCTCTCTCTCTAATTTTCGCTCTCTATATCTACACTTTTATTGTTATTTTTTTTATTTTCTTGCTTTCTAGTTTCTAATGGTACAAAGATATGTTCCATCCCTTAGGTGACGCTTATCACATTACTCAGCCACATGCTGATGGGAGGGGTGCAATTTTGGCTATGACTCGTGCGCTACAACAGGTAAAGGGATATCTGGCATGCATTTGCTCTTTCTTCCACTGTGCCTATAAAATATGGATTTGCATAATGACAGAAAATAGACTCATTGCAACTTGTAACATGCCTAATTGATATGAGGTACCAAAATATGCTTAATGTGCTGGATGCCTGCGGGTAGAGCTCATTTATTGATGGCAGTTGTCTTTACTTAAATGCTGCAGTCAGGGCTTCATCCGAATCAAGTGGATTATGTAAATGCTCATGCCACATCAACTCCACTGGGTAAATAATTTGGGTTACCTTACAAGTTTTCTGAGATCATCCATGAATTTTTGGTATTTGGGTTTCTAAGGTAAATTACTTTACGGCTATTTAAGCTGCATCCTGACCTGCATTAAATTCGCTAGGTGATGTTGTTGAAGCCAATGCAATAAAAGCGGTATTTGCGGAACATGCAAGTTCAGGGGCTTTGGCATTGTCTTCAACAAAGGTATTATATTGCTTTTCAAATTTTATTTGTCTTCATTTTCAAGATTTATTTATTTTTAATTGTCTTGAAGATCAAACTTGAAAAGGATTGGGCCTCTGGCTCAGTGGCCCTGGGGTTTTTCCAGTGTGATGTTTGGCTT
Organism: Aristolochia californica; assembly: GCF_029961685.1. Lineage (NCBI taxonomy): Eukaryota > Viridiplantae > Streptophyta > Magnoliopsida > Piperales > Aristolochiaceae > Aristolochia > Aristolochia californica. The sequence continues at coordinate 20,724,588 of NW_027181771.1, forward strand.
CAAGTCTCACCAGGGGAAAGGGTTTCAACATTTAAAAAAAGAAAAATCATACTTGCAAACTGCTGGCGGGATTGTGCTGTAATCATATTGTGAAGTTGAATCTGCTGACCAGTCTCAGTACTGGGACAAATCCTGCCACCTATATACTCTTACTAAGAGCTCCTCTCAAATATATGATGACGTTTCCAATTGGCATTTTGAATTTGCACTTGCTGCTTCACAGCATTGATGGACAACTTATTTTCAGGGTGCTACTGGTCATCTCCTTGGGGCAGCTGGGGCAGTTGAAGCAATCTTTGCTGTCTTGGCACTGCACTATGTATGTATGCATGTATCACATACTTCTAAACTTATTATGTCTCTTAATCCTCTTTCTACTGTCTATGTTAATATTTCCGAGTTTTTGTTGCTTTTTATTTACTAAATGACAAACTTCAGAAGATTTTAAGAAAAAATACATTTCTTTTGCAAATGTTTTTGTCTAACTAGCTCTTTCCTCTAATTCTGTTAGCAAGGTCTTTTACCTGCAGCCTGCCTCTGAAAGTTGGATTTTGAGTATAGCTGATATACTCTGACATTTTTTACTGATGATTCTTGTACTTTGAAATGATTTAATAATGCCTTTTTTTTTATGAAATGTGAATTTATTAAGTGAACAAAAGGAGCTAACTCCTGACAACAAGAGATTGCAAGGAGGCTCCTTGCTTGGCTAAAGCATCAGCCACATAATTCGCTGATCTCGGAATGAAAGACCAGAAACAATCAAAGAGATTTAATAATGCCTTTAGATTCAGGATATCTCCCTCTTGCTTTAGAAGAGGAAGCATGTCCTCCGTAGGCATATTTCATTGATGCTTACATGATTGTACATTGATAGGCATATTTCATTGATCCTTATGATTGTACATTGATAACACTTAAAAGAACTAATCTATGAATTTGAAAATCCTGATAATAATTGTCAAATTTTTACGTAGGAGCATCTTGTTGTCCCAGATCAGTCAAAATATATATATATTTTTTTTGAAATGATGCTAAATTATATTAAAAGGCTCAGAAAAGAAAAATTACAGGGGGGAAAAACCTTCCCAAATAATGAGAGATTGCTTGGAGGTTCCAAATTTAGTTATCCTATCAGCCAAGGAGTTGGCTGATCTAGGAATGTGATTCCAAGTACAATAAATTGTGGACATAATGTCAGCAATACAAGCAATTATAGGCCATTAGCGCCATGGGGGAGCTTGAGTTGGAGCTCCAACTGATGACGACTTTGGAATCCCCTTCTAAAAACAGCTTTCCATGGAGACGGTCTTTGAAAATTTGCAGCCCATAATGGAGGGCACTGACTTCAGCAATGTTGGAGTTGGCAATAGCAACCGGCCCCGCATAAAAGAGAATGATCTCTCCACTACTGTCCCGAAGACACCACCCGCACCCTCTAGCCCAAGACATCTCAAGGCACTTCCATCGAAGTTAAGTTTGATGCAGTCACTAGGGGAGGTTCCCACACAGCCATGGCTGGCATCTTGTGGGGACCCGCCATATGAGCCAGTAGACTCCAATTCCCATGAAGGGATAAACCTGCTAGAGAGGCAAATTCCTTCCTAGTGTGCGACCAACTAGAAATCATGTCTACTGCATAAGAGGCGGTGCTATCCGGGGTGCTGGATTTGGAGTTGAAACTCTGTTTGTTGCGCTCTAGCCACAAAAGCCATAGAATATGAACAAGGCAAACTGAGAGGAGCAACTTGCCCATTCTAGGCAGGCGAGTCCCCAACACCATCTGGCAAGTGCCAAAAAGGTCCTGATGAAGCCCACTTGAATACTAACCTTCTGAAAAATCTCCATCCAGACTTGCCAAGATAATTCGTAGTGAAGAAAAACATGTTGGATGGACTCCTCACACACGCCATAGAGAGGGCCAAGTGCGGTTAGGAGCGGTGAAACCTCTCTTGTGGAGGTTGTCTAAAGTGAGGATCTGCTTTCTAATGGCTGTCCATATAAAGAATTTGATCTTGCTATGCGCAGAGAACTTCCAGGCCAGGTTTGCCTTATGCTCAGGCAGGCTGGGATCAACATATCTGATGTGAGAATAAGCTAAGGCCATAGAGAATATACTATTAATGCTAGGCTTCCATATCAGCTTATCATGCGCTTGCTCTCGGATCGTGATACTGCTGAGATTGGATAGAAGAGAGCAAAACTCCAGGGCTTCCTCATCATTCAGCCCTCGGCAGAATGGAAGACTCCATGACTGATTGCTCCTTGAGTCTGCCACCGAGCAAGTAAGATCCCTACCGACCTTGGAAAGCCCCGGGAAGTTCTATGAGAGGGAGCGGGAGCTGCACCACTCATCATACCAAAAGAGGAGTCCTCCCATTCCTTGTGTAGAAAGAGGTCGCAACCCTGAAGATGGGGAGAAGTTTGTATACTGATATCCAAATCGGGGATAAGTGACGGGTGGCTGCGCCCTTTCTCCACCGATGCCCGAAAAACTGAAGGTAGAACCTTACAATATCTCTCCATAAATTGTTGTGCTTGACATTGAGATTTCAGATCCATTTCAGCAGGAGGGCGTTGTTCATATCCTTTATAGGTCAGATGCCTAAACTACGCTTATTACAAGGTAAACAAATTTCATTCCAACTAACCAGATGATATCTGAAGGTGTCTTCGGAGCTTCTCAAGAGAAAGTGCTGACAAATGATCAATCTTTGTGCAAACCGAAGCCAAACACTGCATGAAGGACAAGAGGTAATTTGGCTGCCCCGCCAAGCATGAATTAAGAAGGGTAAGTCGACCCGCTGAGAATAGAAGTTTGCCCCTCCAAGTAGGGGTGGCATCGAGTCGAGTTGAGCTCGAACTTGCATATGTTTGAGTTGGGTTTGATTTAAATATTTCGAACTTGAGCTCGAGCCCAGCCCAGCCTCGAGCCTAAAATTGTAATCGAGCTCGAGCTCAAGAATTTTAACCGATTTCAAGCTTGAGCTCGAGCTCGAGCCGGGTTCGAGCTTTGACCTACTTTTAAAACTTTACATAAAATATATATCAAATAAGTTATACATAAAATTTTGCTTAAATTTTACTTAAAATTGGGTATGAGCTCTACATAAAATTGGGCATGATCTCTACATAAAATTGGGAATGACCTCTGTACATCAACCCTACATAAAATTATCTATACACTCTGTATTAAAAAAAGAAAAGGGAAGGAAGGGAGCTTCCCTCCCCTCTTTTCACTCTCTCTGTACTTCTAAGATATCCATGCCATAAATAGTTCAAAATAAACAGACAAAAAGTGATGATTACAACATAACCAGATATTAAAAAAAAAAACACAATCCTTCACTCATTGACCAATGAGAATGACTCAAAATTAATTATTTTTGAACTTGAGACAAACCAAAGCAAGTTGATATTACTCTGCCATCCCTTAGTTGCAAAAACCATCCTTTGTGCCACAAAACAGAGTCTCTTACATTTATTTCTTTCTACAGCAAAGTGGTATAACAAAATAGAGAATCTGACAGAAATCAAACCCACTGATTAGCAACTTTCTGTTATTACATGTCATGCCTCATTGCAGTCATTGCAGTCTGACGGTCACAATCAGAAGGTAGAAACAATAGCCTGATTTTGATGGGTTAAGATCAGCAGGAATTGAATCAACTCGAGGTCCAGTTTGCAAGACCCAAAGCAAATAATATCCTCATTTGGATTGAAATTCTTGGAGTGATTTGTTAGACTCTAAATGAATTTGGCATTTTAGTTGATTAGAGTGAAACTGAAAAGTTGTTATCTCTACATTCAACATTTGTAAATTATACAAAAAATTGTAAATTTTAGTTTTATTACATGTATATTATTATATAAAGAAAATGTGACTACAGATTTAGAGTTTAGTCAATTGCAAAAGCAGCTCCAATGTCAAATTTAAATCTCAGGAAAAGCCTAACCATTACAAGCTCACAACCTGATTCTGTCTTTCATATCTAACCTATTTACAACAAAAAAAGTATCCAGCACAAGAATATTATTATTTAACAAAAGAAACTAACCCTTTTAACTTGATTTTTCCAATACTCAATTCCTCGTATGTAGGTTACTGCTTAAAGTTGATGCTGAACTAACCTCCATAGAAAACCAACAAAGAACCAAAAAAAGATCATAGTCATCTTTAAGATGAGTTAGTCTTCACCAAATCAAGACTTGGGAAACAACAGAGACGCATGTGAGCACGCACTTTTGAGTGCGGGCCTAACATGTCCAGTATCTGGCCTTTGATAGGTTACATCCAACAATAGTTAAATGCATAGCATGCAAAATACATAATCGAGTTGTTTTATGTAATCTTAGACTGGTGGTTTTAATTATGAGAACAACTAAAAAATGCCTTTGCATCATATTCTATGCTAATTTCTTTATGTTTTTACTTATTGAAAACTGCATATGTGATCATTTCTGCATTCAACACCTGGCGAATGCATGGCTTAGCATTGCAGGCAGGTTTGGTTCAGCTACTTATTGTTTCAGTTAGACTTATCTTCTGCCCTTTATTGTAGTCATGGCTGTAAAAAATATAAATAAAAATAAAAAATAAATATTAGAGTTTGAAGTCATGCCTTCACTATCATTCAAATTAGTAACATGCCACATCTTCGCTTTCTTCCCCTGCTCTTTTTCCCTGTTCTGTTCAATCATCATATCTTGTTGTTCAGTGTGATGTTTATAGTACAACAGAATCTTGTGTCTGCATATTAGATTTCATTCCTGTGTCCCTGACAATATGGTAAAATGTAGGAATGGCTTCAGTGGTTTCCTCAATTCTGTGAATGCATTTTTAGATTAGGTAATATGTTCTAAAAGTCTATAATTCACATTCTATCTGCTGCGTTAAAAAAAAAAAAAAAAGAGAGAGAAAAAGAAAAACAAGCTTTCCTATGCTTGGTGATTTTACTATACATCTGTGCCTCAAATAATGGTAGGCTCTAAATAAATCCCCAAGTAGATTTTCTGCTGTGTATGAAGTTGTTAAATGAGGTTATCATGAAGAAATGGGAATTTTGGTCACCAGTTCATACTGGCCTTAATGTTATTGGCTGAGAAAATGTAAAAAAATGTGAAACCCTTTTTCATTGTCTAGTGGATTCTTGTAGGATTAAGATTCTGAAAGCAACTAGTTCATCTAACTTTATTGTACACACTAATTAAAATAATTCATTATCTCATACTAATCACAGTCCCAACAAAAACAGTTAACTACATCTAACTTTTTCATATTATTTGATAGAGTCCTAACTGATTCCCAAGTAACAAACGGGAGTCAAACAAACCAAATGCCCCATTCCCGTAGACGTTGCTGGAAAAAAGGACAAACAAAAAACATAGAGGAAGCGACCCTGGAAACCTCAAAACATCATACAGTGAATCAGGGTGAAGAAAAAAGAAAACAAAAAAATAAAGAGGTAACTACATAAAGAGCAAGAAAACTTGACGTTCACAATATCTGTTATTCCCTCGTTAATGACCAATGGAGAAGACGGTGACTCTCTGGTTGTTGGGCAGAAGACGAAAAGGAGATTAATTGAAAAAAAATGATTGAAACATAAAGGAACAAAAATAAAGGGAAAAGAGAGATTGAAACGGATATAGAGCTAAAACTACAGTAATGACACAACGAATGGGAGGCAATTGAAACTATCGGTAGTGCATGAAAAGCTTTTTACAGTTGGGAAGAGGGGAAGTTCTTTCTCCCGAAGAACGAAGACGACGAAGAGGGAAGACGCTTGGGCTTGCCCTATCTCTTGACGAAGCATCTGCTTTGCTGAATACCTGCCGAAGAGTCAAATGCCCCTGGCTCTGCCGCCCGCTAGTTTAATTAAACGAGCCGGCTCACAAACCGAATCGCCCTCGCACGAGCTCGGCTCGTTTACTTAAACAAACCCTGAATCCAATCTCGAATTCGATTCAAGATCGGAAATTTTTGAATTGAACCGAGCCGGAACCAAGCCGAACTCGAGCTATTCACGAATTGGCTCGGTTCGATGCCACCCCTACCTCCAAGTAGCCAATCTCTTCTCGAACTTTTCAATAAGGGGAGGACCAAAGCGTTGCCGAAGGCCGAGGGTCCAATAGGGGAAGACCCAAATATGTAGCTGGCATGTTCTCTAACGCACACCCCAAGTAATCAGCCATATCACGAAGTACTGTGGCATCAATGTGATATCCAAGAAGAGTGGTTTTCTTGCCCAGAAGCCAACTAGAGTAAGCCAAGGGCTGCTCGCAACTTTTTTAATCTGATCCTTGGTGCCCACGCCAAAGCAAATGGTGTCATCTACAAATTGGAGGATCGGAATATCGAAGACCGCTCAATCAGTCGTGGGGAGAAGCCACCCTAATTCATTGGTCGAGTAAATCAGGGAGGAGAGGTATTCTACCACCACATTGAAGAGCTAAGGGGATAAGGGGTCTCCTTGTCGGATGCCACGATATCCCCTAAAATAACCGTATACAGTCCCATTAAGAAGAACTGAGTAACTGGCAAAGGAGATGCAACTTTGAATCCAGAACCACCACTTATCACTAAATCCCGTCTTCCCCATGAGAGTATCCAGCAACTTCCAATTAACTCGGTCAAAAGCCTTCTTGAAGTTTAACTTGAGAATGAATCTAGGGAGCTTCAATGCTTTGAAATGGTGGATGAGCTCATGACAAGCCATAACCGAATCCAAAATATTCCTTCCTTTGAGGAAGACACTTTGCCCCTGATGAATGGCCACCTGAAGAACTCCACAAAGGCGGATAGCGAGGAGGCGAGCTATCACCTTGTAGGTACTGGTGGTGAGACTGATAGGCCGGAAATCTGAAGGGAGCTCTGCCCCATCTTTATTGGGAATAATGGCAATGAAGGAAGCCCCAATACTCCTATAGATGATGCCACGATGGTAGAATGAGTGGACAATGTGAGCAATGTCTTCATCAATGAGGGGCCAACAATGTCTGTAGAATTCTCCATTAAAACCTTCTGGGCCCAGAGCATTGTCTAGAGGGAGGCCCAAAGCTGCTTTCTCAATTTCTCGACTAGAAAAGGGGAGTTCAATGAGGTTGGCAGCCGCCAAAGGAATAGCCAAAATATTGACCCTATGAAAAAAAAGGTCGAACTGCTTGGTTTTCAGAGTATAGACTTGCAAAAAAACTCACCAATGAGTCAGAGATAAGAGATCTTTCTGAGGTGGTCTCACCATTAACATTGAGCGAAGTAATGTGGTTGGCTCTTCTCCGCACTGAGGTGACAACATGGAAGAATTTGGTATTTGCATCCCCCTCTAAGAGCCACTTGAAACGAGCACGCTGCTTCCAATGCACGAGATCTCTGTGGACGAAGGTTTGCAGCTGCCCTTGGAGAGCATATCTTTGAGCCACTTAAATTGATGAGAAGCTTCTAGACTCCTCCTCTAAGGAAGTCATCTAACAAAGGGCGGAGATTCTCTCAGTCGAGAGGGAGGACTTTCTCTCAGAGGCCCATGAGCGCAACGGGGGCTTCAGCATCTTGAGCTTCACCAGGAGGGACTAGCCGCTCGGGCCAATAGCAACAATCCTCTGCCTGAAGGACTGGATAAAAGAGTCAAAAGTAGGATCCTTAATCCATGCATTATTGAATCTGAATGACGGGGGGGTCCTTATCCACCATGATCGGCCAATGATCTGATACTACACGATCGATAACTTTATCGGTAGTATTGTTGTAAAGCCGAAGCCAGTCCTCATTGGCTAAGAATTGGCCAAACTTTGACATGACAGGGGGTTGCCTTCCGTTGGACCAAGTGAAGGTCTTCTCAGATAGAGCAATCTCATCCAGGTCCTAGTAACCAATGAAGCCTGCAAATAGCTTCGTGGAGATAGTGATCCTCCGAGACGGCAGAGGCTTCTCATGGCAGAAGCGAGTTACATTGAAGTCCCTGACCAACAACAAGGGAACATGCCATTTATGACAAACCGATAGAAGGTCGTCTCAGAAGAGGTGTCTCTCATTGTGCCTGGTTGGCCCATAGACTCCTACAAGACACCAAATATTCCCCGAGCCTTTATCCCTTAGCTTGACTCCAAGGGAGTAGGTGCCACTGCAGCTATCCAACACCTCAATAGTACTAGTGTCCCAAACAAGGAGGATGCCACTCGCCGAGCCAACAACGTCCACCGAAGTCCAACCGGGCTCCTTTAGTGGCCACAACTCATGAATGAAACCAAGTGGGAGGGAAGCCGCCTTTGTCTCTTGAAGCACAACAATGTTAGCTTTAGTTGAGGCAAGGAATGGATGCGTGGTGCCGCATCGACCCAATTCCACGAACATTCCATGAGAGAACAATCATTGATCATTCCTTTTTTCTTTGACTTCTCAAATGGGTGGTTGTCTCTCAGGAGGTTCCGTGAAAATAGTGTTCATCACCTTGGCTTGGGTGGGTCAAATTTATGTTGCTCGGACTGATGTGCTTCCACAAATCGCTAGGATCTTTCACCTCGGTTCCGGAAACACAAAAAGGCCCTTTTTTGGATCACGGGGGAAGCGAGTCTGAGCACTGGGCCCTGAGGAGCACGCTCACTGGTCCTTTATTCGGCGTCGGAGTGGTAATTTAGGTGGTGAAGAAGGGGGGGAGTCCATACTCTGGGGGGCGACTTCTGGAGTGTATGGGCTGGGGCTTCTTTTGTTGGGAAACAGTCGTCCAACCTGTGTCGAGACCTTCCTTCGGATCCTTTGGAAGCTTGCCAGAGTGGTGATCAGAGGTTTTCTACCTTCTACATGAGCTCTGGCCTCTTCTAGAAGAGGAGTGTCTTTTGGTGCTGTGTAGCTCGGGAGACAGCCACTGCACGAGGTTGGCCGGCGTACGACGGGGCTGCCGGAACAGCGATGTCCGGCAGGGTGAATCTGGGCGGCACCGGCCGTGGGTTTGATGGCCAGCGGGGTCACTCTCTCTCTCTCGGGTTCTCTCCTGTGCACTCGGGCACGCAAAGGCTCATTTTGAAAAACCTTCTGGGTGAGGGGGAGTGTTGAAGTTCCAAGAAAGACAGATCATTCAAAATATTATACCTCACTTCTCACATGTTTAGATGCCTATTGAAGTATGAGGAATTGAACGACTGCCCATGTTACCTATTTCTTTTGGAAAGTTGTATCCACTCTCTTTAGTTTTCGTCTGACTCGATTAAATTTTTTTTAATGTGCATTAAAAAGTGAACTATCAGAACACTCTGCTTTGCCTAATTTTAAAACCCTGTTTTTCATTTTATTTTTTTGAATGTTGATGATTTTGTTGAAGAACGAATATACAAAGAGTTGCAAAACAACTGGATTAAAATCATGGATGATGAAGAACTTGAAGAAGAATTATGGGGAATCTATGCCCCCGAAGAAAATCCTTTCCTTTATTGTCAAATGAAGCTGCGCATGTGTTATTCTATACTGAAGTGTTTTAATTGCAGGGAATTGCTCCACCAACCATAAATCTTCACAAAGCAGATCCTGTTTTCCATGATGGTTTCATGCCTCTGAGTGTTTCAAGGGTGATGCCAATCAGGGCTTGCCTTTCAAATTCTTTTGGGTTTGGTGGAACTAATGCATGTCTTTTGTTCACTTCGCCACCATCCGTTTAGATGAGTTCAAGGGTTTGTGTGAATTCAGAAGAGATTTGATCACTGCAGGAAGAATGAGCTGGTATCTATTTCATATGAGCTTCGAAGGTAACATCTCCTGAGTTAAGGAGCTCACGAGACCAGCCACACAAGCTGTGGAAAATGAAGCTTAGGGTCTGTGAAATGTAAATTGTGTAACTATGCCTGGTTATGCAACAGAGGACGTAGTTGGGGATATTCAAATACGGTTTGGACAAGAATCCCTATTTGAAACATCCTCAGAATGCACAATAAGGTTTTAACTTGGTTTCAGAAAGCAGCATTATATGCCACCGCTGGTGGTTTATCGAGTACTCACAGATGGGTTTATATTTAGATGCAATGCCGAGCCTTGCCTTCCCTTCCTTGTTTGTGAAAGGCAATGGAAGGTAATTCTTGAATTAATTGTTTTTGGTTTTGAAGGTAAGAGGGTGAACAAGTGAAGAGGCAAAAAAAAAAAAAAAAAAAAACTCAAGGAAACGAAAAGAAAGAAAAAGAAGTAAATAGTATGGAAGTGGAACGAAGAAAAAGAAAGTAGAAGAAAAGAATGGAAAAAAACGAAGAAAGAGAGAAGGCCAATCAGCAGCAAAGAACAGATTGAACTGATATATTAATTAAATACTCGTAGAAATGAGAAGTGAGAGAGAGCAAAAGAGAAGGGGTGAGAGAATGAGTAGCCATCGTAGAAAAGAGTCGGGACTCTACCCCTTAATCCCATTTTACGTAAACTTAAGGGGGGGTTAGTCCACAATGAAGTAAAATGAATTTCCCCTGCATTACCTAGTTCATCAAATTATGGTGTTAGTGTAGAAAGAATTGAATTGAAGTGAGATTACACCATTTCATTCGTTCGGGCAAAAATGGGGGAAAACTGATTCCTACCTATTTTGCGAATCATCCACTTTCTTTGTGCGACGCGCGTTGCTTCTTCCCACCACCCGAAAGGAAAAAATTATCCTCATTCGTTATTCTCCTCTCCCTCTCCCTCGGCTGTCGTCTCCCAACGATTTTTTTCGCCCCATTTCTTCCTCTCTCAACTCTCGTTTTCGCTCTCTATTTTTTTTGTTTGCCCCAACTTCATTTATCCTGTCTCTCTCGCTGTGCAATGCCTAGGGTTTTTGCCATCGACATTAGTGATTCGTGGGATTTTAGGGTTCTTACTGAGTCTATGATGCTTCAGAGAACGGGTTGGGATAGGAACCTCGTCGGCGCAGAGCAACGGAGGGACATTTGTTGTCGTGAGGTCGATCTTCACGTCGTAACAAAATTTTGCGGCGGTTTCGAAGGTCTTGTAGCTGCATGGGAAATCCAAAATCGAAGGTCTCTTTCTCGGCAGGGCTCTTCGACGACGACGACGACGACGACGACGACTTATTATTTTTTATTTTTTTTTCACTTTTTAAAAATTGATTCTAATAACACGTAATTAGTATATTAATTTATAATAAACTTTAATCATGAATTAGTTTAATTATAATAAACTTTAAACCACTGGATTTACATTTTGGGTTAATATATTATTAATTAATAATACGTAAATAAATATATTATGTTATTGATAAATTAATATATTTATTTATTTATTATGTATTTTTTATTTTGTATTAAAATAGTGAGTTTTGATGTTAAAAAATATCTTATGTCATTACAAAATAATTTATTTATTTATTATATTCATTTATGTTATTTTTAAAAAAATTATTTATTTTAAATAATTTACTATAGTCACATGTAATCACGTCTATTAATTTATAATAAACTATAATCATTAAGTAATATAATATAATTTTTTATTAATTAGGATATTAATATATTGTGGACTACACGTTAAATCACTTATAAGTGTAGTAACCACGTTTATTTTAATTAATTATATGTTTAGGTATATGTTCTATTTAATATATTATAAAAGGTTACTAATTCTCTTCTTTATATCAAACTTTTCATTTGGTGGCACTAACACTGGAATTTGTTTTCCAGCCACTTGAACTCGTCTATAGTAACACCCAAAGATGAGTTGAAGTTGAATCAATTTATTTTACTTTAATTCAATTTTTCACTTCAATTCAAGTTCATTGTGGACTAACCTCCCCCCCCCCCCCCCCCCCCAAGTGAAAAGTTAAACTAAAGTGCCCCTCTATCCTAAAATACATTACATAAGCTTCCTGAGAGAAATATAAACAAAAACTAGTGACCTAATGTTACATTATTCAACATCCTTATCGAATTGAAACTACACATGCAAATTGAATATTCCCACTCATGACACCGTCTTAAAAAAGTAACAATCTACATAATTATACTGTCCTCTTGTAAAAATTACTTCACAGTGAACCTATACTAAATTCACCCCTTGCATTCTACCTCCAAACTTGATCTAACCACGAGAAATATATTTCTTGCTTTTCAAAATCACCAAATTCCTTCTAAGATACAATGGCACTTATACATCTTCTTTCAAGTTAGCACTTGTACATCTTCTATCAAGTTTGTGCTAACGTAAAGGGGGTTAGTGAACTTACCAAGTGTAAGTGTAAGTGAAAGTGAAAATGAAAGTAAATCACTTGTTGGTGTTAGTGTGGTAGATGTAAAGTGCACTAAAAAACACTTTCTTGAGTTAGTGCCCAAAATAAAAAATGTAGTGTGAACAAGAGAACGAGTTACTTTTTATAATATACCTAAACACATAATTAACCTAAACAAACATGCTTACTACCCTAATTAAGTAATTTAATGTAGTATTAAAATAAATAAATATAATAATTAATTAAATAAGATATTTTATTAATAAATTAACATAGATTGTAGTTTAGTATAAATTAATACAATAATTATGTGTGAAAAATAACTTGTGAACTAATTAATTATAAAAAATAGATAAATAAAAAAATAAAAAAATAAAAAAATAAAAAAATAAAAAAATAAAAAATAGTAATGAATATAATAAAATATTTTATTTTATTTATATCAATAAGTATAGTAATATATTAGATTGATTATTAATTTTTATTTATTTTTCTAGAAGAGGCAATAAGAGGTCCATTTAACTTTCCTACGAAAATTTTAAAATATTTATTGTAATTTTCTAGTAAGTCATTAATAGTAATAGGATTTTATTTAAAAGACTTTTTGGAAATATGTATCATAGGAAAAATATTTCTAGTTTTTCCTAGAATATAAATTTTCAACCAGGGGCACTAAGGAGGTCATAGAAAATTTATGGCAAGATTCAAAAATTACAAAATAAGCTAGACAACATTTGAGGTAAAAAAAAAATATTGGTGCGTTCTAATTCATTATCGAGATTCAATCCTGAACCTCCCCTATCATTCTTTTTTTAAAATGTATGCATAATTTTATATATAATTTATTTGACATATATTTTATCTAGAGTATTAAATGTAGGTTAAGCTCAAACTCGGTTAAAATTATTAGGCTCGGGCTTGATTATAATTTTAGGCTTGAGGTTAGGGTCAGCACGAGCTCGAGTTCAAAATATTTAAATCAAACTCGGCTCGAACATAGAAAGGTTCGAACTCAGCTGGATTCAATGCCACCCTTTTAAGTAGAGGTCATGCCCAATTTTATGTAGAGCTCATGCCTAATTTTATGTAAAATTTATGCCCAATTTTATGTAAAATGTATGCATAATTGTATATACAATTTATTTGACATGTATTTTTTGAAAAGTTTTAAATATATGTTGAAGCTCGAACTTGATACATGTATTTTTTAAAAAGTTTTAAATGAATGTTGAAGCTCGAGCTTGGCTCAAATTCGGTTAAAAATTATTGGGCTAGAGCTCGATAACAATTTTAGGCTCGAGCCTAGGATCGCCTTGAACTCGAGTTCAAAATATTTAAATCAAACTCGGCTCGAATATAGGCAGGTTCGGGTTGGCTCGGCTCGATGCCACCCCTACCTTTAGGTACCCAGAGTTTATCTCGTTAAGTCAATGCTGGCTTTAATACATGTGAATCAGCTGCTAATCCCTCCCATCCAACAAGTACATAAGTAAATTAAATGTCAAATGTACATACTACCATGACATTTTGTGAGAGAAAACCCTCTTGTTTCAGAATTTTTCTTATTGCTCAGGTGGGATGGTCGCTTTGATATGAGTTCCATCAATAGCCCCAATACAATCCTAATGATACCATTTCAATTAATACAAACACAAATTTAATATAAACCTAAAATTATTCATTAGAGGGCAAGTGATATTACCTTAAAGTACGTATAAAACATGAGATTGCTTAAAATCTTCGAGTAAGAGAGTTCCAAAGGCCATTTTGTTAGGTTCCCTTGCCATGTTTCGAGTCATCCGACGATCTCCTCTGGCTTCCAGATTGAATACTGAGGTTGAGAGGGATTTGGAATGCCTTGAACGTCCAATGGTTGGGGTAGAACGAGCCTTCAAAGGAGACTCGATCTTGGACCTCGTCAGAGAGAGAATCCGATCTCACTACACTAATTTTAATCAATGCTTAATTCATTTCATAACCAGACGTCCCTATAAAAGAATTAGGGAACGACGCCAACATAGGCCAAACAAGAGGCCAGAAAGAAATTACATTAAAACCTGTTAATGAAATAAAGCTGCAATTTACATAGTCTACCCTCTGCGTCGACTAGTTACTCTAGATGCTTTGGAGTCCATAACACATTTGATGTAATCAAAGTGTTTGCCAACAACATCCAACACCTTATCGAAGTATTTACTTATGGTCCAATTCGATATATCATACATCTTTGATGTGACACTATATGATTGTTGTTTACCAACAGTGAGGAGAAAATATGCAAGTTATTCTTCCACTGAGATGGTCTTTGTGGCTGATAAGAATTCTCTACTCTTTAATATGTCAGCCAATTTGTGAAAAACAGTTTGATTCATCCTGTAAACTTTTCAAAATTTAACAAGTGATTTTTCTAATGCCTTTTGAAAATATAATAGACCACCAATCCCATAAGAACGTGGTACATATTTATTGCAATGGAATAGATAGTATCTTGTCATGGAGAACATAATTGTAGTGAATGCAAACATAATAGCAATCTTTTGTTTGTCTGTAATATTATCCATGGATACCTATAAACACAATCACCGCAAATACATCACAACCACAAAACCATGACCTGTATCAACCAAAAAGACATAAACACAAACGTACCCCTATCTTTAATCATAACTTATCTTCAATCACAACTCTACACAACCACAATCTAAACCACAAAACCATGACATGTATCAACCCAAATACATAAACACAAACATACCCTTATCTTAAATCACAACTTATCTTCAATTATACATGTACACAATCACAAACACACCCCTATCTTAAATTACCACCTATCTTCAATCACATCATATCTTCAATCAATTCCCTAACTCCTATGAAACATATTCATCCACATCCATATTCATCACATCCATATTTAACCATATTTATTCACACATCCTATCTTCATTCACAACCTTACACAACCATATTCATTCACACAATCACAACACAATAATAATTCAAAAATATATTGACATTCATAACAAAACAATAATCACCCAAGTCTTACAATGTCATAATTAAAAAAACATCACCAATACAAACCAATTGTCCCAAAGTTAATAGTGTACGTCCACTATCATCCTAACGAACATGTCCTTCTTATCTATCGAGTCAAACCACTGAGGAGCGTGATATTTCAACTCTCTTGGAAGGTCTGGGATTTCCAGGAGGGCTTTGTACCATGGCAGTTTGCTATTGACATCTTTAGGTTTGAACACCTCCATAAATGATTCAGCAATATCATTCATCGCATCAATGAATCTGCTATTGTCATTAGATGACATTTGGGATCTCTTTCTACGATGAGTTGAAGGTGACAAGTTACCTCTTCGTTGCTGCTCATGTGTTGACTTGTTGCCGCTAAGGAATGGCGAAGGAATCTCCCTAACTACATCGACATCGTCAATCTCATCTATCAATGTCCCTTCTGGCCTAGGAAGGAGGTCACCACCCACCTCTACACAAGTTTGATTGGTTGTCCCCATGGCTATGGAATTTCCCACAACCAAAGACAATTTGTCGTACAACGGGAACCTTCACGTCTATATTTGTCAGCATCTCAGTGCTCCTACAAGAAAACAAAAATCTTTTAGAAGCCTTGGAATAGTGCTTAGTAATGCGCAAAACATGTTTTCCTATGTTAGATTTACTGACCTTAATGTAGTCTTGCCATACATATTGAATTGCAGTAACTTATTGTGTGGTTGCATCCCAACCAAACCCACTAGTGTTGAGACAACTCATTACTATTTGGTATGTTTTCTTCCATGTTCTTGTTCGATTTTTGAGTTGCTCACACATTTTTTTTATTGATTGCGTCTTCATTGAACTTATTGACATAATCTAAAAAACACCTCGTGTTTCTGAACACCATTGGGCAACTTGTTGTCCATATTGATATGTTCGATCAATCAATCAAGCATCTTGCTATCTTCTTCAAAGCTCCATATATCATATGACCGCCTACTGGCTTCATCCATAGCACCATTTCCTCTCCTTCTTCCAACCATATAACCCTAAACTTTAAAAGTATGAACATGGTATGAAATTAAACCCTTAAAAACTAAACATAGAATACTTATTTTCATTTAACCCTAAATCCATAAATCGTACCCTAAACCCTAAAAATCCTAAGCCCCTAACCCGAAATTAAATCCTAAACCCTAACCCCTTGAAAATCCCAAACCTGAAACAACTAAACCCTAATTTCTATTAACCCTAAATCCATAAATTACACCCTAATAAACCATTAACCCTAAACCCTAAACCCGAAATTATACCCTAAACTCTAAATACCAAAAACCCTAATCCTAAATCCCAAAATAATACAGAGATTCAACAATTAATACAAAGAAAACACACATAAATTAAATAAAATAATATACAACAGTAAATTAAACTAAAAAAGATTTGGGTTTAGGGTTGCCATCTAAAATTTGGGGGAAACCAAAGCCCAATGGTGGAATAGAAACTTAATGGGAGAAATCGAAGCCCAACAGAGAAAATCAGGAGGATTTAGAGGGAAATAAAGAGCGAGAAGTGAGAGAGGAGGAAACATAGAGGTAGAGGTGAGAGGCAAGAGGGGAAAGTTGGAAGGGGCGAGACGAGACAAGGTTAGTGCTTGAGTTTCCGTTGATACGACGTTCCGCAACCACCAGAGAGCTGAGAGAGGGAGAAGTGGGAGAGAGGGCATGGAGAAATTGGAATGGGAGATGCAAAGAGCTCTCCGAGAGCGAGATGGTAGAGAAAAGAAGAGAGGGCGAAGGAGTTCCTACGGGTCGAGAGCGAGAGGTCAGGAGGGAGCATCGACACGAGGGAAAGTGGATGAGCCACGATTTTGGTGGGAATCCCGATTCACCCACTTTAGGGGGGGGTTAGTCAACATGACTCAGGACATGATCTTCATGCGCATTACTCAGTTCATGTCCTGATGTCGTTAAGGAGTGCCAAACTTCATGTCATGTACATGATCATCCATGAATCAGGAGTTCATATCCCAAGAGTAAATGGTGGAAAGTGCTTTCCGCCCGATTTTGAGAATCATGTACATGACTCACACACGGGGCTCTCTTTGGTGCACCCCTCTCTCGTTCCCGTAGCTTTGTCGTCTCCCTGAACCCTGAGCTCTTTGCTCCCTCTCTCGTTTCCATCGTCCTTCTCTTGCCTCCCTCTCTTCTCCCTCTCGGCGTACCGTCGGAGAGCCGCCTCTATCGGCGTTGCCCATCGCCGGTTGCCCACTGGCCTGTCGCCGTCACCCGCTGGCTCGCCACTGAGGAAGACGACGATGGTTTAATTTTTCCTAAGTTAGGAAAAATTAAACTATCGTCATAAAAATCATTAATTTATAAAAATTATTTATAAAATAATTACTTTTATTTATAAAATAATTATTTTTATTTATAAAATATATTTATTTTATAATTACTATATTAAAATGGTGATTTAATAGTCATAATTAAAATATTGTTAAAATAAAGATTTGATAAATTATTTTGGCATAATTATCCGATTGCTATAGTTAATTAAACTGATGGTTTTAAATTTTTTGATAATATATTATTAATTAATAATACATAAAATATATTATGTACAAATATATAGTGTGTTAAAGTTATGATTAGATCAATTTTTTCTCTTAAGTTATTTATTTTAAGGTTAAAGTATATCATATGTTATTAATAAATTAATAACTCAAGGTATTACTTTCATTTTTGTTATTTATAACGTTATTTATTTATTATTTGTAATTAATCATGTGCATATTTCATGTAATTACCATATTAATGCATAATAAAATATCTAACTCAATTAATACATATATTAGTATATTTAATTATACATTAAATAACTTATTCGTGTAGTAATAATGATTGTTTTACCTAATTTGGGGTTTAAAGATTATATTGTAATTAAGCATACTGGGTTTAGGGATTCTCTTGTTTTTTATATTTTTCTCATGTTGGGATACTAACACTGAAAATTGTTTTCCTGTGCACATGAAGTCGTCAATACTAACACGAAGTACGAAGATGATCTTCATGTACATGACTGACATGATCTTCATGTTCGCCATGAATTTGATCTTTAAAAATCCATTCGGGGGACTAACCCCCTAATGTAATGGTTTGAGTGGTCTATCGGATTATGTTGCCCATGCACGCATAATTGGGTGTTTTAAATGTGCTGTCCTGTTTTCTGGACTAGGTTTATTCGAACGCAGATGATATTCGAGATTTCTAATAACCTTTCTTACTGCTATTTGCTTCCGCTTTTTGCTGAGGTACGTTGATTCGGAATTGTGGGGGGTTTTGCCTGTAGCTGGTCAATGATCGTTGGTCGTGTACTACGACGGTGCTTTGTTTTTTCTCCTTCCACTCAACAATCTAATGCTGGTTTCTAAAATTTATTCCTCTAAATGATCTTCTTTGCTTATATCAATTACGTTATCACTGTTGGTTTATGTGCTGGTGTGATTCCAATTGAGAGCTATTTTGTTGTTTGTTCAGTCCTCTTTCTAATTTGTTGGGCACATCATATGTCCACTGAAATGCCTATATAACATGTGGCCGTCCTTGGAGATAATTTGTTGCTATTAATATGTGTTGTTTCAGGTTGAATTGAGCAATTCCATCTTTGATTGGGTGACTTGTGTCTGATATCAGTTCTTCTGAAATTCTGTCTGAACTAGCTCTACCTTACGCAGATAGTTGTTGTGTAGTGCAGTCTATTTATTGAATTATATTTGCTGTGCCTGTTGAATTTGGGGTTATTGGTGGTAAAGAGACCTGTTGTGAGCTGTTTGTGTGCTGGAATTCCTGTGTGGTGTGACATACTAGTTTTGCTCACTGAAGATAGCAACATGGCATCTCAATCTTTCTCCCCCTTTAGCTGTTTCTCTTGATTCTCCACTTTGTCACCAAAACATGATACCCTGCACTAAGGGACTAGGTTCCTAGCCCAGGGTTTTATCTTGTTCTTTATAAAAAAATTGTTCTTTTTCTTTATGTGAGTTCACATTCATCAAGTGAAAAACTGTATTTGTTAGCAGAATGAATTCCTATTAATTAATGACATGCTGGTCTATGAACCAGAAAGCATGCCTTTGTTCAATTGTTATTAGTAGAATCCTCCAACGTACATTTGACAAACCTAGGTAATTACAAGCATGAACACTAAAAATGATTTGGTGAGGCTTAATTTTGCTACTCTGCTGACAAAATGGGCCTAAATGATCTCAGTAGCTATTATTTATGATACAAATCACTGTGGTACTAATGATGAAGAGAAGATGACATTGGAAGGATTTTATTTAATATGGAATTTTTTGTGGGCAATTATTTAGTATTATAATGACAGAGAAGATATGCCTGACTCCCCGGCTCTGCTCTCTTATCGGTGGATAAAACAGTTTTGGTTGCAGTCTGTATTGAGACAACTCTGTCGCATGCTAACTCAAACGAAGGTCAACTTACTCTTTGCTTCTTTGGTCTTCATCATTTTTAGAGGGCCTTGCAGTTATTAATGTAACTCAGCCAGTGCCCCTCTCTTTACTTGAACAAAATTCCCCAAAACACTTATTAACTTTGAAGGGTTCTCTTTGATTGCACTTGATATTTTATTAGTCTCATTTACCAATCTCCTTTTTATCTTTTGATGCTTTTGTCCCACGAAGTTTGATTGTCCTGATCCTTGATAGGAGATTTAGTGCTCAACAATGGCAGATCCAAACAAAGTGATCCACAAAGGTGGATGTCACTGTGAACTGGTAAGATGGGAAGTTGAGGCACCGGCCAGTGTAGTTGCATGGAAGTGCAATTGCTCAGATTGTTCAATGAGACGCAATACCCACTTCATTGTGCCATCAAAGTGTTTCAAGTTGAGGGATGGGGCTGAGGAGTTTCTTACTACATACACCTTTGGCACTCATACAGCCAAACACACCTTCTGCAAGTCTTGCGGCATTACATCTTTCTATCTACCTCGCTCTAACCCTGATGGTATTGCAGTTACAGTTGCATGTGTGGACCCTGGCACACTCACCCATGTTGAGATCAGGCACTATGATGGGAGGAACTGGGAGAGGTTCTATGATCAATCCTCCATCTCTTCATTTTCAAAGCCTGATAAAATGAAAAAACATGATGATTGACTTTTTTTCCTGTGACATGTGTAGCAACAGTATGTGCTATATGATCAACTAATGACTGTGGATAGCTTTGGTCTGAGTATCTGTGATTTGTGCATAGCTTTGGAAGGCTGACAAAGTTTCAACCATAAAAGAGACTGTGGATAGCAACAGTATGTGCTATATGATCAACAAATGCGATATCTAAATTCTTCACAATTCACATCCGTCATTACTGCTCTTAGCAAAGAAGTTCATAAGCCATGAACCTTCTGTAACATTTCTGAGCAAGTTTTTAGATGATAAGCCCAATACTTCTATAGACTTGTAAAGGCGATTAGTAAAGGCGTTTACGGAAGGATTATGCAA
Source organism: Aristolochia californica (assembly GCF_029961685.1). Taxonomy (NCBI): domain Eukaryota; kingdom Viridiplantae; phylum Streptophyta; class Magnoliopsida; order Piperales; family Aristolochiaceae; genus Aristolochia; species Aristolochia californica. The sequence continues at coordinate 20,745,318 of NW_027181771.1, forward strand.
TGCATCTCAAAGTTCTCATCTAGTAAACATCTCCATTTCTAGGTTTTACCCATTGTACAAAGACCTCTGGATATAGACAGGAAATAAGCCGAAGTCAGTGAGTCTTTGCTCGTAGCTTTCATGCTCTATTGTCTTTAAAATCATCAATTTTTCAGTAATCTGATCTTTGAAAACGAACATATTTTCCATTGTTAGCAAATGGTCGTTCTAGGGCGATACCATCAAAGACTTACTAGAAGAGACTGGGTTGTTGGAGTCAACTCGTCGAAGATACAAATGGAGGGCAATAATAACTGTAAATGGCAAGGCTTAGTATAGATGATCAGTCCTAAAGCCAAATATATCTTATATTGTGAGAGTACTAAAGTGAATTTATTGAAAAGCCTTAGAATAGTACATTGTGATGTTGTGTATTGAATCTTAAAAGTATCTAAAGGACTCTCTAGGTAAAGGATCGTGGTGTGATCTCATGTTCATCTTGAAATGCAAATTATGGGGGTGTTAGTGCACGTGCCGGTCAAGTGAAAGTGTCAGTGTAATCACTGTCACTTGACCCTGCGTGCACTGGAGGCGAGTTCAAGTGGATGGATTCACTTGAACTCGCTCTTTAGGGATCATAGCAAAGGAAATAAAGGAGAAAAGGGGCTAGGTAGTTGCGTCAGAAAAATAAAAAAAAACTTTACAAAAAACACACTGCTCAAGCCAAGGAAGAAGAAGAGCAAGAAAATAGGGAAGACCCTACGCAGTTTAAAATCCTCTTGCAAGAATTTGAAGTAGAAGCAAGAGAATTGAAGAGAGAGAGAGAGAGAGAGAGGGAGAGATACCGCACAAAAGAATTGGCATCGTTTGAAGTCGTGCTCGACCTATGACCCCTTCTTACATCAAGTAGAAAAGACATGATGACCTAACTGCACCCAATTTTACCCGTTTACCTATATTTTTTTTTTTTTTGGTATTACTCATTTACGGTTTATTAAATGAAGCACAGATGAACAATGGTTATTCCATACTCCATAAACTGATTACTGATTATATATAAGATGAATCCAGCAAATTTTTATTTGAGTGAATATATGTTTGAGATAAAATCTGATTCAAGAGTCATTTTCTAAGGATTTCTTTATATTTTTAAAGGATTTTATTATACATTAGAATGTCGTTGTTCTTATGCTTCTATTACATATATTATATGTTTTTTTTTTTAACTTTTATGGATTTTTAAGTTATTTTTATTTCATTTATTTGCCCACCTACCCTTTCTATCATTCAATAAATAGGTAAAGCAATTATATATAAAATAAATTATTCTATATACTAATAATACCATGTACCAATATGCCAAATATAAATGAAAATGACATATAGAATAACTTATTATGTTCCTTGTACATACCATCTATACCCTTCAAAATTACATTATTACAAAAACACATAATAAATTGACTTTAATTTTTTTTTTCCTGTGCAACATTTTTGATAAATCACTTTTCAAGATCATTAGCAACTTTGTCCATTTGACAAATAGGACCCATTGCACATAACATATTTCTTACATGGATAAAATATGTACGATACAAATATATATAATTTAGATATATCTCTTAGGATCCTACATATAAACCTAAAGGAGAGTGAATTGGTTCATAAGCTCTAATGTTTAATTTTTTTATGGTCATTGGGCCCAACTTGGGTTATGCATGTCATGCTCCAGGTTTAGCCAACATAGTTGAAGGGCCTAGTTTTTTCTCGTTATATCGGTTTTGGAGGTTTTTGGCGTATTGGTTAGGTAACTAATATTGGTATCAGATTAGAGTAGGCACACATCACATGTTCGAAACTCAAAAAAAAATGATCCACGAAAAGGGTTGCCTGATACTAGAATGAGAGCTATCACAAATATGAAAGGGGGCTACTTAATTTAGAGTCCCAATCATCTAGTGGGTAATCATGGATGGTGGCATGAAAGTATAGTGAATTGTTGTGGTCCAACTTAGGGTATGTGCACTAGGTTGGACCAGCCTAATATAAGATAGGTTTAAAGGCCTAGCTTTCTATGTACTTAGCTTTAAATTTTTAGGTGTTGGCTATGGAATTAATAATATGATACAGACTCATTCATGTAACAACTTACGAGTCATATGATAGAGAACTTTCAAATTCGCCCTATAGTATATAATGTGCTCTTCTCTTGTACAAGGGCTGAGTGGTCCTTCCTAATGATACTTCTCTCATCAAATAGGTCCTCATCCAGTATCAATGCTCTCCCATAGTTGAACATGGAGAATTCTATGCATGTATCAAATGGTCAAGGCGCTGTTCTTTTGCCATGGTGTCTAGGTTGATGTGAAACACTTCATTGCATGGTGTAACAAGTATCAATGTGTGAAGTACACAACTAAGATTCCTGCCAACTTGTTGCAGCCATTGCCAATTCCAAATCAAGTTTGGAAGAACATTTCCTTAGACTTTATTGAAAGTCTTCTATCATCTTATGAGAAATTAATAACTTTGGTAGTTGTGGATTGCCTAAGTATCCACATTTTTGTGCTCTCAACCATGTCTTCATAGCCCATTATATAATAGAAGTATTTGTGCATCAAATTACCAATTTACCAAAAGTGATAAGCAACAAAGACATATCAACACACAAAGACATGCACAAGAGGATACATTATTCCAAGCTACACCAAAAACCATAAACACAAAGGAAGACCAAGCTCATATACAAAGGTGGCATGAGAATCAAAAAGGGACACATCACCCATGCAAAACCATGCATGGGTGACGTCCACCTAATCCACACAAAGGAGGACATCCCCGTGCATGGTTCTAGACAAATCCATTATTACAATCTCTCATATATGCCACTACAATGTTCCAAAGCTACTCAAGGATCTCATACAAATCATGGTCGATCTATCCAAATCAATCAAGGAGATAAATTATCTCAAATCACTCAATTAAGAGAAGAAGAAGATCAAGGCCAAATCAATCAATTACATGAAGGAAATGATTAAACATTATTTTTTTATTGATTTATGTAATTTTGTTAAGACACCCAGTTAGAGGACGACCTTGAGATTTTATTTGTCTATTAAGGGTTTTGAAAAACCTATATAAACCCTTGTAACTCTTCTACATTCATTTACGCAATACATAAAAAAACTCCCCCTTGCCTTGTTTCTCTCTCTCTTGGGTTTTTGTCTTGAATGCATTGAAGCTCTCTCATTTCTGCACTTATTCAAGGTGGCTTAAATGTTTTAAAAAAATAGCATCTTGGATTGAAATGTTTTCTTCCTTCTGCCGTTTAGAAGTAGTAGTTTGCTCTTCACCTATATAATGAGTACAAGCTTTGATGGCCAAATTGAGGTTATGGTCAATGTTTGGAAACTTATTTGTTGTTCTTTGCACATGAGAGACCATCGTGGTCTGCCATGGGCAGAATTTGCCTACAACACAAATCATTCTGCAATGAAGAAGTCTCCCTTTGAAGTGTTGTATATTGATCTGGCCCTTACTTTCCTCAAATATTTTGGGCACTAATGATAAAACACTACAATGTTTAAAACATTATCTCTCTCAAACACAAAATTCTAAGAAAGTTCATTATGTGCACAAGGAGTCCAAGTGAGTGGTAAAAGTAGATGACTTGATTTACCTTAAACTTCAACCTCATTAGGCAGCAAGTAATAACCACTACAATAAAAAAATTCTTCTTGCTTCTTTGCACCCTTTCGAGTGTTTGGAGTGTGTTGGTTAAGTGGCTAACAAGTTGGATTTGGGCCTAGGATCTACAATCATTCAGTTTTTCATGTGTCCTACCTCATGCCATGCATTGATGATCCAGTTGTTGCACTATCTCCATAACTAGATATGCTAGAAAACAGAAGTAAGCTTAGGTGGCATTGATGTAAATACTCTATGATTTTTTATATTTTATCCTCACCTATTAGGGTCAAAGATATGGATGTAATTACTACTCTTTAACATCTATAAATAATGGTTAAAGGGGAGGATTAGTCATTAACTATCTCTAATCCTCACCCTACTATTCTCTCATGTGGTTTCTCCCCTCTCTCCCATCCGAGCTCTCTCTTTCTCTACTTCACTCCTTCTCTTCCTTCTTCATTCTTTTACCTTAAGATACAAACCTTACAGCCATGAAATTCTGAAATTAACATAGTATCAAAGGTTGCCTTCCTCAGTCCTTAATGACATATCACCACATTCCCTCCTCTTTCCTGGTGAAGATATGTTTTCCTTTCCTTTGAAGGTAATTGGGTGTACTTGCTTTGTTCATGTCACATCTCCACATACTAAGTTAGACTCGAGGGCTATTAAATGTATCTTTTTAGGACACTCCCATACCAAAAAAGGATATTTTTGGAGGATATAATGTAATTAGGGTCACATAGACGTAATTAGTTTATGTTTTTAGTCTGTTATTCACTCTTATTGGGGTGACGGGTATACTTATAAATTTGATACTTTTGATACTTATAAATATAACTTATGGGGGAGGATTTGGACTAAGTCCAAGACCCTAATTTCTTCCTCCTTTTCCCCTCACGTATTCTTCACTCTTTTCTAGCTTGGACGTGTGTCATACTCTCTCCTCTCTTCTTTTTCTCCCTTCTTCCTTCTCTCCTTTGCTTAACCTTGTTACCTATGGAATATTGAAAATCAACATGGTATTAGAGCGGTGATTGATTTTTCAAGATTCCAATTAGGTTTTCTCTACCCATATTTTGTTAGATGATGCTCAGTGAATGAGTTCTTCTCTCTGAAAGAATTTCATATGCTTCTTGGTAGATGATCGATTGGCTAATGCTCTTTTCTTTATTTTAAGATGAGAACTCATATCAGTATAAGGTTTTCTGCTTCGTGCTTCATTACTCTACTCGTAAAGTTTTTTTTGTTTCAAAAATTCAAAGGAACTCTCCATGGAGGGAAGAATATCACTAAACTCAGCCCTCATCACTCTATTTGGATGGTAAGTTTTTTTTCTTTTCTCTTCATTCCTGAAGTTTTGTTCCCTTGTTATGGAATTTAGAATGGAAGAGGATTGTTGTTGTTGTAAAAGAAGTAGTACGAGAGGTGGTTATTGCTAAGATCTTGGGATATAGACTTCCATTGATTGAGAAGAGTTACCATCAAGCTATTGTTGTATTGACAGGTGATTTCTTTTCTGTTTGGAAAGTTTACATTTCAGTCACAGAAGATCAAGCAGAGCTGGCAATATTTCACGTTGTTGTAAATCAAGAAAAAAACGCTGTTATTATTCTAGATATTATTTTGTAAAGTCTTTCTAATTGAGATAGTGGATGTTGTACTTTGATGCTAAGAAAGAAACAAGACTCTCGGTTCCATATCTTGCTCTCCTCTTTGTTTTGAGAATATTTACAGCAGTTGAACTATGGTATCTTCCTTAATATTCTAGCAAATGTGGCGAACTCCATGGTAGACTATATCATGCTTACCTCTAAGACACTTATCTACGACTATTGGTATCGATCCCTCAAAGGAAGAGGGAGTTTTTGGCAGTTCACACAGCATTGGGAGTAGCAACAAAAGCAACACTCTTGGTTGGCATTCAGCAACAACAAAAATTGAAATCTTTTATACGAAAAGGGTACAAACCATAAATTATTATCCGAAGATAATCATTCCATATTCCTTGAATCATGTGATCTCTATTTGATTCTGTGAGATTAATCTGGAAATAAAGATTGGTAATGCCAACATAGATCTTCGGATTGTGCAACTCTATCCTCGATTTATTCTGATCCAACCGAGTTCATTCTAATATGTTGTTGGTATCCTGAGTTGTTGATTATACACAGAAAGTATTGGTATCATAACCACCAAGTTGTTGTTTATATCTACTGAGTTGCTAAGTATAGCAAGATTTCCAAGTTGTTGATTTAACTTAGACCTACGCACTCGGACTCACCAGTTCGCTTGACTCAGTCTGAGTCTTCACTCTACTCGATTTTTGGTGACTCGGCTTGACTCACTCATTGAATGTAAAAATTGCTATCTACTACATTCTTGACTTTGGATGGGTTATTATCTTGGATTATTGCCAACTTATTATTTGGTGCACATTTTCCTTATTCAAAGATGGATTCATTGCAGATTATTTCATGAGTCCTTATTAAGGATTTTCATTTTTTTGGTACGTATTATTTGGGCATTGGCCCACATCCACTGCTACTATTGTGTCTCTTTGATTTAGACATTATTATTGAAGAATAAATCCTTGGTTTCTTGCCTCGGGTTAATTATTCGTTGACTATTGTCGGTATTGGTTCGTCTGCTGCAGAATTTGAATTTCTTAGAAAAATAAAGCACATGGTGGCCTCAACATCTTATCTTCCTCTTTACCTATTACCCATTGATTATTTGGTAGCCTTTCTCTTACCTTCTTTTATTTGACTCTCACTTACCCCTATTGGCCAACCCTATTGGAGCATTATTTTGGTTGGTCCCTTTTATTTATATGGGTGTTTTTAAGTCCTTTGAGACTTTTTATTACTACCCGTGGGTCTTTTAATGTCGTCTTATGAATGATAGGAATTACCCACTTTGGTGATTATAATCACTATATTTTTTCAAAATCCTTTGAGGTTGGTTTAGACTTATATTTTATCACCTGTTTCTACCCTTTGAGAGTTTGTACCCAGTGTCATACTTATCCTTGGGACACCGTGATGGAGGAGCTTATTACTATATCTATGTTATTTGGTTCAAGTTGGGATCACTGTCATTACCTCTCAGCTTGAGAGAGAGTGTTGGAAGATATTATGTAATTAGGGTGGCATTGATGTAATTAGTTTACGTTTTCTATTTCTTCTTCACTCTTATTAGGATGAAGGGTATACTTATAATATTGATACTTTTGATACCTATAAATATAACTTATGGGAGAGGGTTCAGACTAAGTCCAAGACCCTACTTTCTTCCTCCTTTTTCCCTCATGTATTCTTCTCTCTTTTCTCTCTTGGACGTGTATCATACTCTCTCCTCTTTCTTTTTCTCCCTTCTTCCTTCTCTCCTTTGCTTAACCTTATTACCTATGAAATACTAAAAATCAACAACTATGTTTGGTATAACCCCTCTTTAAAAAAATGTTTGTCTCTAGAGATGTGATATTTTTTTAAGAGCAACCTTTTTACTCTGTTGATAGTGCCCCACTTGGTTTTCTTCAGCTAATGAGATTTGTAAGCCTATTGTGCCCATAAGAGAGTCCCTCTCTCATGGCAGTAATGATTTATCTCTTCAGCCCCTTGAAGCATTGGTTGATACCACTATTACATATCCTTCTGAGGTAAGTTCTCCTTCTCTTCCTCGTGTTTTTGGTCCTCCATTTTATACTAGGCTTATTGCTTTTTAGAAAGAGTTTAGGTCTTGTACCCGACATCTCCTTTTCACCCCATCTCCAATTTTTTATCTACTCATCGGTTGTCTCCATCTTGCTTCTATTTCTCCTATTTATATTCCTCCATTTTATCAGGAAACCCTTAAGCATTCAGGATGGAAAGTAGCGACAGAAGAAGAAATAACAGCCCTATATGAAAATTAGACTTGAAAACTCATTCCATTTCCATCTGATAAACAACCGATGGGTTGTAAGTGGGTATTCATAGTTAAACATAATTTGGATGGCTCTGTGGCCTGACTTAAAGCATGGCTTGTGGCCAAGGGATACACTCAGTGATATGGAGTTGATTATGAGAAGACATTCTCTCCTATGGCCAAGTTAAACTTGATATGTGTTTTATTATCTCTTGTTGCTAACTCTCGTTGGTCTGTCTATTTGCTTGATGTGAAGAATGTCTTTCTTAATGGCGATATTAAGAAGGAGATTTACATAAAGCAACCAACAAGATTTGTGATTGAGGGGGAGTTGGTATGCCTCCTACAAAAGTCTTTATATGGTTTGAGACAATCTCTGCATACCCGGTTTGAAGCATGTTCACAAAGTGCTTTGTGGATCATTCAATATTTGTGAAACACACTAACAAAGGAGTTGTGCTACTTGCTGTGTATATGGATGAAATTATTCTAACATGGAGTGAAAAAAATACCATAAGTCAAATCATACACAAAATATGTAATAAATTCAAGACAACGGACTTGGCAATCCTAAAATACTTTCACGGTATTGATGTCTTTCAGTCCAAACATGACATGATTCTATCATAGTGAAAATATGTACTTGGCTTACTTAAAGATATAGGAACAATTGGATGTTGCCCTACTGGCACCCCTATTGATATAAATGTAAAGTTATGTGCAAACTCTAGAGAAGATGTAGGAAAGTTTATCTATCTTACCATAACTTGACATGATATCTCCTTTGTGGTTAGTGTTTTCAGTTAATACATGCATAAACCTCAGCGCACTCATTGGTAGACTTTAGAAAGGATCCTTAGATATTTAAAAATGGCTTCAAGACAAGGGCTTTTATGCAAGTGTCATGCTTATCTTAATATTGAAGGCTTTATTGATTCTGAATGAGCAAGATCTTTAGATAATAGAAAATCCACCTTAGGGTATTGTAACTTAGTTGGAGGCAAACTTGTAACATGGAAGAGTAAAAAGCAGAATTTAGTTGCAAGATCTAGTGTTGAGGCAGAATATAGAGTCATGACACATGCAGTAAGAAAGCTTCTATGCATAAAATCCCTCCTAACAAAGTTGGGATTCAACAAAGGCAGCCCTATGAAAATCTACAATGATAATCTAACAACAATTTATATTGCCTCCAATCCAATCTTCCATGAAAGAACAAAGCATATCCAAGTTAATTGTCACTTTGTTAGGGAAAAATTGCAAGCAGTATGTCTCCAGCATGTCTCATCTTAAAGGCAAGTTGTTGATATACTTATAAAGCCGGTAAGTTCGAAAGTTCTCTCCATTGTATGCACCAAGTTGGGAATCTATGATGTCTTCTCACCACTAGCTTGAGGGGGAGTGTTAGAAGACATAAGTAATCTTAGGTGGCAATGATGTAAATACTCTATGATTTTTGGCTTTTATCTTCACCTATTAGGGTGAAGGGCATGGATGTAATTAGCACTCTTTAACATCTATAAATAATGGTTAAGGGGGAGGATTAATCATCCACTCTCACTAATCCTCGCCCTATTCTTCTCTCACGTCTCTCTCCTCTCTCCCATCCGAGCTCTCTCTTTCTCTCTTTCTCTTCTTCTTCTTCTCTTCTCTTCCTCTTCTTTTCCCTTCCTTCTTTTACCTTAAGATACAACCTTATAGCAATGGAATCCTGAAATTAACAAGATGCATCACCAACTTATCCTTGTTCTCATTTTAAATAGGGAAGTACGAGAGGGGGGTGGAGTAGAAGTTGGACTATTATTATCTGATAATGTAGTGGTAGAATAGTAAAAAATTATCTGAATAGCATAGTTTTTAAGTTGTAAACTCTGTGTCGAGGGGGGGGGGGGGGGGGGGGGGGGGGGGGGGGGGGGGAGTGGGGGTTGAATAGGTTAAGTACAATTTTCTGGCTTTAAAAAACTTTACTAAAACACATCCATTATACAAGAATTTTTACATGCATGTGTTGGCTCCTTTTGCATGTGCTCGACTCTTTTTTGCTTATTGAGATGGCAGTCAATAAAATTGAAAATTTTATTGGTCACTTCTTTCATGTGTACTCAACTCCTGTAATATGGAGTCAACTCCTTTTACAATTTTAGCTCAGAATCAACATGTGTTTTTTTGTTATTAAACCACTAAAGGATAAAATAATCAAATTTTGTTACCATCAAAATCTAGGTGTTTAGAGGGAAAGAACATCATGAACTCCCAACTTGCTACAAATGGTGTGTAAAATCATTTTGTACAAAATGGTAGTCATTCACATCTTCCAACACTCCCCCTCACGCTGGTACTCTCTTCCATGAGGTCCAACTGGCCAATTCAAGGGGGTGCTTAGATGTAATAATAAGTTCATCCATCATGGTGTCCCAATCCGGGCACCGACTCTCACTGGTAGATATTTTTTGACGGGGTATCAAGTTCCTCTATCACGGTGTCCCAACCATTGATATTTGTAAGTTCCTCTATCAGGGAATCCCAACCATTGATATTTTTATATTTTTGATATTTTTTATGGGCATTAAGTTCCTCCGTCATGAAATCCCAACCATTGATATTTTTTATATTTTTACGGGGTATTAAGTTCCTTCGTCATGGAATCCCAACCGTTGATATTTTTTATATTTTTGACGGGGTATTAAGTTCCTTCGTCATGGAATCCCAACCGTTGATATTTTTTATATTTTTGACGAGGTATTAAGTTCCTTCGTCATGAAATCCAAACCATTGATATTTTTTATATTTTTGAGTTGACTTGGTCAACCCACATAGATAATGAGAGCCTTTTCTCTAAACCCTAAGTCTAGGTTCGTATTTATTTATTTTTAGTCCATACACCCGTATTTTGCTTTGTATTTTTCACCTCTATACTGATATTTTAATATTTAAAATCATATATTTAAGGAAGGATATTTGAGTCTAATTTCCAAGGAAAAATGATTTTTTTTTTCAATTGGAGTTATCTACAAAGAGAAATTGATATTTAAATGAGCGAACGTCAGATTACAAAAGAGGTTTGAGCAGTAGCAAAAAGCTTCAAATTCTGAGGTATTTTATGCTATCAAGAACGAAACTTTATATGGAGAACTATATATCAAAAGAAATATCGATAAGTTTATTCTCTTACCTATTCAACAAATTTTTAATCTAAGTTGTCTACAAATATAAATCGATATTTGAAGCTACAAAGGTCAAATTGAAAATAATGTTTGAGCAACAGTCGAAAGCTTCAACTTCCGAGGTATTTTTATGTATTTTTATGCTCTCAAGAACGAAACTTTATATGGAGAATTATATATTAAAATAAATATATGTAAGTCTATTTTCTTACCTATTCAACCAATTCTAGATCTGAGTTTTTTATAAGGAGATATTGATCTTGGAAGAGTCAAAGGTCATGCTGGAAAAAAAGAAGAAACAGTGCTTAAATCGGCATATGACAGAGACCGAACTCTATCAGATTATTTATCTTCTGATAATTATATTTTATGAAGAGAAATTACACTTAGATGAAATATATTTATGTCTAGTTTTATAAGGAGAAACTTTAATGTAAATTTGATCTATATTTAAAGATATATTCGCATTGGAAGAATCAAAGGTCATGTTGGTATTTTGTTGCATTGAAAAATCCGAATTTAAGTCCATTATTTTGCAGCATTTTTTGAGTTGATATATGAGGAAAATATCTCACTTCTCCCTGGTTTGAGGGCTTATTTATATATTTCTGTTATTTGGGCTTATTTCTACATCTATGATATTTGGTTCAAGTTGGGATCACTGTCATTACCTCCCAACTTGAGGGGGAGAAGTACAAGAAGTACAAGAAAGAGGTATTTTGTTCCATATGTTGTGGATAAGTTTTATGTGACCAAAATATTCAAGAAAGGGGGAGCACAAATGAAGCTTGTGCATCCAAGGAAAATTTTTTATATCGTATTATTTCATGGGTTCTTTTATAAAGTTTATTATATTTGTTGGAAGATGGTCGTGTTATATTCAGTTGCCACTATTATGTCTCTCACACCATCATTTACTTTTTAAAAAATATCAACGATTGGGATTCCATGACGGAGGAACTTAATACCCCATAAAAAATATAAAAAAATATCAATGGTTGGGATTCCATGACGGAGGAATTTAATACCCTGTCAAAAATATTAAAAATATCAACGCTTGGGATTCCATGACGGAGGAACTTGATACCCCGTAAAAAATATCTACCAGTGAGAGTAGGTGCCCGGATTGGGACACCATGATAGATGAGCTTATTATTACATCTATGTTATATTCCCCCTGAATTGGTCAGTTAGGCCTCATGGAAGAGAGCACCAATGTGAGTGAGGGGGAGCGTTGGAAGATGTGGAGGACTGCCATTTTATACGAAAAGATTTTACACACCATTTGCAGTAAGTTGGGAGTTCAGGATGTTCTCTCACCTCCAATTTGAGGGGGAGTGTTGGAATATGGGTCCAACCCACATGACCAAGGAAGACCCACATATCTAAGAGTGTTGAAAGATGGGCCCAAACCCATAAGAAGTAGGACCCACCATGATTACCACGAGATGGCATCCTTATCACATAAGTTGGAAGATCAAGAAGGACTCACAAAAATAATCACAAGCTGGTTGGAAAATCAAGAAGGACTCACAAAGATATCCACAAGCTGGTTGGAAGATCAAAAGGACTCACAAAGTCATCTTTATCTTATGGTCACGTCCTAGAAGAGTTTTAGTTTGAGTTATGTTTGTCTTTTATCTATATTGAGTTATTTAATTATGCTAGGACTTATCTTTAAGTGTTAGAGTTTGGGTGTAATTGGGATAAATGTAGTTTTATTGTAATTGGACTCTACTACTTTCCTCTATTATAAATAGAGGTTCATGTAATCTGATTAGAATAAGTCAATGAAGTATTTTTTTCCCATAAATTCAACAAAATGTAATGCCAAGCTTTCAAGATGAAGTGTCGTGCACCATTTTTAAATTTTCTTCGCCTTATCTTGTTGCCATATGAATTTTCTTTGCTCCCCTTTAATTGTAGACTCCTTTCTTATGTTTTATTTTTAATTACCCAAAAAAATTATCCTTCTTTTAGAATCATCAAAATCCTAACATAGTGAAAAATAAAGGAATTCTTGAGTAAAAGAGACATTGATATATTCATTAAGTTCAAAAGTTATAACAAAAAATGGCAAAAAGAGCACAGAGGTATGAGTATTGTTGACCGAGTGTTGACTCCCTTCTTAATTTTAGTGATAAAAAAACTTCTCAAAGACCTCGAGCTACACAACATGTCAAAATATTCTTGAAGAAGAACCCTCTGAAAGAAGAAGCAGATAATCGAAGACTATATTTTAAGAAGTTTTGAAAAAAAAATCTCAAAACTTAGTCAATGTAAGAGAGTAGTCCCAATCCTTCCAAAAATTGAGGTATAGTAAAAAATTTGGAGCTTTAGGCCATATTTGCTTCCAAACATGCTTTTACCAAAACATATACACATTTCATACATGTTAGAGTCTCTTAGAATCACTTTCATTCATGCTTTAAAAATCCACATACTGAACTGGCACTAGGTTGATCGATTAATATCTACCAATGATTGATCAACCAAAAGTGCACAAGCCCAAAATATAAAAGCATGATGGATCAATCAAGGTTGATTGATCCGTCATCAAGAACGTGGTTAATTTGTGCTATAAAGCATGATTGGTCAACCTAAGTGGATTGATTAATCGATATTATCCAAACAATGAAAAATCATGTTGATTGATCGATCAACCTCTTGTGACTAATCGATCATATTGAACTTTGTCAACCAAGGACATAAAGCATGATCAATCATACCAAAGTCATTGATTGATCTTACTTGTTATGAACTGCAAGTAGGAATTCTGATTGATCAATCATATCCTTGATAAATAAGTCATTTTATGACAAAAATGTAGTTGTTATACACGATTGATCAATCAATCACTTTCACTGATACATCAATGTAAAGTAACTTTTTTTTCAAATGGACAAAAAATGACTAATTTGGGTTGGGGCACTTATAAAAACCCCACTAAACATCCATTTTAATGATTTTATTATACGTTAGAATGATGTTGTTCTTATGCTTTTATACATATAGTATATGATTTTTTAACTCTTATGGATTTTTAAAATTTTAAGCTATTTTTATTTCATTTACTTACCCGCTTACCCATTCTATCATTCGATAAATAGCTACGACAATGATATATAAAATAGCTTATTCTATATACTGATAATACCATGTACCAATATGTCAAATATAAATATAAATGATATATTGAATAACTTATTATGTTCCTTATACATACCATCTATACTCTTAACCAAATATCCTTCAAAATTACATTATTCAAAAAATACATAATTAATTGACCTTAAAATTTATTTATTTTCCTATGCAACATTTTTGATAAATCACTTTTCAAGATCATTAGCAACTTTGTCCAATTGACAAATAGGACCCATTGCACATAACATATTTCTTACATGGATAAAATATGTATGATACAAATATATATAATTTAGATATATATGTTAGGGTCCTACATATAAACCTAAAAAGAGAGTGAATAGGTTTATAGGCTCTAATGTTTAATTTTTTTATGGTCATTGGGCCCAACTTGAGTTATTATGCATGGCATGCCCCATGTTCAGCCAACATAGTTTAAGGGCCTAGCTTTCCTCGTTATATAGGTGTTGGAGGTTTTTGGCATATTGGTTAGGTAATTAATATTGGTATCAGATCAAAGTAGGCAAACATCACGTGTTCGAAACTCAAGAAAGATGATCCACGAAAAGGGTTGTCTGATACTAGAATGACAGCTCTCACAAATATGAAAGGGGGCTACTTAATCTAGAGTTGCAACCATGTAGTGGTAATCATGGATGTTGGCATGAAAGCATAGTGAATTATTGGGGTCCTATGGCACCCAACCCAACTTAAGGTATGGGCGCAGGTTGAACCGGCCTAGTATGGGATAGGTTTAAAGACCTAGTTTTCTATGTTCTATTAGCTTTAAATATTTTGGTGTTGGCTATGCAATTAACAATTTGATAGAGACTCATTCATGTAACAACTTACAAGTCACATGATAGAGAACTTTCAAATTTTCTCTATAGTATACAAGGTGCACCCAGTATCAATGCTCTCCCATAGTTGGACGTGTAGAGTTCTATGAATGTATCAAATGGTCAAGACACTGTTCTTTTGCCATGGTGTCTAGACTGATGGGAAACACTTTGTTGCTTTGTGCAACAAGTGCCAAAGTGTGAAGTACGAAACTACGATTCCTGCTAGCTTGTTGCAGCCATTGCCAATTCCAAATCAAGTTTAGAAGAACATTTCCTTAGACTTTATTGAATTGAAATGCTTCCATCATCTATTGAGAAATTAATAATTTTATTGAAAGACTTCTATCTCTTGGTGCATATGTACTCGACTCTTATGATAGGGAGTTTGATAGAATCAACCTATTTTTTATTCATAAATCACTCAAGAATAAAATAATCAATTTTCTATGTTTATTATCATCAAAATCTAAGTGTTTGGAAGCTTGTTGACCTTCTTCTTCCTCACTATTAACTATTATAAAAATAATGAAGTGCGCGCACACACACTCTTTGATTGGGTCAGGTAGTCTCCTTTTTGGCACAGCAAAACCTTTTTCTTCTTAAAGTGCTTAAACAGTTATGAGCTGCAAATCTGTAAATTGATGACTATAATCAAATATATACGAAGAAAAGAAGAAGAACAAAAAATCCCATTTCAAGAACAAGCAGATTTGAACCCTTCAGTAAGAGCTACCACATTTCCTGACAACTTAGTTTGCAGCTTCACTGTGGCTTGCCGAATATCCTGAAGAACATAAGGACAAATTCTTTTACAATTCTTACCAAAAGACAATAAACAAACGATGATATTCGATTCATTAACTAATTACCTCCTTCTTGTACCGGGATGAGAAATGAGTGAGCACGACGGCTTTATTTCGAAACCACTGAGCATGTTCCAGGATCTGCATTGTATAACAGTCTAACGTTTCAATAGAAAAGGCAATGCTGCACCAAAATTATCAACAAGATAAATAGTATGGGATGAGACAGGATTCTCAGTCTCACAGAGGAAGGACTGAGTTCCCCAACATTTGAGAACCTCGCTAACATCAATACAAACAAAAGAGGTGCTAAACAGAGTACAAATGGGATACTTAGACTTCACCTCAAGCAGATGCATATGGCCATGTTCCCTTGCATGCTCAATGCCCAGATCTTCATGTAGGAAAGTAGCCTGCCAAAAGAAACCTTGAGAGCTTTTCTTTCCCTTAAAAGTGGATGCTCTACACTTAAGCTATCAGCTAAGTAATACCAACCAAGTAACTACAAGTCTACAATAACTTCAATCAGTTCAGCATCTAACGTTGTATATATGTAGTTCTTTTAATCATTAACTTTTTGCACTTCCAACTAATAAGTGATGACGAAAACAGTAACTGTGCACTTTCAGTATTCCATGATCTGCAGACAGTTGCAAAGTGGTAGAAATAGAGGTACATCGTGTTCATTACCATCCCAGAAACATTCTGCACAATATTTCCAACTCTAATCGAATTCCCATCCAGTGTTTAAAAACAAAACAAAATAAAACATATTTGACAGAATTAAAGTTTGGGAGCTAAAAACAAAAGATAAATTCCATTCAGAATATCAAAAGAGATCGGTAAAGGACGTAGACTTGCTAGGTTTACCTACACATTACAGAAATGTCCAATTAGTTGCCCTTGAATCAGTTAGTTGATGACACAGTAACGGTGTTATTTTTAGTTATTAATATGTGGCTTATCAATCTGTGATGAGATTAAGGATAATGTTCTTTATTTCAGGATACTTCAGGTTAACTGAAGTTCCTCACAACAGATCCAAGAAAGATAAAGATAGCCCGCAGTGCAAGAATGATACATAATTGACCCACGTCAAAAGTCAAAACTACTTCAGTGTTCTTTTCTTAGGCTGAATGAAATGGTTGCTCCTACATTTGCATGTTTTACTAATAATAAAATTCATCAATCACAAAAACCAAGCATCAACACACCACAAAATAACATGGCACAATTCACTCGACAGATGACCACGTGGAGATGCCACAGAGATCATTTAAACTAGATACGCTCCAGTGGCAACTGAAATGTTATGTTGTTTTAACTATTAAGTGTTAAAACATACTAAAAAGAAACAGAAGTTCATGCTCTACATTGTTTTTGAACTTTATAGAGAAGAACAGGACACTCCTGATGACTTTCCTTCAGGAAAAGCAGTGTCCTTTTCTTAGGCTGAATGAAATGGTTGCTCCTACATTTGCATGTTTTACTAATTATAGAATTCATCAATTACAAAAACCAAGCATCAACACGTCACAAAATAACATGGCACAATTCACTCGACAAATGACCACATGGAGATGCCACAGAGATCATTTAAACTAGATACAATCCAGTGGCAACTGAAATGTTATGTTGTTTTAACTATCAAGTGTTAAAATATACTAAAAAGAAACAGAAGTTCATGCTCTACATTGTTTTTGAACTCTATAGAGACAGGACACTCCTGATGACTTTTCTTCAGGAAAAGATCAAACAAAAACGCCAAACTTTCTCCCTATCCTCCTGAAGCATAAAAAGAGAAGCATTTCCATTCTTCTAGAAGTCCTTTTTATCATTTAGTACTAGAGCTCCCCATTATCTTCCTGCCCATGTTGTCATCACATTATCATCATGACCATCTAAGCGTGTCCCAACTGTGAGCCATGAGCTACATGAATCCTTCTTGATCATTATTCTGCTTTATCATCTACTAGGTCTGCTGCTAGGATGCCCTTTGTGAATCTTTCTAAACAATTTAAATCCATGATATTTTTCGATCTTCATTTTATTTACTGCTGGTTCCTCAACTGGCATTGCCAGAACCTTCCAATCCGTTTGCTAGGGTTTCCCTGGAATTTGCCCAAACCTTCTCAAATTACTCTTGCTTATTTTCCAATTTGCAGGTGATTTTAACTGTTATTAATGGGGTATATTGTCACAACTCCAACAACATTTATCTTTCTTACCTTCATATTCTATAAGCAGTAATTCATCATTGACCAAGACTCTTATACATAACCCATGGTTGGTCTAGTAACTGTCATACAAAATTTTGGCTTCAATCTTGTTGGTATGTGCTACTCTGTACCCAGTACCAATTTCCACTTAGATTAGCTAATATTTGTTTAGTGTTTTAAAATCCTTCTTGATCTCTCACGTTGCACTTCTGTAATAGAATGAGTCTCATTGAGGTATATGTTAGCTCTCATTTCAACAAGAAACACAAATTCATTTGTGAATTCTGTCTGACAAAATTGCAGCTCATATTTGCCAGTTCAGATAGGCTAGCTTTAAACCTTGTATAATAAGGTTTGAGTGCATCTTCATCTTTCCTACATCCAAATTTCTTGATTTGTCAATTGGTCAGCAAATAACATATACCAAAGGTAGTCCACTGAGCATGGGTCATTAGTTTATCCATAACAAGTGGAAAATTACATAGGATTAAAGTTCAAACTTAGTACAGGAGACAACAACAATAAGCACATTAATGACCCTTCACAATGTCCTAGCATCAGTTATTGCACACACATACATGTCCTTGATACAACAACATATCCTCAATCATTCTTCTTCTTCAGTACGCACCAAATCAAAATCTCTAGATACTCCATCTAGCAATATCGCCAAATTAACAAATAAGTATATTTATGCATTCTATGTTTCTTACACTAGTTGTTTAAGAGACCGAATTACATTATTGATCAAACTTATTTTCACATATCATACTGATCCAACTAGACTAATTAATCTCTGCCATAATTTCATATGCAGTTCTCAGCTTAAGATGAGGGTAACTGATGCAATTAAACAAATTCTTCAGTTCTCGAATATGGATTTACCAATTCATCATCAGCATCCTGTCAAAGAGTGTAGTTAATGATCCTAAACCAGCTTCAGCGTTTCCATACCTCAGCTCTGATGCCAATTTGCTCAGTAGCCATTCACTTTCATCTTCACTAATGCTTCCTTCCCTCCAGTTACACTAATTCTGCATGCAAAGGTGTAAACCCCATGCCATTAAGGGACAATATCTAATTTGCTTCCTAACTTCTTTGAATTATCTTTAGTGATTAAAAGTGCTGCTGCAATGTTTGTCTCAGCGTAGAAGATGATGACAGTTTCTGAAAAGCTTCAGAGCATCTGGTGACATTTAGTGAAAGATACAAATCACAGACTAACAACAAGATCTACCTATAATGACATCAACTTCGGCTAATAAATTTCCTGAAACCTCTCACCTACCTAGTTCTCTCATTAGAAATAACTAGAAAACAGTAATAATCTCTTAATTGTTGCAGCCAATTCCTGCGCTTGTATCACGGGTTTCCTTCCACAAGGCTCACTTATATTAAATTTTATGGTGGTTCTTATGGAAACCAGAGGTTCACTCGTGAAGGTGGTGCTATTGGGGACTAGACGTAAGATACTTCTCAATTATTCTGCTCATTTTGGCCTGTGATAGCTTATAGTTGAAGAATTAAGGCCTTCTCAGGTTTTGAGGCCCTATTGAGCACATTTTTCCCATCCTTTAATTGTTGAAAGAGATTATTTGGTTGTTATAAGCTAGGGTTTTGGGGTAGAATAAACTGGACAGATTTCTTTTCTAATTTGATGAGATAAAGGATATCTCTAGTAGCTTAAAAGTTTCTTGGGGGTTGGCAGATTCTCTAGCAAAGGTGTTAATAGGCAACTTTTGTTGTAGACAGTTCTTTTCTTATTTGATTTTTCATCTTTCGATATGAATATTCCTTTCGATGATCTTCCTCTTCGAGGAGTTTCCTTTATTGATATCTCACGTCTCACAATTTCCCAAAAAAAAAGAAGATGAAGAAGAAAAAGAAAAAAGAAAAGAGATCTACTTATACTTATGAAGATGAAAGAGATAAAAGTTTTTGGACTCAAGGATCCAAACCAGATGCAAAATTGAGGAGATTCACCCAGAGTTTTCATGGTTCCATATTGAGCAGAAGCCAAGCATTTCAAATTCACAAGTGATCAAATTCCAATGGTTAAAGCATCTGATCAGAGCCTCCATAGAAAATAGAAGTTGCAATAGTTTTCATTGCTAAAAGATCTCTAAATCATTAATTGGATTATGACAAATTTACTTTTCTCAATTTTGGGTGGGTCATCAATCTCATTGCATTTTTTAAGATCTTCAGTTCCCTATACATAATTTCAACAAAAAACTTGATGAGTTTGCAATCCTCTAATCACACATTCCAACTATTATAATTTTTTTGAGAGCTCATTTGACTTGACGTACATAGCTGACTTTGGAGATCAAGATGCACAGAAATTAAACTAAGTTTCCAACTTGAGCATTCCAAGTATGAGAACTTGCCAGTATTCCATAAAAAGATCCTAACAGTGAATCTCCGAGCATTTTTCTTTTATTTGTTTGCATGTTTTTTTGTAGAATGATAGATAATGTACATAAATTTCACCAACAGCAGTGATACCTCAGTTATAAGTATCTTTGCTCTCAATGCGTCTGCATTGCGTGGATCCAGTATAAAATCAGAAGTCGTATCTCCTGTAAAAGCCACTTCTGGTGACAATATAGTGTCTGTGATCTAGAAGGCCAATTTTCAAGTCAAATAAACCCAAAAGCTGTGAAAGAAGCACATTTAGCCATAAATAAATTTCTATGCATGCACATGTGTTGAATTTTATAGGAAAAAGATGGGAGAGGTTAGGGTTAACAGACCCCTCTCCCCAGTTTATACCTTAATCAATATAACAAATTAATTCATGTCCCTGCAGCCTATAAATGTTAGGAATCCAACTTCTAAATAGAAAACACTTGCTTGGAAAATAAGTAAAAGCAAATTGGGACTGTTACCAAAATACCAGATTTCAAAATCCTATTTACCAAAATATCAAAGTCCAAAATCCTCCTCTTTGCCCTCTTTAATAAAATCACATTTCATCAAAAAAATATCAAAGTCCAAAATTTATTTCCCAAAGTACCGGATTTCAACTATGACCGTCCACTCTGGAGTGGTCAACTCTCCCCGTCAGCACACTTATCCTACATATCGCCACGTCATCATACACATCAACAAACCCTAATAGCTCCCTCTTTCCTCTTTATCTCTTCGTCTCCATTCGGAACCAGAGAAGGAGATGCAATGCCTGAGGAGACCCCCAGTACTGCTCGTTCATAATTGGTGTAGGGTTCACTACAATCCTAAGGGATACAAACAGGTTTAAAACGAGTCGTCTCTAATCTTTCCACGCTTGGGGACCTGTGAAATTTGCTCGTCTTTCTTTCACTCTGTTTCGCACCATTATCAGATTCTTCTGCTAGTTTTTTGCCTTGGCATCCAGGCTGTTTTTCACAGTGATGACAAAGTGCAGAGGGATGATCTTTATCATGCTCTCTGGTTCTTAGTCTTCCTGTTCACTCACCAGGAGATCTCATACTCAACTTCAAGTGGCATCTGCAGCTGCAATTTGAAAACACTGCAGGCTCCTGCTTCGATTCAGACCAAGCAGTTTTCATTTTCCTCTGCTGGAGCCCCAGACTTCTTTCTCCTTTATTTGTTTTCTTTATGTCGAATGAGAAGAAAGGATCAGTAATCAGGTTTTCCGTTTCCTCCCCTCTGAAATCAGACAAGAATCTCTCTCTTCTCGGCTGCAGAATCGTGGTTTCAAATTTCATCTCCACTTGAGATTTTTCACAGGGAGAATCGATCGAAGAGAAGGTAGAATTCCACTGCATGGATGTCTGCATCGAGATGGATTGCTATCAGTATCGTCTACTTGTATTTAACTGAAAAAGAGTTTCATCACTGACCCTCGACTAACCTTTCCATCGAGAGCCTTCTCTGCAGCACAATCCAGTAACTTCTTCAACAGGATTCTTGATTTCTCAACCAAGTGATCACGAAAAACCAGGAAGAGAAAACAATAACATTGATTACACAAAGAATGAAAAAACAAAAAAAATCTTTTAAAATGCAGAAGTGAGGAAAATACGTTTTCGAAGCTTGCTCTCCCTTGAATGCTGCCTTGATTCAGGAGTAAACCGTATAGTTTCTTCAGAGCCTGAAGATCTGACAGGGATAGTGAAGGGCTAGAGAAGATCAAGATCCTGACTTCAGGGACGAAATCGGAGACGAAGAAAAGAGACGATGACGTGGCAGTATGTAGGATAAGTGTGCTGACAGGGAGAGTTGACCACTCCAGCATGGATGGTCATAGTTGAAATCCGGTAGTTTGGGAAATAAAGTTTGGACATCGATATTTTGGTAAATAGGATTTTGAAATCCGGTATTTTGGTAAATGTCCCAATCTAATTCTTCTAACACTTCCCCTTAAACTGGAGCATATAGCTTCAGCTTGTTACAGAATTTGTCTCACAGTCCTATAAGCATAAAAAGAAAATATAAAAGTTATTCTTCGACAAAAAAATTGGTTTTCAAGAAACTCAGGTCTATGTGGCTTTTATGGTCTGCAGCCTTCAATATATTTGCTGCAAATTTTTTATCTTCCATTCTCCTCCTTGGATTTTTTTTTTTTTTTTGAAAAGATGTATTTGTATTAACAAGAGAAATTACAGAAAATGGAGCATATCGCTGACAACCAGCGATTGTAGGGTAGCTTCTTGCTTAGCAAGCATATCGGCTGCCGAATCCTCCTTAATTGGATATTCTTAACCAAAACTTGTAGAATTTTTTATTGCTAGTCATCTAAAAAGTTTTTTCGTGATAGGTTTCTATAAAATATCTCATTATTTCTATTTCTTTCTTCTACTTC
Source organism: Aristolochia californica (assembly GCF_029961685.1). Classification (NCBI taxonomy): domain Eukaryota; kingdom Viridiplantae; phylum Streptophyta; class Magnoliopsida; order Piperales; family Aristolochiaceae; genus Aristolochia; species Aristolochia californica. The sequence goes on from NW_027181771.1 coordinate 20,767,881, forward strand.
TCCCCCTCAAGCTGCGGATCAAAAGGACACAAAGACCCAACTTGGATAAAACAACTTGGATAAAACAAATATGAAAAAAAAAAATGTTAAAGTCTAAAACAAACCCCGCTCAATTTCAAAAGAGGAAAAGAAGCCCAATTTTAGGGGATGGAAAAAAAAAAACTACTCACTTTTTAAGCATAGCTCAGAAAAAAAAACCACTTGGGCGAAAAGAAAAAGATTTGACTCAAGTTGGATATTGGCACACTCCTAATCTTTGCCGGTAGTGGGTCTAAAAGTATTGATCCAAAAATGATAAAAATAATGATAAACTGAAGAAATACAAACAGAGCTCAAAGATGTAAGTAAAAGTAGCAGCACTCATACTTTAGACGGATGGAGGTGCATAATGCAACACTCATACTTCCAAAATAGAGTCTTTAAATTTAGAAACTTCAAATACAAGGAAGCACACAATGCAGGACTCATAGTTCCAAACCAAGTTTTCAAATGAAAAGAAAATAAGGAGATGTTCATCAAATCAATAGATTAAAGAGAATAACCAGTTTTGACACAAGAAAAGGGGAAAACTATTTGAAACTTACAAGATCATAAATAAATTAAAGTCACTCATGGGCTGAAACATTTTACTGGATTTCATGAAGCACAGACTTTGTTAAAGAGGAATGCAAAAGCAAATAAAACAAGGACAAATGGCAATTTGCTCGGATTAGAGAAGGAAACTTGAAGAGTTTCCAAAAAATAGGCTACCATGCTTAGATTGCATAAGTATCCAAACAAGAAACTTCCGTAAAACAGAAAACAACATAAAATCCAACTTCAATTAGGAAATTTTGAAAAATAGGAACTCTTCAAAAAAGGACTCATGTTGGTAGAGACTTGCATTGGAGTTTGAAAAAAAAATAGGAGATCTGGGCTAAACAAAAATACCAACTCAAAAAGAGAAAAAATCAGGCTTAAAATTTGAATTTTCACATGTAACAGGCTTCTAAAATGTCCTTTAATTCTTCCAATATCGATATCTCTCTAGAAAAACCGGCTTGAGAAAAGCTTTGTTGGGTTAGAAAATAGACTGACATATAATTCTCTATATGAAGTCTTGTTCTTGATAGCATAAATCATCCCATGCTTTCTGCTACCATTCAAAACCTTCTTGTTGCCTACTTCAAATGTCAATATCACTTTGTAGAAACTATGATTGCTAAAATTCTTTTCGAGTTCGAAATTATGGTATGAAAGCACAAACTCTAAAGGAAAATGGGTGCAGGAATAGGAACACAAGGGAAAGAACTTTGCTTCAAATCTTCTTCCCCTTCTTCTCCATCTTCTTCGCCTTCTCCTCTCCATGTCAGGACCATTACTCTCATAACATGTTAGAAGTTGTGTCCAAGGTCCGTCCCAATAGGACTAGCCAAGTTAGGAACCTTCTTTGCCAACTAATAAACCCAAGATCTTTTTATATATTTTCCCATGTTGGATAATTCTTATCTTTTTATAAATTTTCCCTTCACATGTGAGCCTTTTTTTTGCTCCAATTACACATGGACAATCTAGGGTGGAACTCCAAGCCCAAGCACTTGCTCTAATGCCATGTTAAATTTTATAGGAAGAAAAAAATGGAAGAGATTAGAAATTACAAAACCCTCTCACAAATTTATAATATAAATAATATAAAAAAAGTGCATCCATATCCCTATGGCTCATAAACCCTAGGAATTCAATTTTCAAGTAGAGAGCACTTTCCTAGAAAATAAGTAAAATCTAACTATACCATCTAACAACATGCAAGCATGGAAATGCATGCAACATGCAAAGAGTCACAATTTTATATGAAGTGAAAAGAATTCATGCACCTCAACTCCTGAAAGCTTAAGTTTCTTGATCCGCAACCCTTTTAAGTGAGTAAATTGCTTTTTGAGCTTCTTTCTCACAGAGTAAATGACATATCCCTATGAGGAATTATGTGGATTTTTAGACAAAAGGTACAGAGGTTCATTTAAGCATGAACAAACAACTGAGTTATGGTCATACCTGGCTGGGTATCACATGGTGAGTTTTGAATGGTCTTACAACAAGATCATTGCGTATTTCATAAGTTTCACCTAAAACCAAAACCAAAAGGTCAAGTGACTACCACTTAGGTAAGTGTTTTCAAAGAAAATGAAAAGAAATAAAAGAGACGCACATACCCACATTCAATGCAATTAGATTGCATTTTAACTCTGTATCACTCATTGTCCTATGAATGTCAAACAATTTCTCAACATCCTCTTTAATGCATGGAGGCACAAATACTGTAGGAGGTTTTAAATTGTAGAGAGCACGAGTTGCAACATACATTGGAAGCCCTCCCTGCAACAAATGCAACAAATTTAACATTATGTAGATTGTGCTTTATGGATCCAGAGAAGAGAAAGTCTTACCAGGGTTAGGGGTTTCGACATTCAAAAAAAAAAAAAGTATGAAAAATGAGTCAGTTAGAAAGGGAGGCTTGTTTTGGTGCCATCGAAGATTTCTTTTTTTTTTTTTTAAATAAGACAAAGAGAGAGCTTTATTAAGGGAAATGAGGGGTTGAACTCAAACAATTGACTCTTGGAGAGAACAAGTTAGGTGAAACTTTCTCAGAACAGCATTTGCATGTCATTTTGATTTTGTACCACCCAGTCAATACGATTCCCCATGGAAGGTGTCTGGTAGTTTGGGTGGTATTCGGCAACATAATGCATTATAGGTCTAAAGGCATTCTTATTCTTAGGTTTAACAATATAAATAAAGATGGATTGGCCTTAGGCTCAATGGCCACATGGGAGGATTTCTAGTGGAAGGTCTTGTGTTCAAGTCCCACCAGGGTGTAAGGTCTTGTGTTTTGTGTTCAATTCTCACTTGGTACAACATGTAGTCTCTGTGTGTGTAGTCTAAATTCAAGAAAACAAACCACAAAAGATAAATAGTTTGACATTTCCTTTTAGGCATTTAAGTTGGTATTGACTGGTAGTGGGAATAGTCCCACATGGGTATAGGAAAAGTTATATGGTTATTAATTGGACAAATGACTCCTATATTCAGTTAGTCAGTTTGGAATGGACTTTGACTCAACTTTAGCATTAACAAAACCTCTCTCTTACACTAAAAGAAGGGTTTTCCAAAACACACAGGCTTAGCTTTGAACTCCTAAAAGAAGGTCTAGGTCATCTATCAGCATTTTAGCAACAAAACTGTTTGGCTTATGTTGCCTTTAAAAGTTTCACAAGATCAATCAATAAGTCCTAGTTGGATTGCTGACTTTTGTAAAGCAAATAATCACCTGATTAACCTAAGCATTGAGTAATTAGTAAGCATAATTGAGTTTACCCGAAGATATTTGTCAGTGATATTAGGCTAGAGTAAACATTTAAAGTGACAGAATATAAATGAACACCCATCATAAAATGCTCGCAGATATGAATAAATGGTCAAATTTTCCAGAAGGATGGAGTTCATTGACTTAGAACATGGTCTGCTCTATTCTCTGGTCTTTAAGACGTAGAATGTAGTCTTTTTCATCTGCACATAAGAACAAACCTGCCTGAGGTTATCTACTCAGACAATCACGAACATATGAATCTGGTTCCTGTTCAATTGTCAATGACCAACTTTTTAAAAGGATTAAGTGGAAAAATAGATGCGGATTTTGTAATTGCAATTACTTATGGGGTCTCAATTTCAGAAAGAAAAATTTGCCCGTGTCTACGTGTAGCACGTCTGTTGTAAACATGCTTGAGACGAACTTTAATTACAACGTCACAGAGGAAATGGTAAAGACAACCAGATCAACATACAATGTGATCGAGATGGGCATGGGTAATGCACATGAAATCCTGGTGAACCGCTCTGGCAGGACATCTTCCGATATCGAAAGCAATATTAAGACTGGGAATGATGACGCACGTCTCGTGACCACCAATAGATAAGCCTTCAATGGAATACCCTTCGACTTCCACCCCTTTACGGTGCACCTCAGCACGGGCTTTTCTGTATTCCTCCTCTTCTATAGCGTGGCTTATCGCCGAGAAGAGCCCCGGCCGTCGGGAGACTGGCAAGGGTTGGACGTTTGAGGAAATTTTCCGATCGACAGCGCTTTGGGATGCAGGAAAAGGGAACCTGCAAAGTGGGTCAGGAGGGGTTTCTGGAAGCGGGGAGAAGGACGGCAAATACGAAGAAATGGCCAGAGAAATCTGCATTTTTAAAGAGATAAGCCAGAAGAAGAAGGGAGTATGAGGTTGTTAGGAAGAAAGCGGGAAAGTGGGAAAGCGGGAAAGAGAGGGAAAGAGTGGGCGATGAGTTTGAAGGCAGAGACGAGAGCAGATGAGAACACTGAGCGGACGATAACATTTGTCCCACGAATAAGATAAGGTGTTTTTTGTCGAGTGACATACCATCCACGGCAAGGTGGTGAGTCGCAACTCGGGCGAATCAACTAGCCTTTCAGAGGCTGCCGAGCCAGGGAAGGGATGGTATTGTTCGTTTAGTCCAGATGATCGAGTCTGTTCCAGAGTGGTGTTAGAAAACCATGCTCCTGTTAATGCTTTTATTGAACGTTTTGTAAGATATATCATCGCATCCATACAATAATTGGGGATATGCATGTAGATTGGGGTCTAGGCACTCAAACAAGCACTTCGTAAAAAATATGACCAGAGTAACTTTATCATAAACCATACAAGGATAAAGAATCAATACACGAATGATTTATTGTGCTCAAAGAATAAATCATACAAGGGTAACATTAATTATCCTTCGTACATAATATTATCCTTATGCCAAAGTTAGGTTCAGTCATATCGTATAAGTCATTTTACTTCTGATTTAAATTGTTTTCTTACTTATGTAAGCATCTCACACACTTTTATGATGTTTGAAAGTTTAATAATAATTGTATCAGATATTTAAAGCCATAATTTTTGCTACATAGGAAAAGAGAAAAGTATTGCAAACTAATTAATTCATTAATTATTACTTTGATCAATAAAGTGTTGTGTATAAGGGTGGGCACAATCGGGTGAAGGTCAAGTTTACCCAAACCCGAACCTGATCCTTGACCCTAAAACCCGAACCTAACATGTTCACCATCCTCATAACCCCATCCTTGCCCCGTGCCCTTGAACCAAACCCATCTCTACCTCATCCCCAAAAGAATGCTCAACCCATCTAAATCCCATTTTATATCTTTGTCTTATATGCGGGTTAGGTTTGGGTTGGGTTTTGGAGAACTCTTCCCCGACCTAAAACCTAATGGGTTTTTTTTCTCGCCCCATCCCCAACTTGCGGAGTGAAATTAAAAATCCGAATCGGGTATTTAGGGTCGGGTTGAGTAGGGTTTCTCGTAAAACTCAACTCGATGCCCACTCCGAGTTGTCATACATTATTAATAAGTAACACACTTACTAAGTTAGAACTAATATAATTTAATTGTGTGAAAAGTCTATGTTATTTAATAATTTGAATAACTTGAGACTAATTTACTTATATATGTGGCTACTTTTATGGATAAAAATAATGAATTAATTTTATATGAATAAATTAGATATGTAAATAATTTTTTTTATTGTTATATTACTACTTAAAATCCCATGTTGGATGGTGTTAGACTTGAAATCCTAATTCAACCTAATTTTGATGTTAATAAACAAAGGAAACTAAATGAGTGGTTTAAGTGAAGTTTAGAAATATTTTTTAGTTGATTTGATGTCTCAACGAGGTTTGGTAACCGAATGCCTAAGTGGGCTTTGGATGGTGAAACCTTGAAAATAAGCTTAGAAAAAGGAGAATTTTGGCCAACATTTTGTCCGGAAGTATTGGGGCCAGTGCCAGAGAGGTGGGCCCCTAAGGATTTTTCTCTCTCGTTTCACATGTGCTTCACGCAAGGGAAAATTAAGCTTCCCTCCCGTTGAGATTTCACTGGCTCTCATGGCACTTACCGAGATGCAGCGAAAAAGAGGTCTCCCTCGGGACTGACAGAGAGAGGGGTTTCGGAGAGAGGTGACGCTCGTCCCCAGAAGAGAGCAGCTCGGGACGAGCATCGCCGGTGCCAGAGAGAGGACTCGGCGCCGTGAGCACTGCTGTGCAACGTCATTGCCATCGCCAGGTATTGCAGAGAGAGGGCTCGAGGAGCGACGCTGCTGCTGAACAGTGTCGTTGTGAGCCGCTGTGAGAGAAAGTAGATACAGTGGGAGTCGTGGCAGTAGGGAGTCTTTCCAGGGGCTACAGACAGAAGCAGAAAGGAGGCTTTCCAGGGTTGCAGGCAGAGGCAACAAGGAGGCTTTCTAGGAGCTGCTGACAGAGGCAGTAAGGAGGCTTTCTAGGAGCTGTTGGCAGATGTAGCAAGGAAGCTTTCCAGGGGCTGTAGGCAGAGGCAGCAAGGAAGCTTTCTAGGGGCTACAGGCAGAAGCAGCAAGGAGGCTTTCCAGGGGCTGCTGGTAGAGGCCGCAAGGAGGCTTTCCAAGGGCTACTGGCAGAGGCAGCAAGAAGGCTTTCTAGGGGCTGCTGGTAGAGGCAGCAAGGAGGCTTTCCAGGGGCTACTGGAAGAAGCAGCAAAGAGGCTTTCCAAGAGCTGCTAGCAGAGGCAGCAAGGAGGTTTTCCAGGAGCTACTGACAGAGGCAGCACGGAGGCTTTCCAGGAGTTGTTGGCAGATGCAACAAGGAGGCTTTCCAGGAGCTGCTGACAGAGGCAGCAAGGAGGCTTTCCAGGGGTTGCTGGTAGAGGCAGCAAGGAGGCTTTCCAGGAGCTACTGGCAGAGGCAGCAAGGAGGCTTTCCAGGAGTTGCTGGCAAAGGCAGCAAGGAGGCTTTCCAGGAGTTGCTGGCAAAGGCAGCAAGGAGGCTTTCTAGGTGGCACTGGCAGAGGTAGCAAGGAGGTGTTCTAGGTATTACTGGTAGAGGCAATAGGGAGTCGTTGTTGTGAGAGAGAGTGGGACGATGTTGCTGCTGTAACAGATAAGCATCCCTATTATATTGTGATCCTCAATTGATTTGAAATGAAATCCTCTACAGCACCCATGGACGTAGGCAATTTTCCGAACCATGTAAAATATTATGTCGTGCATGATTACTTGTCTCTTTATGGTCGTTTTTCCCTAACAACTGGTATCAGAGCCGAGGTTCGGGTCTAAGGGAAAATTAAGCTCCCCTCTCGTTGAGATTTCACTAGCTCTCTTGGCACTTACTAAGATGTAGCAAAAAAGAGGTCACCCTTGTGACTGACAGAGAGAGGGGTCTCGGAGAGAGGCAACGCTCGTCCCCGAAAGAGAGCAGCTCGGGATGAGTGTCATCGGTGCCAGAGAGAGGACTCGACGCCGTTGCCGTCGCCAGGTACTATAGAGAGAGGTCTGGCCAGTCGACGTTGTAGAGAGAGGTCTTGTCGGTCAACACTACAGAGAGAGGACTCGACGTTGGGAGCATAGTCGTACGACGCCGTTGCCATCGCCATCTCCGGAAGAGAGGGTCTCGGCAGGAAGATGAAGCAAGAGCTTCGATCTCTACAGGAGTCTCGCTAGGAAGAAAAAGCAATGAGCTTTGGTCTCGCCGGGACTCGCCGGTACAAAAAAAGAGAGCCGTGGAGGCTCGCTGGTGTCAAAGGAGGGATTCATGGAGGCTCGCCGTTGCCGGAGAGGAGAGAGCCATGGAGGCTCGTCGGTGCCAAAGGGGAGATCCGTGGAGGCTCGCCGTTGTCGGACAGAGGGCTCGAGGAGCGACGCTGCTGCTGAACAGTGTCGTTGTGTGCCGCTATGAGAGAAAGAAGATACAGTGGCAGTCATTCCAGTGGGAGTCGTGGCAGCAGGGAGTCTTTCCAGGGGCTGTAGGCAGAAGCACCAAGGAGGCTTTCTAGGAGCTGTAGGCAGAGGCAGCAAGGAGGCTTTCCAGGGGCTACAGGCAGAGGCAGTAAGGAAGCTTTCTAGGGGCTGCAGACAGAGGCAGCAAGGAGGCTTTCTAGGAGCTGCTGATAGAGGCAGCAAGGAGGCTTTCCAGGAGCTATTGGCAGATGCAGCAAGGAAGCTTTCCAGGGGCTACAGGCAGAGCAACTAGGGGCTACAGGCAGAGGCAGCAAGGAAGCTTTCTAGGGGCTGCAGGCAGAGACAGAAAAGAGGCTTTCCAGGGGTTGCAAGCAGAGGCAGCAAGGAGGCTTTTCAGGGGCTGCTGGAAGAGGCAGCAAGGAGGCTTTCCAGGGGCTGCTAGCAGAGGAAGCAAAGAGGCTTTCCAGGAGCTGCTAGCAGATGCAGCAAGGAGGCTTTCCAAGAGCTGCTGACAGAGGCAGCAAGGAGGCATTCCAAGGGTTGCTGGCAGAGGCAGCAAGGAGGCTTTCCAGGAGCTGCTGGCAGAGGCAGCAAGGAGGTTTTCCAGGGGCCACTGGCAGAGGTAGCAAGGAGTCGTTCCAGGTGTTACTGGTAGAGGCAGCAGGGAGTCGTTGTTGTGAGAGATAGTGGGATGTTGCTGTTGCTGTAACAGATAAGCTCCCCTATTGTATTGTGATCCTCAATTGATTTGAAATGAAATCCTCTACAGCACTCGTGGACGTAGGCAATTTTTCGAACCACGTAAAATATTGTGTCGTGCATGATTACTTGTTTCTTTATGGTCATTTTTCCCTAACACATTCAAATGCCAAAAATGGAGATCTGAAGAAAAAAATCCGACTTCTAAATACATAGATAGAAAAAAATCAAGACAACATCCAAATACAAGTCAATTGGCATCAAAATCTTAGAACCACAGAGTTGAAGAAAAAATTATAGTACCCAAATACTCAAGGCATTTGCATTCGATACCCAACAAGCATCGGAACACTCAAAATCTACAAAACTTCAACCAAAAGCAGTTGACATTTGAATGCCTCTACACAAAAATTCAAACTTCAATCTTACAAGTGTTGATCCTACTTTGTTATGCAAACTATTTAACTGATTCAATATTGTAATCAACATCTATCAACAAAAAGCTTAAGTATTTTTTCATAATTTTTTAGTAGTGTTTGATCCATTTTTATTAAAGAACAAAACATCCTTTTTTGCCAAAAATGATTAAATTTTTAAATGTTGGAGGTGTTGGCCGAGGTGGGTTTTCAAGAGGGAGGTGAACTGAGATTCTAAATTAAAAATTAAGTACAAGGAGTGCTAAATAAAGTATGAGACAAGTAATAGAAAAAGCACACACCACTAGAGATAATGTATTTTGTTCTTGATGTTCCCCTTGTTGGCCCAGGTGGCTTCTGAAGAGGGGAGTGAATTGAGAATATCAAATTGAAATTAAATTGTGCATGTAATCACAATTCATGCGTAAAAGCAATTCAATGTAAATAAAAACTTGCACACACCTTAGAAAGCAAAGAATTTTTTTGTTATCGATGTTCCATAGTGGTATTCACTGCCCACGAACCCTTGTTTGGAAATTTTCACTATTTGAAAGCTCTACTTGTTGGAATTACATAAAGAGATTCTGACACTCTTTAAGCCACATGTAGCTCTCAATTCATGCTTTTTACAATGCTAATCTCCCCAAGAGATTGTTGCTTGATTTTAGCTCTAGTTGGCCCTTTCTATCTAGATTAAATAAATTCTAGATGAACCTATCACAAATTTAAGTAAAAAGAAAGAAAAAATATACACCCTTACTTGGAGAGATTCTTCTCCTTGAGAGATTCAAGTTTCTTCTTCTTTAGCAGCACAATGTGAAGTGATTGAAGGAGCTTGACTATATGAATGCAAGGATAAGGTAGAAAAAGATGTGAAATTTTAATGAATACGACTTACTCTTTCACTCTAAAGCACTTTTGAAAGAATATGAAAGATTGAGAATAAAAGGCTTGGAATATTTGGCAATAAATGCTCATTAACTTCTTAATACACGGTTTGGTGGGGTATTTATAACTTTTTCAACTCAAACTAGTTGTTATTTGCCTATTTGTAAAAATCAGTACTTTAATTGATCAATCACTATAAACCCTAAACCCTAAATCACTATAAAGTGATTGATCGATCAATCGATCCTAACGACTACTTTTTTGTTAGCACTGACTTATTGATCAATGAACTAATCGATCAATATGTTGCAGTTGGTTTCAAAAAGTTAAGTTGATCAATCATTGACTAGGGGATGATAGATCAATCAGAATTTCCTCTAGTTGTGCAATAAAAGTATGATCGATCAGTGTATTTCCTATGATCGGTCATGCTTTATGTCCTTTGCTAACAAAATTCTATCTTATTGATCAATCAGGTGATGATTGATCATTGATAGAGGTTGATCAATCATTCCAGTGCCAATTCAACTATGTTGACTTTTAAAGCATGAGAATATTTTTCTCTAAGTGCTCAAACATGTTTGAAGTGATGTTTATGATGTTCCTAAACATGTCCATATGCAATTTATGACCTAAAGCTCCAATTTCGCAATTGCACTTAAAGAAAGGAAGTTTAGAATACCCTCTTACACTGTGACTGAGTTTAGACATTTGACTTTTACATTTGAACTCTAGTCTTCTCATTGTCTTCTTCCTTGTGGGGTGTTTATTCAAGAGACGTCCTTCAATAATACTTTGAGATCTTGTGTAGGCTTGATCATTTTGAAAATTTAGACCTTGAGTTGCATTGACTCTTGAAGGTGAAGTATCTGAAATACTTAGATGTGAAAATTGTTAGATTAATTAATTTTTTTTTATCATCAAAAGCAATGTGGGAGTCAACATACGATCAATACAACTACTGGTAGTAAAAAAAATCCACTAATAAGCTTTATTAGCTAGAAGTTATGACGAGAATTCAGGCTCTCTTTAGTATAAGTGTAATCCCGAATTAGACAATTTGATTTATCCCTAAGAGATTCAGTACAAACTAGATTTCAGCTTTAGTTGGCACTCTCTTTCTAAATTTTAGGCTCTAGAATGCCAATTTTCTAGCTTTAAGGTACAAGAGAAACCTCTATTAAAGAAAGTTAAAAACAAACGAGAAAAATAAGAAAAACTTTCTTTTGGAGAGATAATCTTTTTCCTAGTGAGACCCAAACCTCCAAATTTGTAAGTACATGAACTAAAATATATATGAGCTTGGTGGAACTTCAAATGCAAAGAATGTTCAAAGAAAATGGAAGGTTTAGGCAAATTTGGAGTTTTTCTCTTCAAAAGGGTGAAATCAAAATTTTATGCCCAAACTCAAATCTTGGTCCTCTACGAGTTTGGGGTCTTATTTATAAGTTTCCTAGCCAAACTAGCTTTTTTTTTTACCATTTAAAAAAGGTTGCTAAAAGTGTTGATCGATCAATGAAAAGGTATGATTGATCAACCATGTACAATGGCTATATCGTTTTTCTCACCATGCTTATTGATCCATTAGGGCAATAATCAATTAGTTTTGAACCTTCTAGATAACTCATTGATGGATCAACCCATTTTGATTGATCGATCATGCTTTATATGACATGATATGCAAAGATTTGTATGATTGATCATGCAACAAAGTAGGATTGATCACACTTCATAATCTGTTAAGCACCTAGCCAATACTACCCAAAAGACTGGCCTGTTAGGAGCGGAAGACATAAGTACTTAACGCCCAGGACCCTAACATTACACCCCCCTTCGTGAGCCAACGTCCACGACGGCCAGCACCGGCGGCTGCCCACTCAAGTGGCTACCCCACTCGTAGTGCTCCATCACAGTTCTCCAGGTCGGCCCCTTCCACTTGGTCGCCCCTTTCCGCTTCGGTAGCACACACTGGGATTCGAACTCATGACCGAGCGCTAGCTCTGTTACCAAATGTTAACACCTAGCCAATACTACCCAAAAGACCGGTCTGTTAGGAGCAGAAGACATAGGTACTTAACACCCAGGACCCTAACATAATCTCACTTGGCAACATTCTATAAGATCAATTATGCTTAATAAGTTATGCCATTCTTGCATTCTGGATGATTGATCAAACCCACGTATGTTGATTAATCATGCAATATGCTAGTGTACTATTTTGACATTTACACATGATAAAGGCTATTCTAAGGGATTCACCAATTGTAAAACATTTGCATCGGGTAAAACATTGTCTGAATATGTTTCACTGTCGAAAGCTCTATAACATAATTGTGCTTAAGAATCGAAGTTTGGTTGACTATGTACTTACATTCCTAAAGTTCTTGAGATTTTCTATATGACTTTGACTCTAGGTCTTCAAGTCTTCAGACTTCTTCTTTTGTGTAAATTTTTCTTCACAAGAACTGTTACAAGGTAGGACTCACCATGATCACGTGAGGTGGCATGATGAGTCATCACATGAGCTAGAATCCTTATCACATGAGTTAGAAGATTTTGCAATCTTCCTTGATTAATGTAATTGATTTATCTTCCTTTGATTTATGTAGATTTGGATAATCATGATTGATGTAATAAGGAATCCTAGCTTTATCTCTTTATATGTAATTGACAGAGTATAAATAGGGGTCTTGGTTGAAGGATTCAATCAAGCTCTCCACTTCTCAATTCGTGAAGAATCTCTCTCTAACTTAAACTTTCTCTCTTTTCTCTTCTCTACTCTCTTCCCGAGCTCTCTGTCTCTCTCTCTCTTTGCTATTTTTCTTCTCCCTCTCTCATCTTGCACAAGGTTTCAATCATGATGACCTAAGTTTAACATGGTATCGAAGCATCAAATTTAGGATCCTCATGTTAAAATAATGCTCTAAGAAGTTATGATCAAAGCTACTCATAGAAGGTTCTTTGTGAAGCAAGATTGAAGCTTGTGTGATAAGTTTTTCATGCTTGTTATTATTACTTCATGCTCTTAGTTTTCAGATATTTAGAATATGGTTTAGAGATGATTTTATTGATGTTTTCATCTTATGAAATTTTTGAGATTTATGCATATCAGATTAGAATAAGTTTACCAAGGTAGTTTTGTTAGTTTGCATGTTCTTGGCTGAAAATCGGTTTAAGTTGAGATTTTCTGCATAAAAAGTTATAATTTTATGGGAACAAGAATTTTATAATGAATAAAATCGTTCTTGAGCCTCTTATGAATGGTTTTTTATCCATTGGATATCAGAAATCTAATTACTTAGCTTCTTCATTAACCAAGTTGTTTGAAAAACTCTTCTCGATTTTGTAATTTTTTGGAGAATATTTTGAGATCCACGAGGTGGCTGATTGTTCTTTGAAAATCAAGCATCGAATATTGTGTTTTAAATAAAGGAATGAAACACAAAATAAGAAAGGAAGCGGCTGGTTGACACCAATCCATTTGAAGAAAGATTGTTGTTTTTGAAGATCTTACAATATCTTCTTGATTAGGCCTGATTTTATTTGGTTCTAGATCAATTATATCTTGCCTAATTCATGAGGAACTGAATATATACTAGTTTACCTCAAGCTGGAGTCAAATATATTTTTTGAATGATCTTGGAAAGATGTAATTCAGAATTGCTACCATACCTTACTTGATCTCATGCTTACTGATTGGTTTTTGCTATTCTCTACAAGGAAGACTGGAGAATTAATTATTTAAATTTTTGACCAGCAAGTTGGCTAGCGTAAGAGGGTTGCCTCCTTGCCTAAAGACTTTATAAGCTGGGGTTCTCCTCCCATCTACCTGAGCTTGCCTTGGCTAGTCTTGAATCTCCAAGCAGCTTACTTAGGCTACTTCAAATTTGAGTACATTATTACCCTAGAATTGCCTCTTATGGCTGAAGAATACATGGGGTAACAAGAATGATATTCTCAAGATTACTACCATACCCTTGCGAGGGATATCAAATTTCTTAAGATGGTCCACATTGATTTGACGGTTCCTTATAACAAGGGATCTACTTGGTTACCTCACCAAACTTGGGCCACCCATTGATGAAGAAGATATTGCTTAATCTAAGTGGTTAAAAAATGACACTTTGGTAATTAGTTGGCTCATCAAAATCATGGAAGAACCTGTCTCCAATAATGTTATTCATCTCGACACCACCAAACAAATTTCGGAGACATGTGCTAAGTTGTACTCTAGCTCCTACAAATTATAGAGGCCATATGACATTCTCAAAAGAATGTTCAACACTAAATAAGGAGAAAATATCCATGAATATTTGGCTCATTTTAGAGGCCTTCTTCAATAATGGAAGCTAGCTCAGCCTACCTCCACTGATTTCTCTGTCCAAGACAAGTAGAAGGAAGCCTTAGTCACTGCCATTGTCCAAGCAAACATTAAGCCATATCTCAAAGTTTCTAAAAGTCAACTCCTTAGTGCCTTTGTTATTCTCACCTTTGATGATGTATGTGCCACATTACTCCGCATTCCAAACTCTTCTTCTCCTTCTCCTATTGAAGTATCATACGCTATGTACTCTTGGCATAGGTGAACATCAACCGACCACGATCGAGGCTATGGAAGAAATTATAGAGAAGGACGAGGAAGAAGTGGAAGGAATGGTTTTTTCAGAATATATGGTAAGGAATGCACCCATTGTCGAAAATATGGCCACACTATAGATTAGTGTTTTAAAATCCTTGGCATACCGAATTGGGTTAAGGCTAATCAAGCCTCAGTAAGTGATACAAAGGAGGACCAGTCTACCCCAGAAAAGAAAACCCTTTTCGATGATGAGTATAACTTATTCCAGAAAGTAAAAACACTGATGGTCTCTTCTCCATGTTCCTCCTCAACTGTTGTTGCCACCTCCGCTTCAGGTATATTCTCTGCCACTTCCTCCTCTTCATTCTGGGTAATTGACTCAGGGGCCTTCGAGCATCTCATAGGTAACAAAAATCTGCTCTACTTAGTTTCTCCTTGTCTCTCGAATAAATTTGTTACCATAGCTAATGGCTCCCAAACTAAAGTTCTCGGGAAATGATCCACATCTATTACACCATCACTTCCACTCATAGATATTATTATTTTTCCTACTTTTCCCTTGAATCTTTTATCTGTTAGTCAGCTAACACAATATTTTAATTGCTCAATTACCTTCTCACCCTCTTCCTGGGTGTTTCAGGATCTTACAACGAAGCAGGTGATTAGTGGAGGGTGTGAAAAGGGTGGCTCTCTACCTGGACGTGCCTCAAATAAATGCCATCTCAACCAAGGAAACTGAGACTATGACACAATCGGCTGGGACATCCATCCGCACAATATCTTCATCTTCTTTTTCCTACCTTTAAGGTTATGTTGAATTTAAATTGTGAAGTGTGTCAACTAAGCAAACACAAGAGGACCACATACTCACCTCGTTTAGAACTTAAAAGTATTGCTCCTTTTTCGTTGATCCACACAGATGTATGGGGACCCTTGAGAGTCTCAAACATTTTTTGAGTCAAGTACTTTATTACATTTATTGATGATTTTACTCGTACCACATGGCTATTTCTTTTTAAAGAGTGATATGAAATTCCATCTATTTTTAAATCCTTTCATGCTATGGTTGTCACTCAATTTGGTCAAAAAATCAAAGTACTTAGGTCTGATAATGCCAAAGAATATACTTCCAGATATCTTGACTATTTTTGTCAAGAGAATGACATTATCCATCAAACATCTTGTGCCTACACCCCCAATAGAATGGTGTAGCAGAATAGAAGAACCGTCACCTTCTTGGGGTAGCTCGCAACTTATTGTATACCATGAAAGGCTCATACTTTTATTAGCTGCATGCCATCCTTATTGCATGCTTTCTTATAAATAGGCAACCCTCTTCTGTTCTTGGTCATAAATCCTCATATTCCTTATTGTGTCCACATGGTATCCTTTTTCGCTTCCCTTGAAAGTCTTCAGTTGTTCATGCTTTGTTCATATTACTTCCCCACCACATAGTAAACTTGATTCAAAATCTCTCGAGTGTATCTTCTTAGGATATTCTTGTAGTCGACTCAATAGCACACCAAGTCACACAACGAAGGAGGCAACAACAACTCACTCAATAGGATTTATTTCTTATATTACTTTAAGTAGGATTTATTTCTTATATTATTTTAAGTAGGAGTTGTTTCTAATTACTTTATATGTAAGGGCATAATGGGAAATTATTGTAACACTAACCCTAAAACTCCATGACGTGACCTATTTAAGGGAAAGGAATGAATGAAATAGGTAAGCTTTGAGATTTTAGAATAACCTAGTCTAAACAGGTTGAGATCACCTCTTGATCTAGAGTTTAGGGCTTACTCCAAAAATCCAACCTATCCTTCACCCTCCATTGCCATCCATCTTCACCCAAATTCATCCCTCATCATCCATACTAAAAAGAGTAGCTTCCTGCCCCTTTTCCTATCCCAAAGAGAGGGTCTTCCCTCATCATCAGCGTCAACAACAAGTAGGGTTCAATTCCCTCTTGACAAAGCAACAGAGAAGGAAGATTTCTGGTTCTTTCACGTGAAGGATTAGAACAACTCTTCTTACTGGGAAATCATCACGGAAACAAAGCAAGGACAGCCATCAACGTGAGTCAAGGCTGCCCCCTAAGCTAGGCCTTCAAGTCCTAGAATGAGCTGCAACAAATCAGGGTTGAAACCCTGATTTATGTGAGCAAGAATAGGTATTCCTCCATTATCTCTGCACCTGAATTAATTACATTCTAGCTATAACTTTAGCACTAGAATGAGTTCATAAAAATGGAGAGTGATCATTGGTGGAAGATTACCCAAAGAAGGGATCTTTAACCCTCCTTACCGAGTCCAGCAACTCAGTACCAGTGCTGGATTCACAAATCCCACGCCGTGTTACTTGATCCATGACTTGGGACCGTAACAACTTGGTATCAGAGCAGGGTAACATGGGGGATAATATCAGCAATGAAGAAATCCAAATTAGGATACAAAAGATAGAAGATAGCCTTGAAATAGCACAACCAGTGTTGGGGAAAGTTTGTGGTTTGGAAGAAGAGATGAGTCGAGTCATCAACATGCTACATGAGTTGAGGACAGAGAGACATCAGAGTCCAGAGGTGAGAGAGGTTGCTCAACCATATCATAGAAGAGAGGAGCAGTGGACTGGGAGCACTGCTGTCCAAGGACCTCAGCATGGAGGCACAGTTCCCAGGTACACCAAGTTAGAGTTTCCCTCTTTCAATGGTTCTGTTGATCCCTTAATTTGGTTGCATAGATGTGAATTTTTTTTTGAACCAAGGGACTATTGAATGGGATAAGGTGCAACTAGCCTATTTCCATATGATAGGTGAAGCCATGTTATGGGTTACTCAAGTAGAGAAAGAGAGACCGGGAATGACTTGGGGAGAATTTAAAAATCTATGCACAGTTAGATTTGGGCCTCCCACCAATAGAAACCCCCTGGGAGAGTTAGTCCTATTGAGACAAATGGGTTTGGTGGAACAATATCAAAAATTATTCCAGGAAAAGTTGGCTCATGCTAGTAAGAGGGTATTGGTTGACCAACAAGTCTCCTTATTCACAGCAGGTCTCAATCAGTATTTATGGCTAGAGGTAGAACTCCTTATGCCCACGGATTTAGCTCATGCCATGAGTATGGCCCGAGCAATGGAACAACGACAACAACTGTAGCAACGTAAGCTGGGTTGGTCTGGTGAGATGAACACTTCCTCCACGTGGCAAGGGCACCGCTATAATTCATCTCAGGGAGCATATCCAGTAGCACCATCTAGACACACTCTGACTACGATTTGGGTAGCCGATCCCCGCCCTAGTAATTCCCTATCGAGCTTTATAAAAAAATTGACGAGTGCAAAGCTGGCAGAAAGGCTGTCTAAAAATTTATGTTATAACTGCGATGAGCAGTATCGGGTAGGACACCAATGTAAACGATTGTTTTGGCTCAAGGTGGAGGATTCAGAGGATCTAAAGGAGCCAGAGGATATTATCGAGGAGGAACCACCAGAGATATCCTTGCATGCTATTACTGGGCAGAAATCGTCTACTAAAATGCAAGTTTGAGCTCATGTCATCGACCGAGAACTGGTGGGACTAGTCGACTCGGGGAGTACACGCAATTTTCTGAGTTTGACAGCCACACAACATCTCCAGCTCCAGATACACACTCATTTGACAGCCACCGTCTCAGTGGCCAATGGCGAGAAGGTCCCTAACTATGGGATTAGTAAGGCGGTAACTTTTTCCATTGGCTCTACTTCGTTTAATGATGAATTTTTTTTATTCCCCTGGAGCGATTTTATATGGTATTAGTCATTAAATGGTTACAAACATTGGGGCCCATTATGTGGAATTTTTTGGCTTTAACCATGAGCTTTGATTTGGTCGGAAGTCGGGTGCTCTTATAGGGCTGTCAGGTGGACAGGGCCCACAGCATGCACACTTTGCAGATACAGGATCAGCCTGACAGTACTAGTGATGGTTTGGTTGAGGAGTTCTTTGACCTCTTCTAGGAGCCTTCGAGGTTGCCTCCCCTGAGGCACTGTGACCACATGATCTGTCTGAAACCAGGATCTGAGGTAGTGGTCATGCGACCGTACCGTTACCCACACCTTCAGAAGGACGAGATAGAGAGTTAGTGCCATGAGATATTGAAATAGGGTCTTATTCATCCTAGCCGCTCCCCATTCTCTTCACCCATCTTACTTGTGAAGAAACATGATGGGACATGGAGGTTTTGCGTGGATTATCGGGAGTTGAATGTGCAAACAGTAAAAGACAAGTTCTCGATTCCGGTTGTGGATGAGTTACATGGGTTGTGGTTATTCACTAAACTCGACCTCCGTTTGGGATACTATCAGGTCTGGATGCACCCCTCTGATATCGAGAAGATGGCGTTCCGCATGCACCATGGCCACTTTGAGTTCGTTGTCATGTCATTCGGGTTATCCAATGCACCCTCCACTTTTCAAGCTTTGATGAACGAGGTATTTAGCCCTTATCTTCGAAAATTTGTTCTTGTATTTTTTTATGATATTTTGATATATAGCAAGTCGGTTGAGGAGCACTCTGCACACTTGAGGATTGTTTTCGACTTGTTACGAGCACATCAGCTCTATTTGAAACATTCCAAGTGTTCTTTTGCGGCTTCACATGTGGGGTATCTAGGACATATTATCTCACATGAGGGGCTTAGGTGGATCCCGAGAAGATCCGAGCTATTCACAAGTGGCCGCAGCCACAATCATGTTCTGTATTACAGGGTTTTTTGGGTCTTGCGGGCTACTACCGCAAATTTATTCAGAACTATGGGCCAGTGGTAGCACCATTGACTAGTCTACTCAAGAAAAATTCCTTTATTTGGAAAGAGGGGGCCACCACGTCATTTTTGACACTCAAAGCTGCCCTCGCATCCGTGCCAGTATTACAACTTCCCAACTTTGACGAATTGTTCGTGGTAGAGTGCGACGCTTCAGGCGTGCACATTGGGGTCATTTTACAGCAGATTGGGCCATCCTATTGCGTATTTTAGCAGACATTTGACAGTCCGTCATCACAAGCTGGCAGCCTATGAGCGCGAATTGATTGGGTTGGCCAAAGCGGTCCAACATTGGAGGCTTTATCTCTGGGGCCGGGATTTTCTCATACGCACAGATCACTACAGCCTTAAATTCCTACTAGAACAGCGTTTGACGACGTTGCCACAGCAGCACTGGATCAGTAAGTTGTTGGGGTTTGACTTCTCGGTGGAATATCATGCAGGGAGATTAAATAAGGTGGCATATGCATTGTCACTGTGTTTTGAAGATCAGCAATCGATCATTTCAATCAGCCAGCCGAGATTGCTCATTCTGGACTTGGTAAGAGACGCACATGCTATTAACCCTGCATTGTTGGAACTGCATCAGAAGATTTCGGAAGGGACAATGAATTCAAAGTGGTCCATCCAGGATTCACTTATTTATTACAAGTAGCGGATTTTCCTTCCACTTGAGTCCGAGTTGATTCCAGCTATTCTCTCGGCTTACCATGATAATACACACGAGGGGATACAGAAGACCTTGCATAGAATTCGAGCTGATTTTTACTGGCAAGCCATGAAACCCTCTATTGCGACTGATGTGGGCGGCTGTCAGGTATGCTAGTGCAACAAAGCCGAGCACTTGAGTCCAGCCAATCTTCTCCAGCCTCTAGCCCTTCCTACGCAGGTTTGGGCTGACATTTTGATGGATTTTGTGGAAGGCCTACCCCTGTCCTCCGAAAAATTTGTACTTTTCATGGTGGTGGATAGATTCTCCTAGTACGAATATTTTATATCGCTGGCTCATCCGTATACAGCAACACGGGTTGCTCAGACTTTTCTAGAGCAGATAGTCCACTTACATGGCATTCTAGAATCCATTGTGAGTGACAAAGTTGTAGTTTTCACGAGCAGCTTTTGGCAAGAACTGTTTCGCTTGAGCGGGACGAAATTGAAGTTCTCCTCGGCCTATCATCCACATACAGACGGGCAGACTAAGGTGGTGAACCGCACCATCGAGATGTATCTACGGTGCTTGGTGGCGGATCGTCCTCAACAATGGGTTCAATGGCTTCCGTGGGCCGAATATTGTTACATCACTTCGTTTCACTATGCCTTGCAATCCACTCCTTTCCGGGTTATATATGGCCGGGATCCACCTCACCTTCTCTCGTACAACCTAGGGTCCACCCGCGTGGACGCGATTGATCAGGCACTCATAGACTGGGATTTGCTGCTATAGAATATCACAGAACGGCTACGACGTGCCCAAGCTCGGATGAAGGATGTCTACGACAAAGGCCACCGTGAGGTCTCTTTTGAGGTTGGGGAGTATGTGTGGCTACGACTCCGGCCCTACCGTCAGCAGTCTCTTGCTGGACCTCCCTGTCATAAGCTCTCACCCAGATTTTTTGGGCCGTTTCCCATTCTTCAACGCGTGGGACCAGTCGCCTATCAACTCAAATTACCAGACACGGCCAAAATTCATGATGTGTTTCATGTCTCTCTTTTGAAGCCGCATTCCAGAGCACAACTTACATCCACTCCATTCCTACCACTGGTTGATAATGGCGAGGTTATTCTTAACCCAGCTGTGGTGTTACGCTCGCGGCTGACCAATGACCATTGGGAGAGTCTCGTTCAGTGGACGGACACTGACTTCGACGCTACAACATGGGAACATGTGGACATCTTCAAATAAGTCTACCCAGCTTTTGAGTTTGAGGACAAGCTCTTTCTCCATGGGGAGGCAGATGTTGTGGATTCAATAGCACACCAAGTCACACAATGAAGGAGGCAATAACAACTCGCTCAATAGGATTTATTTCTTATATTACTTTGAGTAGGATTTATATCTTATATTGTTTTAAGTAGGAGTTATTTCTAATTACTTTATATGTAAGGGCAATATGGGGAATTATTGTAACGCTAACCCTAAAACTCCATGACATGACCTATTTAAGGGAAAGGAATGAATGAAATAGGTAAGCTTTGAGATTTTAAAATAACCTAGTCTAAACAGGTTGAGATCACCTCTTGATCTTAAGTTTAGGGTTTACTCCAAAAATCCAACCTATCCTTCACCTCCATTACCATCCATCTTCACCCAAATTCATCCCTCATCATCCATACTAAGAACAGGAGCTTCCTGTCCCTTTTTTGAGCCCAAAGAGAGGGTCTTCCCTCATCATCAGCGTCAACAACAAGTAGGGTTCAATTCCCTCTTAACGAGCAGCAAAAAAGGAAGATTTCTGGTTCTTTCACATGAAGGATTAGAACAACTCTTCTTGCTGGGAAATCATCATAGAAATGGAGCGAGGACAACCATCAACATGAGCCAAGGCTGCCCCCTAAGCTAGGCCTTCAAGTCCTAGAACGAGCTGCATCAAATCAGGGTTGAAACCCTGATTTACGTGAGCAAGAACAGATATTCCTCCATTATCTCTCCACCTGAATTAATTCCATTCTAGCTATAAATTTAGCCCTAGAATGAGTTCATAAAAAGGGAGACTGATCACTGGTGGAAGATTACCCAAAGAAGGGATCTTTAACCCTCACCGAGTCCAGTGACTCAATTCCAGTGCTGGATTCACAAATCCCACATCGTGTTACTTGATCCATGACCCGGGACCGTAACAATTCTTGCACGTAGAAAGGTTATATTTGTGTCGAATTTAGGATCCCGTTAATAATATCTCGAGCAAGGGGAGAGAGAAAGAAAAAGGAGAGAAAGAAAGAAGAGATCTCGGGTAGAGAGAAGAGAAGAAGGAAAAAATAAAGAGACTTCAAAAGGGAGAGTTTTACACGAGAATTATAGAAGAGGAGAGCTTGATTCAATGCTTCAACCAAGACCTCCTATTTATACTATTTCCAATACATAATTAGGGAAACTCCTTAATCAATTAGGATTCCTACTTTCCCTTATAATACATCAATATAAGGAAAATAGATCAATCATATAAATCAAGGAAGATCTTCAAATCTTTCCAACTCATGTTAGGAAGATACCAGCTCATGGTATATTTGTGGGTCCCACTTGATCCTCAAATCTTCCAATGTATTCCAGCTCATTCCAGCTAATTTGATGACTCCTCTTGGCTCACGTCCTCATGGTGGGTCCCACCAACTTGTGCAACCCTAGTGGGTCCCACATTGTAACACTCCCCCTCAAGCTGGGGGTGAGAAAACATCGTAGATGCCCCGTTTGCTATAGATGGTGGACAAAATTTTATGTGTGACTGGTTTGGTGAGAAAGTCTGCAATCTGGTTCTACAAAGATATAAGCTTGAGAGATAAGATGCCTGCACTGAATTTTTCTCATATGAAGTGGCAATCTACTTCAATATGCTTTGTTTTCTCATGGAAGATTGGATTCGATGTGATGTGTATTGCGGCCTGATTATCACAATATAGGTCCATAGGAGCTTAGTTTTAGAATCCCAGTTCAGTAAGAAGAGATATGATCCAAAGAAGTTCACTAACCGTGTGTGCCATGGCTCTATATTCTACTTTTGCATTAGACTATGCAACTACATTCTGTTTCTTGCTTCTCCATGTGACCAAGTTCCCTCCAACCATCGTACAATATCCCAAAGTAGATTTTTTGTCATCCAGGTATCTGACCCAATTCGCATATGAGAATCCTTCGATGTTGAAGTGACCATGATTTTTATAGAGAAGCCCTCTTCCTGGTGCTCCTTTCAGATATCGCAATATCCTTTCTAGTGCTTGCCATTGACTGAGTTGTGAGTTGTGCATATATTGACTTACTACACTGATTGCATATGAAATATCTGGCCTTGTTATGCAGAGGTAAATAAGTTTTTCCACTAATCTTTGATGTTTTCTGATATCTACCTCTTCTCCAATACCTGCATATAATTTTGTATTTGAGTCCATAGGAGTTTCTGTTGGTATGCATCCCATCATTCTGGTCTCCTCCAATAGGTCAAGGACATACTTCATTTGAGATAATATAATTCCATGTCTGAATTGTAGTATTTCAATACCCAGAAAATATTTGAGCAGTCCGAGATCCTATGTCTTGAATTCAGCATATATCCTTTCTTTTGTTTTCTGGATGTCCTCAACATAGCTACTAGTTATAATAATATCATCAACATATACTGCTAGAATCACCTTGCCCTTCGGTGTGTCTTTAATAAATATGGAGTTATCTCTAGAGCATCTGCGAAATCCGGCCCAAATGAGTGCTTGGCTAAAATTTTCAAACCATGCACGAGGAGACTGTTTCAAACCATAAAGAGATTTTTTAGTCGACATACGGATTCCCCCTCAACCACATACCCGGTGGTTGCTGCATATAAATTTCCTCTTTGATATGCCCATTCAGATAAGCATTTTTGACATCAAGTTGATATACCTGCCATGAAGAATTAGCTGCCAGAGATAATAACACATGTACTGAGTTCATATTTGCCACTAGAGAGAAGGTTTCCTCATAATCAATGCCATAACATTGTGTATAGCCATAACCATGCACGAGGAGACTGTTTTAAACCATAAAGAGATTTTTTAGTCGACATACGAACTCCCCCTCAACCACATACCCAGGTGGTTGCTGCATATAAATTTCCTCTTTGATATGCCCATTCAGAGAAGCATTTCTGACATCAAGTTGATATACCTGCTAGGAAGAGTTAGCTGCCAGAGATAATAATACATGTACCGAGTTCATTTTTGCCACTGGAGAGAAGGTTTCCTCATAATCAATGCCATAACATTGTGTATAGCCTTTAGCAATGAGGCGATCCTTTAGCCGAGCCACGAACCTATCAAGATTGTGTTTCATAGTAAACACCCATTTGCAACCGACGTGTTTCTTATCTAATGGAAGTGGGACTAGAACCCATGTCTAATTTTCATAAAGTTTCTGTATTTCTTCATCCACTGCCTCCTTTCGCCCTTGATGTTGAAATAAGAGAGAGAAATTGATAACATACAGAGGACAAATGATGATGAGACACAAAATTTTTTATGGGATTAGAAGTAAAGGGCATGGTTGTTACGATATCTTGGAATGTATATTAGGTATAATTTATGTTAATGCTTGTTGTATATTGTATTATATACATAGGGTAATTAGATAGGGCTTAATGGGCTAGGTGGGGTTGTGGTGGGCTCATGGGCTGATATGTAATATTTGGTCTTGACGTAAGTATAAATAAGAAATGAAGCAAGGGAAGGAGCCATTGCATTGCCGTCTACAAACCTTTCGTCTTTCTCCTCCTCATCGTCTTCTTCATCTAGAAGCAAGAGAGTGTGAGGCTCTTTGTCGGGACAGTGCCGTTAGTCCCCGGAGATCATGGTGGTTGCATCCACCACCATCGGAGCTTCAAGCTCTCCGTGCGGGAGGCGCCATAAGCCTTGTGGCGAGGTGGTTCATCCCCGAGAAGACCAGTTCGTGAACACTGGTCTCAACTGATTCGTCGGCCCTTGTTCTTGACGAAGACCTCTGTTAACATGGTATCAGAGCTTGGTGGGAGCATTTTGAGGTAAGCCATCTCCGTTGGACGCATTCTTGCCGACGAGTTCCTATTCGAAGATCTTCCTGTCTGAAGACTCAGAGATCGGCCAGAGTTCAAGAGAGGTCAAAAACTTCCGTCTGAGCTCAGAGGATAGAGACAACGCATCCTTTCTGCTGGGTTCTCGTCTGAAGACTTCTTGTTCGATGACTCAGAGGTCAACAGGAGCTCAGGCAAGGTCAGAAACTTCCGTCCGAGCTCAGAGGAGTGGTTGAAAACCACCGATCGAGCTCAGAGTTCTGTCCTTGCCGGGAAGGTGAATGGTTAGGTGATTCTAATTTACGTAAGGTATGGAATGATTTTTTTTGCATAAGGTGGTTTTTGGAATTTCTGAGATTTTGGGGATAGAACTGGAAATTTTGAGATTATGGGATAGAATTGGAATTTCTGATATTGTGGGGACAGAAGTGGAATATTCAAAATTTTGGGGGCAGATCTGGATTGTTTGGCAGGCATAGGGGCAAATCTGGAAGTTTCAGTGGGTATCATGTCAAGGGACAGGTTAGATTTCTCTCCCATTTGGTTTACGGGTAAGAACTATAGTGCCTGGGCATTTCAGTTCCGACTATTTGTCATGGGAAAAGATTTATGGGGTCATATTGATGGGTGTGATCCGGCACCTCACAAGGCTGAAGCTTTGTCAAAGTGGACCACCATGGATGCTCGAGTCATGACTTGGATACTTGGATCCATCGAGCCTTATCTTGTCCTTAATCTGAGGCCCTACAAAACTGCAGCGGAAATGTGGAATTCACAAGGTTTATCATCAAAACAAAATAGCCCGACAGTTTCAAGTCGAATATGAAATGGCAAATTTAATTCAAGGAATCAGTTTCATTAAAGAATCTTTCTCGGGGTTTCAAAATCTGTGGGCTGACTATACTGATATTGTTTATGAGAGTGTCCCAGTTGCTGCTCTCTCGATAGTGCAAGCTGTTCACGAAACTAGTAAGAGGGATCAGTTCTTGATGAAGCTTCGCCCAGAATTTGAGATTGCTCAGTCACTTCTGATGAATCGTCATCTAGTGCCGTCTCTGGATGCCTGTTTGAGTGAACTCATTAGGGAGGAGCAGCACATTGCTACTCAGGCCGGTATGGAACATCGAGTCTAGGTTGATATATTTTCTCCAGTAGCCTATGCAGCACAAGGGAAAAATATGGGTCGGGACTTCAGTTATGTTTAGTGCTTCCACTGCAAGGCATATAGGTACTTTGCTCGAGACTGCCCCAAGAAATCCTGTAACTACTGCAAGAATTTGGCCCATCTCATTGCAGCTTGCCCTACTTGCCCAGAAAAGAAAAAGAATACAAAGTACTTCTAGTTCTACAGCATTGCCGACTGTCGTACCAGCTACTACAATTCCTATTCCTCCAACACCTGCAAGTTCAAACTCACTCACCCCTAAAATGGTACCACATATGATCATATATGCTTTTTCTACTTTTGGTCTCTCATGTAAGCAGAAAATCTCTACTCAACCATGGTATTTTGATTCCGATGCTTCTAAGCATATGACCAACAATGTTGTGTCTCTGTCTAACGTCAGAAAGTTTGATAGAAACCTGCACATCAACACTACTGATGGTAGCTCTTTGCTTATCAGTGTTGTTGGTGATATCTCCCCCTCCTTAGCTGATGTCTTCTTGTTTTCTGACCTATCGACAAACCTTCTGTCTATTGGTCAACTGGTTGATAAAAATTGTAATGTTCAGTTATCTCGTTCTGGTTGTGTTGTGTAGGATCAAGAGTCGGGGAAGGTGATCGCTAAGGGGCCTAAAGTGGGAAGGCTATTTCCCCTTAAAGTCTTTCTATCCACCATTATTCTACGTACTCCTATACTCACTTTTTCATGTAATGATGTTGACTCTGGCACTAAGATGTGGCATAGACGTCTAGGCCACCTAAACTCGGATGTTCTTCATACATTGTTTAAATTTGGTTTATTAGGCAGTAGAAAATGCACGTCTCTTTATACTGTTTTTGAACGTTCATCATGCAAACTTGGCAAAAGTAAAGTTTTACTATTTCCTCATCATGCCTCCCACTGTTTTGATATTATTCATAGTGATGTCTGGGGAATTGCTCCTGTTGTCTCACATGTACACTATAAGTACTTCGTTACATTTATTGATGATTTTAGTTTGTTTACTTGGGTCTACTTCTTACGGGCTAAGTCTGAAGTTTTTTCCGTATTTAAGAAGTTTCTTGCGCTTCTTGAAACACAATTCTCTACTCATATTAAAGTATTGCGTTTTGACCCTGAAGGCAAGTACATGTCCACTAAATTCCAGGATTTTATTCAGAGCAAAGGCACTATCTCTTAGCGTTCTTGTCCCTCGACACCACAACAAAATGGAGTTGCTGAGCGAAAAAATCGTCACCTTCTTGATATGGTCTGCACCCTTTTACTTGAATCATCCATTCCTCCCCATTTTGGTGTGAGGCACTCTCTACCTCAGTTTATTTAATCAACCGCCTGCCCTTGCCTACCTTGCATCATGTCTCTCCATTCATTAAGTTATTTGGTTATGCTTCATCATACACTGATCTTCAGACGTTCGGTTGTGTTTGTTTTGTGCATCTCCCTGATCATGAACGACATAAATTCACCACCCAATTAGTGATGTGTGCATGTCTTGGATATGCCATTTCTCAAAAAGGGTATGTTTACTATGATCCCCAGGCGCGTCGAGTCTGTGTTTCTCGGAATGTGGTCTTCTTTGAAAATCAATATTTCTTTCCATCTCAAGTTACACTACCATCAGCATCTCTGTCTAGTCTTCCGAGTTTTGATGAGTCTCGCCCCACTTACTGGCTGCCCTCTTTCGATTCTGACCTGGCTCTTGCTCCTGATCGTCTCTCTGCTCTTACCCCCATCACCCATCGCAGATCTACTCGTCCATCTTGCCCACCTGATAGGTATGGTTTCCCCTCCCCTGTATCACTTGTGGCTACCTTATCCTCTATTTCTATACCCTCTTGCTATAAATAGGCTATGGCACATGAGTGTTGGCAAAAGGCAATGCAAACAGAACTGCAAGCGCTAGAGGAGAATCACACTTGGAACATTATGACTTGCCTCCCTACTATTCGGCCTCTTGGGAGTAAGTGGGTATTTTCTGTCAAGCTGCGTTCAGATGGATCGTTGGATCGGTACAAAGACCGCCTTGTGGTCCTGGGGAATAAGCAGGAATATGGGATTGATTGTGAGGAAACATTTGCTCCAGTTGCCAAGATGACCACCGTCCACACTATATTAGCCATTGAAGCCTCACAGTCCTGGCCACTGCATCAATGGATGTGAAGAATGTCTTTCTACATGGTGACCTACAGGAAGATGTCTACATGAAGCTCCCCTCGGGTATGACTACTTCATCTCATGATCATGTTTTCAAGCGACGTCGTCCTCTATATGGGCTTTAAGCAAGCTCCTCGGGTTTGGTTTAAGAAGTTTCACATAACACTTATTCTTCACAAGTTTACACATAGTCAGAATGATTCATCTCTATTTTATCATAAGTTTGTTGTGGGCATGGTCATTCTCTTGGTTTATGTGGTTGACATCATCATTAATGGTATGGAATCGGGCCTGATTACCAATCTTCAACAAGTGTTGCATACCACCTTTCATATGAAGGACCTTGGACACCTCACATAGTTCTTACGGCTGGAAGTACATCACCGTCCCAATGGTATTTTCTTAAACCAACATAAGTATACTCAAGATCTTATTCCTCTAGCTAGATTGGAGGACACATCTTCGGTTGCTACTCCTATGGAGGTCAATGTCAAATACAGGAAAGATGAAGGGACCCTTCTTGATGATCCTACTATCTATCGACGATTAGTTGGGAGTCTCATATACTTGACTACTACTCGTCTAGATATCTCCTATGATATTCATCAGGTTAGTCATTTTATGTCATCTCCTAGGCACCTTCATCTTGCAGTGGTTCATCGCATCATCTACTATCTGTATGGTTCTCCTACTTGTGGATTATTCTTTCCTACAGGCTCAACACTACGACTGGTTGCATACAGTGATGTAGATTGTGCTGGATGCCCCGATACCCATCGCTCTACTACATGCTGGTGTATGTTTTTAGGGGATGCGTTGATTTCTTGGAAATGTAAGAAACATGACCGGGTGTCCAAGTCATCCACCGAGGCCGAGTGTTGCATTATGTCTACTGTGTGCTCTAAAGTTATCTGGCTCCACGATCTTCTTACTGAGCTCCAGTTTCCTCAGACCTCAGCTACACCACTTCATGCGGATAATACGAGTGCTATTCAGATTGCGGCCAACCCTATTTTCCATGAGTGCACGAAGCACATTGAGGTGGGCTGTCACACTATCCTCGACACTTTGCAGTGCCGGGTAATATCTCTTTCATATATTTCTTCGGATCTTCAAGTGGTTGATATCTTCACCAAAAAAATTTCTTAACCACGGCATAATTTTCTGGTTGGAAAATTGTTGCTGGTTGACTCAACGAAATCAATTTGAGGGATTATGTTATGATATCTTGGAATGTATATTAGGTATAATTTATGTTAGTGCTTGTCGTATATTGTATTATGTACATAGGGTATAGGGCTTAATGGGCTGGGTGGGATTGTTGTGGGCCCATGGGCTGATATGTAATATTTGGTCTTGACCTAAGTATAAATAAGAAATGAAACATGGGAAGGAGCCATTGGATTCCCGTCCACAAACCTTTCATCTTGCTCCTCCTCATCGTCTTCTTCGCCAAGAAGCAAGAGAGCATAAGGCTCTCTATCGGGACTGTGCCGTTAGTCCACGGAGATCGTGGTGGTTCTATCCACCACCATCAGAGCTTAGAGCTCTCTGTGCGGGAGGCGCCGTAAGCCTTGCTACGAAGTGGTTCATCTTCGAGAAGACCAGTTCGTGAACACTGGTCTCGGCTGATTCATCAGCCCTTGTTCGTAGCAAAGACCTTTGTTAACAATAGTGGATGATCTGAGTTCTTTTCTAATGGCAATAGGATGAGAATCATATTGTGGGCCAAAAATAATTGGAGAAGATGGACTTACCTCGGTGGGATCCGAAAACTCAGTAAGTGTGGTGTCATCCAGTGTTTTTAGGGGCTGAGTAGTTTTTGTAGCACGGGGCACAACCGGTCGAGGAGAACCTAGTACTGAAGATAAACCTGGAGG
Organism: Aristolochia californica; assembly: GCF_029961685.1. Classification (NCBI taxonomy): domain Eukaryota; kingdom Viridiplantae; phylum Streptophyta; class Magnoliopsida; order Piperales; family Aristolochiaceae; genus Aristolochia; species Aristolochia californica. The sequence goes on from NW_027181771.1 coordinate 20,797,960, forward strand.
AGCATTGTCAGAATAATATGGAGAGTCTTCAAAAAATGTGACATCCCTGGACACAAGTAAATGTTGAAGAGTGGGATTATAGCAAACAGAACCCTTTTGTGTGGGAGAGTATCCTAAAAAGATACACTTGATAGATTTGGGATCAAGTTTACTGTGTTTTGGGGAGGAAATATGGAAAAATATTGACACCCAAAGACTTTCAAGGGCATTGAAAAAGGATCATCATTGGGTAATGATAGATGCTAGATTCTGACATGAGAACTAGGTTAATTATAATTGAATAACCCTTATAATTGTATTATAGGTGGTTATTTATCGGTTTTCACTTGAAACATGCATTTATTGAATTTGGCATTAATAACTGTCGATATTGCATATTTTTCTCTCCTGAATTATATTTCATTGTTTTTAAGGTTTATCTCTTCCTGAAATGCTTTTTATAGATTGAATTATGGAATTTCAGGAGAATTATGGTGGAGAAGGAGATATTTACCAAAATACCCTTCTTGAAATGGAGGTAATTTCTAGGGCAAATCGTTTTAAAATAAGAAAAATCTTATTTAAAGGAAGGGGAGGCGCCCGAGAGAGAGAGGAAAAGGAGCGTGAAGAGAGGAGAGCGTAAAGAGAAGAGGAGGAGAGAAAAACAGAGGACTTTGACCGGAAACAGGGGAGGACCCGAGAGGAGTTCCCCACCGCTGTTCGCCGGCCAAGACCTTTCGCCACGCCACCGTCGTCCACCGCCGTCCACCGCCGTCTAGCAACTGAGAACAAACCCGAGGAGAGCTCGAGAGAGTCTCCGTCGAGGTGAGTTCGACAGTCGCTCGCCAGGCCGGGAGGGGATCCGAGAGGGCTTCTCCGGTGCCACTTCTTATTTCCGACCATCCTCCGGCGTCGTTTACATATTCCGACCAGTCCCAGAGCCATTCCGACTCCAACCGAGACTCGAGAGAGCCGGTTAGAGAACGTTAGCTCTGTTTCGCTCTTCGCCGGACGTTACCTCCGTCCGTCGGCTTCTAACCGTCGTCGCCGGCGTCGTCTCTACCTCCGGCCACTGACTATTGCTACCCGACGCCACCAATTTCCGGAAATCAGGTAATAATAGAGAGTAAGGGGATTTATTACCAAGAATGGAAGAGGGTAACCGGGTTTATAAGAAAACATGTAAGGATTGCATGCAACCAATAAAAGTATGAAACTTTCATGGTATATAGTAAACCTCAAACTACCTCAAGAATATAATGGTTCTTCCGTTTGGCTACACCATTTTGTTGAGGGGAGTAGGCACATGATGTTTGATGAATAATACCATTATATTGACAAAAGGAGTCAAGGACTTTGGAGGTGTATTCTTTGGCATTATCAAACCAGAGTATTTTAATTTTCTGGCCAAACTAGTGAGTACCATAGTATGAAAAGATTTAAAAATTAATGGTATTTCAGAAAGCTCTTTAAACATAAATAACCAAGTGGTACAAGTGAAATCATTAATAAATGTGATAAAATATTTGACTTGAGAAATGTTCGAGATGCTCAAGGGTCCCCATACATCAGTATAAATTAATGAAAAAGGAGTGACACTTTTAACTTTTGGACGAAGTGAGTATGTAGACCTCTGATGTTTACTCATTTGATAGACTTCACAATAAACACTGACCTTGCTTTAAGAGTAGGAAAAATATGATGAAGAGATTGTGAGGACGGATGTCCCAACCGGTTGTGCCATAAACTGGTCTCAGTTTCACTGGTGGAAACAATATTTATTTTTGGCACGTCCAAGTAGCAGAGCCCCCCTTTTTCACGGCCTCCACCAATCACTTGCTTTGTTGTAAGATCCTGAAACACACATGAAGTGGGTGAGAAGATGATAGAGCAATTAAAATGTTTGGTGATCTGACTAACCGATAAAAGATTTTAAGGGAAGGTAGGAAGAAAAAGGATATCAGTGAGCGGAAGTGCTGTTGTAATAGAAGTGGATCCTTTCCCTTGACCTTTAGTTTGTGAACCGTCAGCTATGGTAACAAATTTATGTGAAGACAAGGAGAAACCGAGTGTACTAAATTTCTATTACTTATAAGATGCTTAGAGGCTCTTGTGTAAATTATCCAGGATGAAGAAGAGGCAGATAGCATACCTAAAATGGTGGTGGCAATGGTAGTTGAGGAAGTACTTGGGAAGGACCCCATCATGGTTTTCATTTTCTGGAACAACTCATAATCTTCATCAGTAAGTGTTTTCTTTGCTGTTGATGTGGTAGATTGATCCTTTTTCGTATTACTCACTAAGTCTTGATTAGCCTTATTCTCGTCTGGTCTGCCATTGGCTTTATAATATCTTTATCTAGAGTGGCCATATTTTCCATAGTAGGACCTTTCTTTCAAATGGAAGCATATGTCTCTAGTGTGGCCATATCCCTTACAATAAGTGCATTCCTTCCCATCTGTTCTGTCAAACCCATTCCTTCCACCTCTTCCCTGTCCTCCTCTATAATTTTTGCCATGGCCTCGGCCTTAGTCAGATGATGTTCCCTTTTGTCTAGAGTACATAGCGGATGATACTTTAGTATTAGAGGAAAAAGTTTCTGGAATACCGAGAAGTGTGGCACATACATCATCGAAAGTGGGAATCACAAAAGAGCTAAGAAGTTGACTCTTAGCAACTTCAAGATACGATTTAATGTTAGCAAGGCATATGGTAGTAACTAAGGCTTCTTTCTGTTTGTCTTGGGCAAAGATATTTGTGGAGGTAGGTTGGGCTATCTTCCATTCTTGAAGAAGACCTCTAAAGCGAGCCAAATATTCATGGATATTGTCTCCTTGTTTGGTGGTAAGCATCTGTTAGAGAATTGTTAGTGTGTCAATGACCACCTCTCACAAGTGATTGTTAATGTAATGTATTCACTAGCCCCCAATTATGAGGAGCGACAATGTCGATAGTGAGTAAATTAATTAGTGGTTCTGGCTTAGATGTTGATGAGGTCAAATTGTGACCACAATGGTTATTTGTGAAGAAACTGTAAAATGAATAAGGAAGGTGGGGGTTCAGGGTGTCAGCCCTTGTCACGATTGGAAGACCCAAGTATGAACGAAAAAATTGAATCACCCAAGTGTGAACGGGACTTAATGGACGCAGCGAAAAACAGAGGCGCACTCAGTACTGACCGTCGCAGTGGACAGAGGCCTCCATCGGCACTGGAAGAGAAAGGAAGCTTCCTACCATCATTTCCGTAGTTGTCTTCCTCAATTGAGTGCTGCAAAACACCTATAAATAGAGGTGTTCTTCAGCAACAATCGGAATTCAGAGTCATACATCTTCCTTGTTCGTTTTATTTTTAGTTTCTTCTTCTGTAAGTCCAGAAGCCATTGAAGCTCTTCTAAGAGCGTGTGGTGGGATGAAATCAGTTTGTATTTGAATAAAGATCAGTGTTGACTTTCTTCTTGATTGCTGTTTAGACATTCCTGGGTTGTGCTTACTCTATTTTACAAGAAAATCATATGGCATGTGTAAGTTTTTGGAGCTAGAATACAGCTTAGCACATGTCTCCAAAATTTGTTTAGCCGTATCAAGATGAATAACATTGTTGGAGACATGTTCTTCGATACTGTTGATAAGCCAACTAATAACCAACGTATCACTCTTTAACCACTTAGTATTAGAAATATCATCTTCATCAATATGTGGTCCACAGTTGGTGAGGTGACCAAGGAGGTCTTTTGTGATAAGAAACCGATGAACCGATGTGGACCTACTCATAAAATTTGATACCCCCCACATGGGTACAATAGTAATTTTGAGTATGTCACTCTTGTGACTCATACTTTCTTCAGCCATAATAGGCAATTCAATTGAAAGAGAATTCTCCAATCAATTAATCAAAAAACAAAACCAAGTAGAGGTTTTTAACCAACTCAGTTAATGGAGGGTCATAGCATAACTAACTATGTAATCATATTTAATGAATAATCACTCTAAAAAAGCTCAATGCCATTCTTCATTATCCAGGAATCTTGTTCCCACAGAGTTATACAAAAATCTCAACACGAATAGGTCTCAGTCAAAAAAATTTCAAACCGACAAAATTGCCTTGATAACTTCTTCTAATCCAAGATGCATATATTTTCATAATCTCATAAGATGAAGACATGCATAAAAACATCTCTAAACCATCTTCTAATATAAAAAACCAATAATATTAAATCAATAATATCATAAACAAACACTTAACTCATGAGCTTCAATCTTGCTTCATAAGAAGCCTTCTATGAGTAGTTTTAATCATATCTTCAAAGAGCATTCCTTTGACGTGGGGATCCTAAATTGGTTGCTCTGATACCATGTTGAATTTAGGACCCCATTAATAATATCTTGAGCAAGGGGAGAGAGAGAAAAAGGAGAGAAAGAAAGAAGAGCACTCGAGTAGAGAGAAGAGAAGAAGGAAAAAATAAAGAGACTTCAAGAGGGAGAGCTTTACACGAGAATGAGAGAAGAGAAGAGCTTGATTCAATGCTTCAACCAAGACCCCCTATTTTTAATATTTCCAATACTTAATTATGGAAAATCCTTAATCAATTAGGATTCCTAATTTCCCTTATAATACATCAATCTAAGGAAGATAAATCAATCATATAAATCCATGAAGATCTTCAAATATTTCCATCTCATGTTGGGAAAGATACCAACTCATGGTATGTTTGTGGGTCTCACTTGATCTTCAAATCTTCCAATGTATTCCAGATCATTCGAGTTCATGTGATGACTCCTCTTGGCTAACATCCTCATGGTGGATCCCACCAGCTCGTGCAACCATGGTGGTCCCATATGGTAACAATTTGCTACAATCCCACTTTCCAAAGGTTACTCGTGTCCAGGGATGTAAATTTTTTTGAAGACTCTTCATACTACTCTGACTATGCTCCTCCAGGTTTCTCTTCTATACCAGCCTCTCCTTGACCGTTGTGTCCCGTGCTACAAAAACTGTTCAACCCCCTGAAGCGCTGGTTGACACCACACCTATAGAGTTTGCGAATCCCATCGAGGTAAGTCCATCTTCTCTTGTTTCTTTTGGACCACAATATGATACTCGACCCATTGGCTCAAGAAAAGAACCCATAACTTGCACTAGGCCCTCTACTTCTCACTCCATATCTAATTTTGTGTCCCACCATCATTTATCCCTTTCATGTTGTCAATTTCTTGCGTCTATCTGGTCCATCTCAGTCCCATAGTCCTACCAAGAGTCTTTGAAACACCTAGGGTGGAAGGCGACAATGGACAAAGAAATGCAGACACTCTATGAGAATCAAACATGGGCTTTAGTTCCTCTTCCATCAGATAAAAAATTTGTCGATTGTAAATCGGTCTTTACTGTTAAACACAATCTGGATGGGTCAGTTGCTCACTTAAGGCCCGCCTCATTGCTAAAGGCTATACGAAGTATTATTGGATCGATTATGAGGAAAAATTCTCTCCGGTGGCCAAAATGAACTTGGTACATATTTTATTATCTCTTGTTGCTAATTCATCTTGGCCGGTCTATCAACTTGATGTGAATTTTTTTTCTCAATGGAAATATAAAGGAAGAAATTTATATGCAACAACCACCTAGATTTTTGGTAGAGGGGGAGTCGGTTTGTCGATTGAAGAAATATCTTTATGGTTATAAGCAGTCTCCTCGTGTATGGTTTGATAAATTTAGCCCAACACTCATACGGGCCGGATTTCACAGATGTTCCATAGATCACTCCGTATTTATTAAAGACACACCTAAAGGCAAATTAATTTTGGCCGTATATGTTGATGATATTGTCTTAACCGGTAGTGATCTCGATGGCATTCAGGAAACCAAGGAAAAGATATGTGAAGAATTCAAGACAAAAGATCTTGGACTACTTAAATACTTTATGGATATTGAAGTACTATAATCCAAACATGGGATTATACTATCTCAAATGAAGTATGTCCTTGATCTACGGGAGGAGAAATGAATGATGGGGTGTAGACCATTAGAAACCCTTACGGATTCCAATAAAAAATTATTTGTAGGCACTGGAGAAGATGTGGATATAAAAAAATATCAAAGACTTGTGGGAAAACTCATTTATCTCTGAGTAACAAGGTCGGATATATCATATGCAGTAAGTGTGGCGAGTTAATACATGCACAAACTACAACTTACTCACTGGCAAGTACTAGAAAGAATATTGCAATATTTGAAAGGAGCTTCGGGAATAGGGTTTCTCTATATGAACCATGGTCACTTCAACATAGAAGGGTTCTCTGATGCAGACTAGGTTGGATCCCTGAATGACAAAAAATCTACTTCGGGATATTCTACAATGGTTGGAGGGAACTTGGTTACATGGAGAAGCAAGAAGCAAATTGTAGTTGCAAGGTCTAGTGCAGAAACAGAATACAGGGCCATGACACACATAATTAGTGAGCTTCTATGGATCAGATCCCTTCTCATTGAACTAGGATTCTATAAAGAAGCTTCTATGGATCTACATTGCGATAATCAGGCAACAATACATATCACCTCAAATTTGGTCTTCCATGAGAGAACAAAGCACATTGAGGTAGACTGTCATTTCATACGAGAGAAATTCCAAGCCGACATATTATCTCTCAAACATATCTTCTCACAAGGGAAATTTGTGTACATTCTCACCAAACTAGCCACTCATAAGATCTTATCTACCATCCACAACAAGCTGGGCCTTTACGATGTTTTCTCACCCCAACTTGAGGGGTAGTGTTACAAGGTGAGACCCACCATGATCACACAAGCTGGTGTATACTAGCTCTCCCTTAATCTATACTACACTTTTCTTCCCCCTTTTTTGTCATCTCTCAAAAAGGTAATGCCAAGTAAGGCATAAGTAGAGACAAAAGTAGAGAAATTTACATTTGAGGTATACTATTGAATTTTTAAGTTTGAAATATTTTAATTCTTTCCAGGTTGTAAATTCATTTTTAATGGGAATCTGATTAATCGATCATCCCCTTGTTATTGGTCTATCAACTTAACTTTTCTAGTCCAAAGATAACATATTGATTGATTAGTTCATCGACCAATAAGTCACTGTCTGACAGAAAAGTAGCCTTTATGATTAATTGATCGATCAATCACTTTTTAGTGATCGAACAATCAATGTATTGATTTTTACAAACGGGAAAATAATGTCTAGTTTGAGTTGGGGAAGTTATAAATACCCCACCAAACCATGTACTAAGAGGTTAATGAGTATTTATTGGTAAATATTTCAAGCCATTATTCTCAATCTTGCAAATCCATTAAAAAATGCTTTAGAGTGAATTAGAGTGCTACATACTTTGGAAAATCTCATCTCTCTCTCATCCAATCCTTGCATTCACATTGTAAAAGCTCCTTCAATCATTTCACATCGTGCTACAAAGGAAGAGGAAGCTTGAATCTCTCACGGAGAAGCATCTCTCCAAGTAAGGGTGTATTTTTTCCTTTTCTTTTACTTAAATATGTGAAAGATTCATCTAGAACCTATAGAATCTAGATAGAAAGGCCTAGTTTGAGCTAGAATCTAGCAACGATCTCTTGGGGAGATTGGAGTTGTAAAAAGCATGTAATTCCAACTATTAGAGCTCTCCCAAACAAGGGTTCTTAGGTGGTGACTACCACTAGGGGAACACCGATAGCAAAAATTCTCCTTGTCCTTATAATGTGTGCATATTTTGATTTACTTTGAATTGCTTTTATGCATGATTTATAATTACACGCACAACTCGATCTTAATTTGAAAATCTCAATTCACCCCCTTCTTGAGAAGTCACTTGGACCAAAAATTGGTATCAGAGCAAGCCAAACACGTAATTGAAATAAAAATTCCCTTGATTTTGAAAAAGATTAAATGACATCTCAAGACAAATTGCTCCTTCTTGAAGGACAATCTGCCAACCGTCCACCTTTGTTTAATGGAACAAACTATGGATATTGGAAGGTAAGAATAAAGTTCTTCCTTCAATCAAAGAATGATCCTTTTGAGCCTCAAAAACTTGAAAATAGTCTTCCAATTGTAAAAGAATTTAATGAGATGACTAGGGAAGATAAATAGTAGCTAAAGACAAACTCCAAGGCCATAAACCTCTTTTTATGTGCCTCTGGACCAAACAAGTTCAATAGGGTCTCTCTATGTAAGACCACCAAAAAAAATTGGAAAAAACTAGAGGTCACACATGAAGGAACCACCAGACTTAAAGACTCTAGAATGAGTCTATTGATAGCCCAACATGATGAATTCAAAATGAAATTGGGTGAGTTAATAGTTGAGATGAACTTAAGGTTCACTCATATAATAAATGAGTTGAACAATCTTGGAGAAGAGATTTCCTTACATAGGAAAATGATAAGCTTCTCAATGCACTTCCAAAGTCATGGGACATGTGGAAGACAACCATTCATGAGAATGCTAATTTTAGAACTATTAGCTTAGAAGGGCAATTAGGAATCTTTCTCACATATGAGATGTAACCTCAAGATGTTGAGGAAGAGCAACCTAAGAAGAAAAATATTCCTCTTAAGGCCAAGATGAGTGTTGAAAGCAACTCTAGTGAAGAAAGCTTAGATGAGGTGAGTTTCATCACTAGACACTTCCAAAGAATTTATAGGTGTTGAAGAGAAGATATGGAAGGCTCTTACAAGACTCTCACAGTAAGAAGTATCACAGAGCCAGAATTAATATGGTGAAGTTTTATAGGAGTCTCACACAAGGAGGTCTCATAGAAGAATCTCAGTTTAAAAGTGTTTTAGTTATGTTAGTCTTATATTTATGTTGAGTTATTTAATTATGCTAGGACTTATCTTTAAGTGTTAGAATTTGGATGTAATTGGGATAAGGGAAGTTTAATTGTAATTGGACTCTACTACTTTGCTCTATTATAAGTAGGGGTTCATGTACTCAGATTACATCAAGTCAATAAAGTTTTTCTCTTTTCCATAAATTAAACATGGTATCAAAGTAGGTTCTATGAGTTGACTTGGTCAACCCACAAAGATAATGTGATCCTTTTATGATATATTATCTCTAGCAGTTTAGGTTTGTATCTATATTTTTCTCTCTTTTTAGTCCATATATCCATTGTTTTCTTTGCGTTTTCACCTCCATACTGAGCTTTTTATATTGCATATTATATACTTATGGAAATATATTCGAGTATACTTTCCAAAAAAAATTAATTTAGGAAATTCGAGTTTTCTAAAAAAAATAAAAAAAATATTTGAAGCAGCAAAGGTCGGATTGCAAGAGAGGTTTGAGCACAATAGAAAGCTTCAACTTTCGAGCCAGGTTATGCCATCAAGAATGAGACTTTACAGGGAGAATTATATATTCAAAGAAATATTTTGTAAGTCTATTTTCTTACTTATTCAACCAAATCTAAATCTGAGCCTTCTAGATGGAGATAGCGATCTTGGAAGAGTCAATGGTTGCTGGCCAAAAAAGAAAGAGTACATAGTTTGGCCAGATTACAATTCTAAAATCTATCATATTATTTTCCTCAAAATAATATATTTTATGAATATAAATTATACCTTGATTAAAGGTTGTTGGAAGATGAGCTCAAGCCCATGAGCTCAAGACAAGAAGCCCACACGTCAAATGAGTGGCATATGTGTAAAATATGGTACTTTCCATAAAGATGGCATAGAAGTGTAAATATGTGTTCCTTTTATGTCTTTTGTTTTATCAAGTTGTAGCCCTAAGGGTATTGTAAAACTATAAATAAAGGCATTGGCTAGGAGGTAGGACATTGAAGCACTCTCCTCTCTTTCCACAAATTCGTCTAGCCCTCATTTTTCTTTTTGACGCAACCCTCTTCTCCCTTAATCCAAACTCTCTTCTTCCACGTTCTTCTTCTTCTCTTCTCCTTCTCTCTTCTTCTTCTTCTTCTTTCTTGTTGATCTAAAGTTTCTTTCATGAGATCCTAAATTCTACATGGTATCAGAGCAAGGATTTTATGATCTTTTCATGGAGTTATTATGAAATCTGTTCAAGAAGTTGTAAAAGGAGTTCAGTCATAAAGAGATAAGTTCATCATCTTCTTATTTTCGTTTTTTTTGTTTCCTTTTCTTATTTACATACTCCTTTTTACTGTTTTTCTTTACTTCTTGAATTTTGAGTCACATCAAGTCAAAATAAATCTTTATATGATGTAAAGATTTATTTCTATGACTAAATTGATGTTATAATCTTGACTCCTTGTAAATCAATTACAAGAGTGATCAAGACCATTTGCTGTTTGCATCTTATTAAGATTTATGGGTGAAATTCAATTACCTTTATGTAATTTGGATCCATCTCATTTGAGGTAGAATTCCAGCACATGTTGCTGTATCTTCTCCTACTTTAGGTTGCTCATGGGTTTGTGTTATGTTGTTGGATGCCCATTATATGTTTGATGAAATGCCAATAGCCATTTACCCTTTGTAGTTCCATTTTTTTTAACTTCAACAATTGAATTTTTTCTTACGTTGGAGTCTCCCATGAGCTGAAGATAAATCTCTTCCAAGTGTCTTGGTTTGTCGTTAAATCTTCTCTAAATTTTTGTCTATTGCTCGTTTGTGTTGGAGTTTGGATTAAGGCCTAATCGGTTGCATCTACTTTCTTCTCTTTGTTCTTATGAATACAAGAGAAGTTGAGTGAAGGCTGGATGTTATTATCACTTTCTAAAGGCACAAATTTGTTGATAATTTGGTGCTTGCCCTTGTGAAAGAAATTGGTTCTTGTTCTCTTTTGTTGGTGATTGATTTGGTCTAGGGGTTCTTCAAATTACATAGAGTAATTATTCTTTGAAGAAGGCCTTTTCCCTTGACCTCTATATTTTACTTGCCTCATCATGGAGATTGGATACAATAGTAATAAGAGTGATATACTCCGTATTACTACAATTCCACTTAGAGGTCTCTCCAATTACACAAGCTGGTCACAATCGATTCGGAGGGTTCTTATTACTCGTGACCTCTTGAGCCACGTTGTTAACTTTCCTCCTCCGATTGATGAAGAAGATGCATCCTACCACAAGTAGGTTAAGGATGATAACATGGTGATAAGTTGGCTCATTAATAGCATGGAAGAGTAGGTGGCCAACAATGTAGTCCACTTGAAAACCGCCAAAAACATATGGGACACTTGTGCCAAGCTTTACTCAAGCACTGCTTCATTACAAAAAATATATGATGTCTTACAAAGCATGCTGCATACGAAACATGGAGATAATATTCATGAATTTTTGGCACGGTTTCGTGGTCTTCTTCAAGAATGGAAACTAGCTTAGCCATATTCCATTGATATTGCCATACAAGAACGACAAAGAGAAGCTTTGGCAGCAACCATTTGCTTATCGAATATTAAACCATACCTTGAGGTGGCCAAAACTCAACTTCTAAGTTTTTCTGCTCTTCCATCCTTTGATGATATTAGTGCTACATTACTTAGGATACCGGATCCATTCCCTCCTTCTCCTATTGATGCTCCATCGGCGATGTTCTCCGGCAATTGGGGAACATCTTCCTCATCCCGAGGACGGGGCAGAAATATGAGAGGGGGCCTCCGAACATGAAAATGAAGTCCTTCATGGAATCATCTATTCTCTCATCATCTACTGCTGCCACTACTATTGCCTCAGGTATGCTTTCTTCCTCTTCTTCCTCTTCCTCTTGGATCATTGACTCCGGGGCCTCCGAACATCTATCAAGTAACAAACACTTGTTGCAGTCCTTATCTCCTTGTTATCCTCATAAATTCGTTACTATTGCTGATGGTACCCAAACCAAGGTCCTTGGCAAAGGTTCCTCCTCTCTTACTTCATCTATTCCCCTTCAAGATGTTTTGTTTGTTCCTCAATTTCCTTTAAATTTTCTCTCGGTTAGCCAATTGACCAAACAATTAAATTGCTCTATCACCTTCTCACCGTCTTCTTGTGTCTTTCAGGATCTCACTACGAAGCGGGTGATTGGTGGCGGCCATGAAAAGGGGGGTTTGTACTACTTCACTCTTCCACTATTAGTTGCATTATCGTCCACTATATCTGAGGCCCAACTTTGGCACAACCGACTTGGTCATCCGTCTACCCCTTCACTTCGTTCTTTGGTTCCATCTTTAAAAGGACTTTCTAATATCAGTTGTGAGGTTTGTCAATTAAGTAAACATGTCAGGAGTACATATTCTCCTCGTCTTACAACTACAAGTACTGCTCCATTTGAGCTAATACAGTCTGATGTATGGGGCCCGTTATGTGTCTCAAATATTTCCCAAGTTAAATATTTTGTCATTTTTGTTGATGATTTTACTTGAGTGACTTGGTTATATCTATTTAAAGAGCGTTCCAAAATTCTTCCTTTGTTTAAATATTTTCATGCTATGGTCTTGACACAATTTGGGAAGAAAATTCAAACCCTTAGATCTGATAATGCTAAGGAATACATGTCTCATGACTTCAAATCATTTTGTGAGAGTAATGGGCTTATTCATCAAACATCATGTGCCTATACTCCTCAACAAATTGGTGTTACTGAAAGGAAGAATCATCATCTTCTTGAAGTTGCTCGGGGACTCCTCTACTCCATGAAGGTACCCTATTTCTATTGGCCTCATGCTATACTTACAACATGCTTTTTCATTAATAGGTTACCTTCATCAGTCCTTCATCATAAACTCCTTACTCTGTGTTATTTAATGGTGAATATCCTTTTTCTCTTCCTTTGAAAGTGTTTGGATGTCCCTTTTTTCTAGTTCTATTCCACAGTAGTATCAGGAGGCCTTGAGACATCCAGGGTGGAAGGCGGCTATGGATGAAGAAATGCACGCCTTATTCGAAAACCAAACCTGGTACTTAACATCGCTCTCGAAAGGTAAAAGACCGGTTGGTTGTCGATGGGTTTTTTCGGTGAAACATAATCCGGATGGATCGGTTGCTCGTCTTAAAGCTCAACTGGTTGCTAAGGGCTATACGCAGTGCTATTGGATAGATTATGAGGAGACCTTCCCTCCTGTTGCAAAATTAAATTTGGTACGCATCATCTTATCTATTACTGCTAACTCCTCATGGCCCGTCTATCAATTGGATGTTAAAAATGCTTTTTTAAATGGTGATATTAGTGAGGAAATTTATATGGTTCAACCACCTGGTTATGTGGTTGAGGGGGAGTCAGTATGCCGGTTAAAAAAGTCTTATATGGGCTTAAGCAGTCCCCTCGGGCTTGGTTTGATAAATTTAGTCAAACACTCCTACGGTTTGGTTTTCATCGGTGCTCAGTTAATCATTCCGTATATTATAAAGATACGGTCAAAGGGAAAATATTATTGGCCGTATACGTGGATGATATTATCTTAACCGGTGACGATGCTTTGAGCATACAAGAGGTGAAACATATGATATGTCAGGAATTCAAGACTAAAGACCTTGGTATGCTTAAATATTTTTTGGGTATAGAAGTTCTTCAATCCAAACATGGGATAATATTGTCTCAAAGAAAATATGTCTTGGATCTCCTTGAAGAAACAAGAATGAAGGGTTGTAGACTAGTTGACACACCTATTGATACAAATGTAAAATTATGTGCCACAAATGAAGAAGATATGGATATTGGCAAATATCAAAGACTCGTGGGAAAACTGATTTATCTCACGGTAACTAGGCCAGACATATCATATGCTGTAAGTGTGGTGAGTCAATTCATGCACAAACCACAAATTACCCACTGGCAAGCTTTAGAGAGAATATTATATTATCTAAAAGGAGCTCCAGGAAGAGGATTGCCGTATAAAAAACATGGGCACTTCAACATAGAAGGCTTTTCAGATGCAGATTGGGCTGGACCTCCTGATGATAGAAAATCTACATCAGGATATTGTACTCTGGTTGGGGCAAACTTGGTTACATGGAAAAGTAAGAAGAAAAAAATGGTTGCAAGATCTAGTGCCAAAGCAGAATACAGAGCTATGTCCCATACCGTTAGTGAACTTTTATGGATTAGGACCCTTCTTACTGAACTAGGTTTTTATAAAAAGGGGTCCATGAATTTGCATTGTGATAATCAAGCAGCCATTCATATCACTTCAAATCCAGTTTTTCATGAAAGAACTAAACATATTGAGGTGGATTGTCATTTTATACGGGAGAAGTTTCAAGCAGGAATAATCTCTCTCAAACATGTGTCATCTCAAAAGCAATTAGCTGATATTCTCACTAAAACCGTTACATCTAAAATCCTATCGTTTATATGTGGCAAGCTGGGTATTTATGATGTCTTTTCTCCTCCAGCTTGAGGGGGACTGTTGGAAGATGGGCTCAAGCCCATGAGCTCAAGACAAGAAGCCCACACGTCAAAGGAGTGGCATATGTGTAAAATATGGTACTTTCCATAAAGATGGCATAGAAGTGTAAATATGTGTTCCTTTTATGTCTTTTGTTTTATCAAGTTGTAGCCCTAAGGGTATTGTAAAACTATAAATAAAGGCATTGGCTAAGAGGTAGGGCATTGAAGCACTCTCCTCTCTTTCCACAAATTTGTCCAGCCCTCATTTTTCTTTTTGACACAACCCTCTTCTCCCTTAATCCAAACTCTCTTCTTCCACGTTCTTTTTCTTCTCTTCTCCTTCTCTCTTCTTCTTCTTCTTCTTTCTTGTTGATCTAAAGTTCCTTTCATGAGATCCTAAATTCTACAAAGGTATTGAAGTCTAGTTTCATAAAGAGGAAATTTCATGTGAATATGATCTATATTTAAGAAGATATTCGCATTGGAATCAGCAAGGGTCTTGAGACAGAATAAAGAGAACGAATATTCTTATGTCAAATTTAATATCAAATTAAATATATTAGAGTCTGGTTTCTTGATCAACAAACCGCTTGTGATTCTGAACTATATTTTTGGAGATATTGATATCATAAATATTAAAGCTTCCTTATTCATTGATGGACTCACAACGAATTATTTCATGTGTCCTTATAAAGGACTTTCATTATTTGGTACGTGTTATTTGGACATTGGTCCATATCCACAGTTGCTATTGTGTCTCTTTAATTGAGACATTATTATGAAAGAAGGACTCCTTGGTTGTTGACTATTGTTAGCATTATTCTGATGAAGATTTGAATAAAGAACATTGTGGCCCGATCATCTTATCTTCCTTTGATTTCCATTATCATGTTATTGTTATTTGGCAGACTTACTCCTGCCGTCCTTTATTTGACTCTGAGTTACCCCTTTGGCCAAACCCTTTTGAAGCATTGCTTTGGTTGGTCCCTTTTATTTATGTGTGTTTTTAAGTCCATTGAGACTTTTTATTGGTACCCGTGTGTCTTTTATCGTCATCTTATGAATGACAAGCATTACCCACTTTAGTGATTATTATCACTATATTTGTTTGAAATCCTTTGATTTTGGTTTCATCTTATGTTTTATCACTCATTTCTACCTTTGAGAGTCGGTGCCCAGTGTTGGGACACCGTGATGGAGGAGCTTATTACTACATCTATGTTATTTGATTCAAGCTGGGATCACTGCCATTACCTCCCAACTTAAGGTTGAGTGTTAAAGAGAAGATATGAAAGACTCTTACAAAACTCTCATAGTAAGAAGTCTCACAAAGCCAAAATTAATATGGTGAAGTTTTACAAGAGTCTCACACAAGGAGGTCTCACAGAAGAGTCTCAGTTTAAAGGTGTTTTAGTTATGTTAGTTTTCTATTTATGCTGATTTATTTAATTACGCTAGAACTTATCTTTTAAGTCTTAGAGTTTGGATGTATTTGGGACAAGGGCAGTTTAATTGTAATTGAACTCTACAAATTTTCTCTATTATAGATAGGGGTTCATGTACTCATATTACATCAAGTTAATGAATTTTTTCTCTTTTCTATAAATTCTGCTATAGGAAAAAATAAAAATTTCATAAAAGACCAATTTAGAACTCAAAAAGACAAATTTCATAAGAAAATGGCTGTTTGTTTTGAGTGTGGGAAACAATACATAGAAGGAACATACGTCCAAAGTTAAAAGAAAGAACCCCACCCACAAGCAAAGATCCCAAGAACAAGAAGAAGGTGTTGATCTCAGCTTGGGATACAATGGAAGAAGAGTCTAGCCACTCAGAACAAGAAGGAAGAAGCAATTTCAGACTCATGGCTATTGAAGACATTGATGATGAGTCTACCACTTCTGAAGAGGTAACTGACTCAAACTATGAAACTGAGCTTGAATTACTTTTAGAAAAGTCTATTCATAGTCTAAATAAATATAAAAAAAATTCAATGCTGCAAGACTCAAGGAAGAGTTTGTTGTCTTGAAGGAGGTTGATGAAAACTATCTAGAAAAGGCCTCAAGTTAAAGTGGATTGATAGACAAGCTATCATTTGATAGACTTACATTTGAGAAGAAGGGCTTAGATTTAGAAGCAAAACAAAGCACAAAACAAGTTGGGAAAGTTGGGAAGAACAAAACAAAGCAAAAAAAAGTTCTCTCGCATTCCTCACATTAGAAGCCATTATTACAATGACATGGGGCACAATGCCCACATTTGCAAAGTAAAGAATGAAAAAAAGGCATAAAACAAACTTAGGTACCCAAATCAATCCAAAAGGTTGTGGTTAGGGGTCGCATTGAAGCGAGCCAAGCCCGAACTTGCCTATGTTCGAGCTGGGCTTGATTTAAATATTTCAAACTTGAGCTCGAGCCCAATAATTTTAACCGAGTTTGAGCTCCAACCTAAATTTAAAACTTTGAAAAAAAATACATGTCAAATAAAAAAATATATAAAATTATGCATACATGTTACATAAAATTGGGCATAAATTCTGTACATTAACTTTCCATAAATTTATCTATATAGTCTGCATAAAATTATCTATACACTATGTACTGATGTCAATTTGTATGTCCAACTGCCATTGTCAACTCATTAAAATGTTAAACTATAATAGAGGTCTAGCATTCCTACTTTGAAAGTGTCTCATTCAAGAGAATTGTGGAGCAGATTTTTCTTAAATCAGCACTACAGATTTCCATAAGTATTGTGATAATTCATACCAGTACTGTGAAAATCAAATAACAGGTATAATAGGGCACAATACAAACAAAAGAGTCAAAAGAATCAAATAATTCATATCAACACTGTGAAAATTAAATAATAGGTATAATAGGGCATATACAAACAAAAAGTCAAAAGAATCAAATAATTCATACTTGTAAAATCAAATAATAGAGCACTGCAGATTCCACGATGAAAATAGAATAACCAACCCATCTAATTTGGGTGAATAGAGATTCCATATAATTTTTTTTTAATTCATGAAATGAACCATTCCATCCTATATATATAACGAAGAATGGGGTCCCCTCAGGAAATGATTTGTTCGACGGATAGAAAAGGTAAGTCAAACCTTTCTTCCATTTTTACTCATCGACTCACTCATCGTAAATATGGGATATACTAGTCAACATTATAACAAATACATATATCGTGATGCAATCAACAAGGATTGCTCGTTTATTTGAGAAAAAAATCATATTGTAAAGCATAACTTACAGAAATGACATAGCCTAATAATAAAAAATGAATAGAAAAATCTGAGAGAATGTAAAAGGGGGAAACAGAGTTTGCTGCTTGAAAAACAAGATAAAAATCAAAGTAATGGAGAAGGTTGTAGCTCGAGGGCTAAGAAGAGATTAGAAAAATGAAGGTCAGTTGGTGATGTTTTCTCTGGAAAAACAGGAACAAAAGCGAATATAGGCTGAAGAAATGGGTTTCCTCCTTATCTTCCCAGATTTTGAACACCTGTGATATATATCAATCACGATATGGAAATGGATTTCTTCCTTTCCCGGATTTAGTTTGGGGCAGCCGAAATAAGCTCACAAGCAGAACTTCATACATCATTTAAAAAAAAAAGACGATGCTCCAGTAGGCAAGTACAGGAAGAAAGAAAAAGAGACAGATTGAGGGAGGAGGGGGGACTGTACCTATAACCGGAGAAGGCACACAGGATCATCCCACTAGAGAAGGGCAGCATTCATGAGCTAGAGAAGGGGCAGCATTCAGTAGAAGGAGAAGGGGAAGCGTTCACGAACAGGAGAAGGGGGAGCATCACCTTTCCTCCTTCAATCCCAACTAGAGAGGTTTTCCTTTGGTCCTGAGTCCCATATTTTACCCTGGGTTTAAGTAAACGAGCCGGTTTGCGATCTCGCAAACTGAATGGAACCTGGTTCGAGTTTGGCTCATTTACTTAAACGAGTCAAAACCCAATCTGGAATTCGATTTGAGATTGGGTTTATTCGAGCCAAATCGAGCCCAAATCGAGCAAAGCTCAAGCTAATCACGAACTGGCTCGGTTGGATGCCACCCCTAGTTGTGGTACCCAAAAGCACTTGGGTAATCAAGTTTGGAAGCCCAAATCACCTAGCACCTCAATTGTCATCCCAAATGGACCCAACCTGAAATGGATCTCTAAGGATTAAACTTTTCATGATGTAGGTATGTCTTCGAGCCAATACACCAAAAAATATTTGGATTTTGGATAATGGTTGCTCAAGGCACATGATTGGGCACATGCCCAGTGATAACAAGAAGTTCATTGAACCCATTCCCAAAGATGAATGTCGTATAACTTTTGGAAACGATAGAAAAGTTACCTCAAAAGGAATTGGTAAATTTTTTATCTCAACCGCTTTCATATCTGATGTAGATTATTTAAAACGGTTAATTATCATTCAAATTTATGTGGATGATATCATATTTGGTTCTACAAACCCCTCTTTGTGTCAAGAGTTTGTTAGTGTAATGAAGAATGAGGTTGAAATGAGTTTAACGGGTGAACTCACATTCTTCCTTGGATTTCAAGTAACTCAAACCAAAATTGGCACATTCATAAATCAATCCAAATACACTAAGGGATTTCTTAAGAGATTCATCATAAAAAATATTAATTCAATTAGAGCACCCATGAGTTTTTCCTTGAAACTTGACTCAGACAACTCTGATAGGGCCATAGATAAAAAATTCTATAGAAGCATGATAGGATCCCTACTATATCATTCAGCCAGTACAATAGATATAATGTTCTCTGTATACCTATGCTTAGATATCAATCTGATCCTAGAGAATTTAACTTAGTGGTAGTGAAAATAATAATTTTTTATCTACTTGGGACACCCAACTTATGTCTTTAGTAGTCAAACTCTTCAACCATTCATCTAGTTGGTTACTTGGATGCTGATTTTTCCGGATGCAAAATTGACAGAAACAGTAGTAGTGGCAGTTGCCAATTACTTGGAAATGCATATCTCTTGGTTTTCTATGAAACAATGGTTGGTTGCACTTTCCACCACTAAAGCTAAATACATAGCATGTGGAAGTTGTTGTGCTCAAACTTCTTTGGATGAAACAACAACTAGATGACTACGACTTAGAACAAAAAGAAATTTTAGTCAATTGTCACAACATGAGCGTTGTAAGTCTTAGCAAAAACTTAGTTCACCACTCTCGATCAAAACACATAAATTAGACATCACTTTATTTGAGAGTTTGTTCAAAACAAGGTTATTAAGATTGAATTTGTCCCCACCAAAAATCAATTAGCGGATATCTTTACAAAGCCATTAGGATTTGAATGTTTCTCTAAGGTTTGAGGAGAACTAGGCATGAAAAACCCACCTTGATTCAATTTGGCTGAAAATTTTGAGCATAATGAACACATCCCATCATTGTAGTGCCTAAAGAGTGAAGCAAAAATAAAAAGACTACAATTCTGTCTCTCTACAAAGGTCATTGATCAATCAATGCCTATTGGTTGATCGATCAACTTAAGTGATTGATCAATTAATCGAAATAGAATGATTGATCATTCAAGATGGGAACAAAGAAGATGAAGAGTCAATATTGAATTTTTAACCTATCTATTCATCTCTAAATCATTCCAAAACCCTTTCCAAATGATTTTCTAGAGCTCCAGTGACCTAAAACCCTATTTCCCTTTTAGTTATTGAGAAATTTCTCACCAATTCTAAGGCTTAAACCTCATTTTCACTTTTTTCTCTCAAAACCAAACCAAGCAACAATGGTTAGGACCAAGGTCATCACCAAGAAGAAGACTCCAAGGAAGGAGAGCGACAGTTGTGATGAAATGCCAAATGGGAGGGAATACTTTCACACAAGACTGTAACAAGAAAGGTATTTCTCCACTTTTGCTCCCAAGAGTATCGTTGACCCAAAAAAAGTTGATATTTCTTTTAGTGAGAGGAAAATTGATGGATTTGAAGAATTATTCCAGCTCTATAGAGGCTTGTTGGAGAGAGAAGAGCCCGTGTATCCCCTTCTTGTGAAGGTGTTTTACACAAATCTTGAAATTGAGGATCTAGGGCCACATAGCCTTAGGATTTCTTCCTATGTGAAGAAAATACTTATTTCTATTCAGAATCCTACTCTGAATGATCTCCTCAACTCCATCGTCAGGGGTATGATGGACTATGTTAATGAGAATGGGCTAATGGATCTCCACGAGTACCTCCCGCAAAATATCCAGGATGCTATCCTCACAGTTTTTGGTCAAACAACTGGGAGTTCCTATGAGGTCAAGATACATGACCTCACTATGGCTCAGAGATTCACCATGGAAATTGTGACTCATGAGCTAAATCCAAGAAAGGGCACATTCTCTAGGCTCACAATAGCCGCCATTTTCCTGTAGATGGTGATCTTCCAGAAAGTTTCACTTGACTTTGGATACTTCACGGCTAGTTGGGTGTCCAACATTAAAGTTAGGTCTAGGGCGGATAGTCTACCATTAACTCAGGAGATCACAACCATCCTCTTACATTACATAGTAGACCTCTCGGATGAGGTGTCTGTGGACATAACTAAGAAGATATCCATCGAAGAAATAAAGTTTGGAAAGTTTGGTTTTTCTAATTGGCAAGGTCAGTGGATTCAAAAAGAAAAGATATCAAAGGAATTAACCCCTCAACCTATAGATTCCAGAGACGAGCTTAGTCCGGAGCCTCTCATGGATCAGTTTGAATTCTCCAAGAGGAGAAGAATGGAAGAAGGCAGCTTGTCATCCACCAATCAGTCATTAGCACTAGAGGATGTCGTGGATGATGTCAGGTGGCTGCTCAGGTAGCAATCCTTTCCACTTAGGAAGAGTTGAAGACTGGACTGTAGAGGATTGAGAACCTCCTCAAGACCATCCTCAACCGACTTCCGCCTCCAGATTATTTGTTCTAGGATCCACCCATCTTTTTGACTCCCAGTGTACATTTTGTCCATTCTATACTTGTATGCACTTCTTTTCTAGCATTGTACACACTTTTTGTAAAGCATTGAAAATTCAATGACACTGCCTTTGAGCCACTTGTTGTTATATCTTATGTATTTCATTGACTATCTTTTGAGTATGACAAAAAGGGGGAGAAAATTGGGAACTTAGATCAAAAGATCCATGCTATCATAATTTTACAAATCTTATGCTTAAAAGGATCAAAACACACTTTGCAAAGATTAAGCGGGAGCTTATGTTCAAATTACATCATTTACTTAACTCCAACCCATAGGGACGTGTAACTTTTATTTTTCAAAATTAGGTTTTGTCATCATAAAAAGGGGGAGATTGTTGACCATAGGTCAACTCTCATGTTGCTTTTGATGACAAGAAAACTTAATTGATTTAACAACTAGGAAATTTAAGTATTTCATATACTTCTCCTTCAAGAGTAAATGCATCTCAAGGTCTAAACCTTCGAGCCAAACTCAAGACCTCAAGGAAAATTGAAGAATGTCTCTTAAAGAAGCACCCACAAGGAAGAAGATAACGGGAAGACTAGAGTTCAAGTGTAATAGACAAATGTCTAAACTCAGTCACTTTTGTAAGAGAGCATTCTAAACTCCCTTTCCTTAAGTATATGTGAAATCAGGAACCTATTTAATCTAGATAGAAAGGCCTAGCTAGAGCTAGAATCTAGACACAATCTCTTGGGAAGATTGGCTTTGTAAAAATTATGAATTGAGCTACACGTGGACAAAGAGATCCGAAATCTCTTTTGTAATTCTAGCTATTAAAGCTTTTGAGAATATTGGAATTTTCCCAAGAAAGGGTTCTTGGGCGGTGATTACCACTAGGGGAACATCGATAACAAAAAATCTATTTGTCCCTGTGGAGTGTGAATGTTATATTTAATCTTGAATTGCTTTCATGAATGAATTTTTAGTTACACACAACTCGCTTCTAACTTGATAATCTCAATTCACCCGCCTCTTGAAAAGCCACCTGCGCCAATAAATTACTAATGACTGATCTATTGGTTGAATAAATAAAAATAGAAAACACAAACTATGCTGAAAAAATTATGAACTTCAATTCTAATATAATTAATCTCAAATATCTGAACTTAAAAACACAACTTTGTGAAACCAAAAATGTTGTAGTTTCATTCTATCTCAAAAGTCTTCATAATAAAAACAATGTACAAAACGATGACTCCTTCTAAAACATTAAAAAAAAAGAATTATGTTCCATATTCTTTACATTGATCCTTTTCCTAGTCCTTCACAAGAGAAAAACTTATACTATTCACAAAGAGGGTTGCTCATATTCTAGCACTTGCAGATATCAACTCTCTTGACTCTTCTATGGTAATAGTCCCTAAATTCCCATAATTTATACAAAGTAAAAGTCATTTTTTATGCACGCAATAACATTATTATTTTAGTATTTTCTTTAATTTACTTTATTTATTTCAGTTTTAAGCCATAGGGGTATTTTTGGAATATTTTATTTATAGGGGTATTTTTATAATATTTTATCTTAAACCCTAACAGGGTGAACCCTATTTAAGGGGTATGAGTAATGAGAAACACAGACATTGAAGTATTAAGAATTAGGTTAAATCTAGTGTAGAGAGGCTTAGAGTTCTCCTCAACGAGCTCTAGGGTTTTCAAGCTTCCCTTTGGCTTGATCTTTCGTTTTCGTCTTCCCCATGTCTTCCTACTACCCCTACGGTAATGCCTGGAAGACCCGTAACCCATGGCGGACCCCAAATCTTCCCAAAGAATCCTTGTGTCAGATTCAGGACCGTAACAACTGGTATCAGAGCAGGAACACGATGGCCATCGAAGACCCATATTTGGCAATGCATAGACAAGTCCATGAAATGGCTGAAGATGGTGAGACGTTGGAAAGTATACAGATGTGGCATTCTGGCTAGGTGCAATATTGGCTAATGATGGAGTACAAAGAGGCATTCGTCGGAGAAGATATCTCCGACAGAGTAAAGTTATGGCGAATGAAGAGGTATAGAAATGCATCCGGTGGAAAAACTGTCTCTGCCGGGAAAAAGGGTAACACCGAGGCTTCAACTTCGTTCCGTCTACCGACCAAGACTCTTACGAAGGATTTGGGGGAAACCTCAAATCCAAATTCACCCCAAAACACCTCAGCACCACCATCCATCCTCACCTCCACTAGCGCCGACCACCGACGTCGATTCCGCGACGACGACCTCCGAAATTGGGGACTCAACATGTCCCAAATCGGAAGGATATCATGAAATCCCTTCGGTGACACCCACGGAACACCGTTTACAAGTCCCCCCTCAAGTCCAAAAGTTTGCCATTTCGGAAGAGATTTTCGAAATCCTGAAATCAAACGACGAGGACCCAGATTTTGGGAAATCGGCAGAAATTTCTGCCCCAATCCCGTCGATGGGTTCGACCTCCCAAATCATCTTCTCACGGCCAGCCGCACCTCTTCCAGCACCGCAAACGGAAGTCTTCTCATCTTCCTCGGTCACGGCGAAGCAATTCAACCCTTCCTCCTCTGTCTCGGTACATCGACCAGCTCCAACAGCCAAAAAATTCCACCGAAAAAAGAGGAAGCACCGTCAAAAACATGTCCGGTGGGATGTGACTTCCAACCACTCCCTCCCACTTGCCGTCCCCCTCTTGGCAGAACCGAGGGAACCCAACTTCCTAATTGGGTGGGCATGGCCCCGAAAATTTTTTTAGGGGGAGTTGGCTTCCGGCCAACTGCAATTAGTCTCAACCTCCTTTTCGGCTAGACAGTGGGGAACCCTCGTCCACGCAATCGCGGGTAAGCCTTTACATCGTCCTCTGTTTTCCACTCAATTCGATTCTTCCATGCAATGGATGGGGCTCCCAGGCCTGGAGCAGCAGCAACGCTGCCTTCAAATTGGGTTCATATTTTTGGGAGAGCATTGTCAAATTGGAAAATTGGGATTCTTCCAAATGGATGTTGGATGGCATTTTATTTCCTTGTTAATTACAACTGGTTTAGGTGGTAGAATCAGCCTTCTAGAGGAGCGCAGGTTCTTCTTTGATTCATTGGCAATTCAGATCATTTAGGTGCGTTCCGTTGGAACCTTCCCTGCTGCGTCTAATTACAGATTTGCCAAGGATGAGGCAGTTAATGGAGTTGAGCCCTCTATGTTAGGCTTGCAAAGCTATTGGGAAGTTGCGTATGCAGATGACCTGGCAAATTTTCATGAGCATGGTCATGTAGGTGAAATTTGGTTTGGATCTGAAGTTATGGAGATTGTTGTCAATTGGACCAAAATTTTGTGCATCAACATATCCAACAATTATGCACAGAATCTTGCTGATGAAGCCAGCTCCAAATGTGAGTCAGTTGAAGAGGTCAATAACTGGTTGTGTAGCTGGAGTGTCCTTCACATTGGCACTGGACATGGTGTCCTTCTCCAGGAACTTGGAAAAGAAGGGTTTTGTGACATGCCGGGAACTGCATACAGTAAAGCAGCAATTGATCTTGTACGCAATCTTGCATTTGATTGTGATGATACCCATTTCACCATGGAAGAAATAAGAACACAATTTGTGGAGAAAGGTTCTGATTGGCTTCAAAATTGCCCTGACATTGAGAATTATCTTCACATGGCCAAACTATATTTGGGCCTAGAAAATGGAGACAATCTAAATCATCCAGTGGAGAACAGTGAGAGAAGTGTTGGAGATATTTCTGGAAGTATCTCATTTTACATCCCAAAATTTTTGGCAGGATTCAGTGTGCTAAATAACCGTATTACTGACAAGTTTGAATGTTTCTCTTCATATATGGATGAGTGTGTTGGAGTATTGTCACAGGCTTTACAAGTAACACGAAATGAAGTTGTTCATCTGTTCGGACTCATGAAGTTGTTGAAGCTTAACATGAAAAACTTGGAAGCAAGTAACCATGACCAAGACCATACGATAACACTGCTCCAAACTACTGTAGATGTTCTATATGCTGCACGCTGTAATTCTATCCTCAAATTGTAGACTGTGTCGAACTCCAGTGTAGGTCTGGATTTTGTGGACTTGGGGGCAAGACGTGGTGATAATGTACCAGAGGATCCATCAGAATGCATTAAGACTACAGAAAAGTTGTCAGCGGTTGTGAAACACATTCACCCTAAAACAGAAGAATTTAGGGTTGAGAACAGTGATAAAATGCAAGATGGTGAGATAGGCAGTAGTACAAAAACTGACAAGCAGGCGTTTGAGGTTAAAAAATCTGGAAAGGATCTTATGACCCAAAATGAGGGACCTAAATCTGGGGATATGCAGACTACTGGGGTTAAAATTACTACTAGTAAAAAGAAATTCAAGGATTCATTGGAAATATGTGTGAAGGATGGAGATATTAGTAGTGTTATGTGTTCTTATAATCACATCAATGGTGTTCCCTCTTGTGCTGATAACAGGCTCCTATCTGCAACCGTTAGAGGAGAATGGGCTCTTCATGGATACATTGTTGCTGATTGTGATTCACTTGAAGTCATGCACCATGGTCACAACTGGCTGAATGCTGAACCAGAAGATGCAGTAGCACAAACCTTTGAAGCTGGTTTGGATCTGGATTGTGGAGTTTATTACACCAACTACCCCTTCCCTGTTGTCCAGAATGGCAGAGTCCGGGAAACAGAAGTGGACAAGGCCTTGAGAAATTTCTATGTTGTTCTAATGAGGCTTGGTTTCTTTGATGGAAGCCCTGATGGTTATGATTCACTTGGGAAAGCGGATGTTTTCCCCATAGATCATATCGAGCTTGCTGCTCAGGCTGCTAGGGAAGGAATTGTCTTGCTCCAGAATAACCATTCACTCCCTTGGTACCATCAGAAGATGAATTCAGCAAGGGAGATGGAAGTCGTTTTTACTGTATATGAGGACTTCGCACACTACAAAACTGGAGTTTACAAGCACATTACAGGCGACAAAATGGGTAGGCCGTGCAACTTTACCAATGAGGAAGATTTTCGATTTCCCCAGAAGAACCGTCGACAAAATTTCCAACGAAGGAGGAAGATGACTCCCGATACGAATTTTTTGAAGTTAGGAAAATTTGATCAGCGCAGGAAGCTGACTCGCGCACGGGACCGGGCTTCAAGAACCGGGTCAACTCGGGCCAACTCGGACAAGGCCAACCCGGAAAAAAAAAAAAATCTTTAGCTGGCTTGAGGCTCTCCAAATACTGCGGTAGACACTTGCGCAAGACACTACTTCCGAGCTTGAGGACAAGCTAGTCGTCCAGGGGGGTGTAATGTTATGCACGCAATAACATTATTATTTTAGTGTTTTCTTTAATTTACTTTATTTATTTCATTTTTAAGCCATAGGAGTGTTTTTGGAATATTTTATTTATAGTGGTATTTTTGTAATATTTTATCTTAAACCCTAACAGGGTGAACCCTATTTAAGGGGTATGAGTAATGAGAAACACAAGCATTGAAGTATTAAGAATTAGGTTAAATATAGCGTAGAGAGGCTTAGAGTTCTCCTCAACGAGCTCTAGGGTTTTCAAGCTTCCCTTTGGCTTGATCTTTCGTTTTCGTCTTCCCCATGTCTTCCTACTACCCCTACGGTAATGCCTGGAAGACCCGTAACCCGTGGCAGACCCCAGATCCTCCCAAAGAATCCTTGTGTCAGATCCGGGACCGTAACCTTACTTCAAGTGAGAACCGAGCTTCCAAACCTTTAAGCACAAGAAATCAAGTGTGTGGAACTTGTAGAAACTAGGAATGCCAAGATTGAATTCAGAGATTTTGGAAAATATGAAGGATTTGACCTTATTCTCTTGCAATGATAAAATAAAAAACTTTGTGGCAAAAAGTCTTTATAGAAGGCTTAGATTTTACAATAATAGCTCATGTAACACCTTGAGATGTGTGCTTATGTCCTCAATATATATAAATATATATATATATATATATATATATATATATATATATATATATATATATATATATATATATATATATATATGTATATGTTTGGTATCAAAATGGCCATTTTAGACTATTAGACAAAAAACTGCTCTAATTTCATGATTGATCATACATTTTCATTGATGAACCATTGTGCTCCAACAACTATATTTTTTTAATCCCTAAGTCTTAATGATCATTCTGCCATACATCACATGTTTAATTTTTTTTGGCAAATCTCAATGATTGATCATGCTTTATAAACCTACATTGTAACATTCTAGATGATCAATTCATGCACTATAGATGATTAATCATGCTTTATAATCCTACTTATTAGAATTCTACATGATGGATCATGCATAGTGCTAGAAGGTTTGTTGCATGATCGATCAAACATTTAAAACAAAAATTTATCATACCTATTGGTAGAGTATCCAATTAAGTTCTAAGCATCGGAAAGGCCAAATTTGAGGGACTAAAAATTTCTAAAACATTTATATGATATTTCAAAACATGGTTTTAGAAAAACTTTGATGTCCTAGTCCTCCAACTCACACTTTTACCCAACATTTCAAAATTGGCTGATTATCTTCATACTTGGCTAGAGTTCTTGAGAATTTCTAAGATGCTTGGACTCTAGTTCTTAAAGTCTTCAAGCTTCATTCTTTGTAGGTATTTCTTTAAGAGCACATGTGTTAGGTCAGGTGGTTTCTCAATAGGGGGATGAATAAGAATTTCAAGTTAAAAACAAAGTAGTACGTGTAATCAAATATTATATGATAAGACAATTTCAAAGTAAAGTAAGCATGCACACACCATAGGACACAAGAGAATGTTTGTACTGATGTTCCCCTATTGGTATTCACGACTGTTGGAAGACAGGGCCCAAGCCCACATGATCAAGGAAGGCCCACATATCCAATTGTGTTGGAAGATGGGCTCAAACTCATAAGAGCAAGGAAGGCCCATATATCCAAGAGATATAGAAGACAGACTCAAGGCCCACAGATCAAGGAAAAGGCCCATAGGCCCATATACAATGATGGCATGATGTAAATAAAGAGTCATCTCATAGAGATGGCATTGATGTAATTAGGTTAAAGTTCTAGGGTTAAAATCCTAAACCCTAAACCCTAAGTTCAAGAGAATTATTGTAATACAGTAGTTTCATTAAGATATAAATAGAGCTTTAGGGGGAGGGTTAGGAAAAAAATCCATAACTTCTTCTTTCTCTGATTTTCTCTCAATGAGTCCTTTTCTCTTTTTCTCCATGAGCTAAATCCATTGAGTCTTGAAAATCAACATGGTATTAGAGTATTGAATTTCAGGACTCGTAAGTATGGTTTTTCAAGATTCCTGAAACCTGATATTTTTCTTTTCTCGATGTTTTTTAATAGTTGTTAGAATTCGATTTTTAGATTTTGTTGCTCGTCAGATTTTAGAATTCAGGACTCATCAGATTTTATTTTCTCAAAAATGTCGATCGCAGATACAAAACTCCTTCCAGTTTTACTCTGTCCATCCTATTGTTCATCTCTTCAAACTTTAAATCCGCCTCAAGAAATAATCATCATAGCGCTTCCTGCTCAAGCTTCTGTTTATTTCAGCCTTGGCATATGCTCGAACCCAATTTGTGGCTCGTAGTGTGCTACACGGTATAAGACCGACGGAGTGGTGAAGCTCCCCGGTCAGCCGCCGGTTAATTTCTGGCAATACTCAAGCTATGTTATAGTAAACGAGACCAAGGGCAAGGCATTGGAATTGTATTGCCACAATGCACGTGTGATGTTATTGTCACAATGCAATCGCAAACGGAGGCTCCTGAGGTTTGATATTTAGTAGCTCGTTGATGCTCATCTCGACGGCCTTTTAGGAAAATTGGCTGACCCGTGTGCGGGCTTTGAAATGGTTGTTATGCACGCAATAAAATTATTATTTTAGTTGTTTTCTTTAATTTACTTTATTTTATTTCAATTTTAGGTCATAGGGGTATTTTTGGAATATTTTATTATAAACCCTAACCAGGTGAACCCTATTTAAGGGGTAAGAGTAATGAGAAACACAAGCATTGAAGTATTAAGAATTAGGTTAAATCTAGCATAAAGAGGCTTAGAGTTCTCCTCAACGAGCTCTAGGGTTTTCAAGCTTCCCTTTAGCTTGATCTTTCGTTTTCGTTCTCCATGTCTCCCTACAATCCCTACTATCCATACGGTAATCCGTGGCAAATCCCAGATCCTCCCAAAGAATCCTTGTGTCAGATCTGGGACCACAACAATTGGTATCAGAGCGGGAACACAATGGGTTATTTTATATCCCAAGAAAGATGGATGGCTATGGGTAAGGAATTGGAAGAAATACGAGCACGGTTAGATGCTTCCATTGAACGTTATGCAAGGGAGGAACTCATTGTTGCAGCAAAACAGGTCACACGACCTCAAATCTTTGACCAAATATGTGCACAAGAGGTAGCAGAAGCTATCTCGGATGGGGCAACAGGCCAAGGGCTAGACAAATCAAAAATTTTGTCCCTTTTACTGGCCGAAGCACCTGCAGAAGGTTTGGGGGCGACCCCAAACCCCTTATCATGGGAAACCAGAATTCCACAGGCGATGACAATAAAATCGGCCAGCGGAGAAGCCCCTAAGGGGTACTATTCACCGTTGGAGAAATTTCTGCGGGCACCCAACCGCAACATCTTTCCGCCGGGGTCCGTCGACCTGGCAGCCAGCATGGTGCGGAGCACATGGGGGGAGAAAGGGTGACGGGAAAAAGGGGCGTCAGAACGCCTCTCGAACCAGGCATCAGAAAATCCTTCAGAAGGGACACCTCTAAGTCCTCTTGTGGGCCATTGGAGGAAGAGGAGGCATCGTCGGCGCCGTAGGCAAAATTTCCGTAAGGCGCCTCTATTCCGGGGGGCTGAGAAATAGAGGTTCTCTATCTCGGTAATGCTCCCAGCGGCGAAGCCCCAATGGGCTTCTCTTCACCATCAGTGAAGCACGAGATTTCATCGGTGCCGTAGGCAACTTTTCCGAAAGGGATCTCGGTTCTAGGGGGCTGAGCAACAACGATTCACACGTTTCCGAGAGCCCTCTGTGTCAGAAACTATCCAGGCGAGGAAGCCCCGACGGGCTACAATTTGCCACTGAAAAATTAGGCGACTCCATCGGTGCCGTGAGAGAGGAAGGAGACGGCCGCTATCGTCGGGATCGGCAGGAGGATTCGACACGATTCCGATATCCGACAAACCATCGGAAAAATTTCTTCCGAAGGAAGACGATGATGCCGATTCAAATTTTCCTAAGTTAGGAAAATTTCATCTGCGCACGAAGCTGAATCACGCGTCGGACTGGGGTTCCTTAACCAAGTCAACCCAGGTTAACTTGGACCAGGCCAAAAAAAAAATAACTACAATTTTGGTCTTCAAAAGGGGGGGTCCTAGCTATCGTGGATGCTACTTCGACACTGGTAGAGACGTCGGCATACACACACTACTTCCGAGCTTGAGGACGAGCTCATCTTCCAAGGGGGTGTAATGTTATGCACGCAATAACATTATTATTTTAGTTGTTTTCTTTAATTTACTTTATTTTATTTCAGTTTTAGGTCATAGGGGTATTTTTGGAATATTTTATTTATAGGGGTATTTTTTAATATTTTATTGTAAACCCTAACCGGGTGAACCCTATTTAAGGGGTAAGAGTAATGAGAAACACAAGCATTCAAGTATTAAGAATTAGGTTAAATCTAACGTAAAGAGACTTAAGAGTTCTCCTCAACGAGATCTAGGGTTTTTAAGCTTCCCTTTGGCTTGATCTTTTGTTTTCATTCTCCATGTCTCCCTACAATCCCTACTATCCATACGGTAATCCATGGCAGATTCCATATCCTCCCAAAGAATCCTTGTGTTAGATTCGGGACCGTAACAACGGTGCCATTCCGAAAGGAGCAAAGCAGGTTCTAGTACTTGAACACACCAAAGGAGAAAGCTGCCATATATCTTCCAAATTTTATTTTCTTCGGCGAGGCAGAATTCTAGTTCCAAACTGAGCCTATCATAGGAATTTTTTTTTGAATCACGTTGGAATGATTTATTGCGGGAAGTCTCTTGCATGCTTACGGAAGAATGCCAGCACTGCTCTTTGGCTACAAAAGTTTCGTCGTCATTACAAACTGTTTTATGATATCCTTATCTGCTAGAGCTTGCTGTCATCTTGATGCTTGATACAGAATCCTATAGCCACGTCGGCATCTTCCTTATTTATCTTCCGAAATAAGCAATACCGAACAGAGCATGCCGGCCATAGAAATAGATTTAGGAAATATTCCATCTTCAAGATCACTTTGCTGATTTATTGTCGCTTGATTTCCGGAATTTTGTTCACTACTGCTTTTTTGATAACTCGGTTTATTGTTGTCCCGTACTTCTCGGTTTCCTCTCTATTCTGATGGGGGAATAAACATGTTTCTCAATTAAAGGAGTTCCTAAGTTAAGAAGAGCTGATTTAATCAGCGCCTAGTCGGTTCAGCTCCTGCCAAAACTCAGACCGGACTCGCACGAGTCAAGCCAACGAGCTAGCAAATCAGCAACCCAAGGGTCTTGGTTCTGTTCCGATCGAGCCAACCCGGATCGGATCGGGTCAACCCAACAACCTAGCAACCTGAGGGCATTTACTGCTTCTGCACCAACTAAACCGAGTCAGCCCAGACCAATTTTGATCGAGCCGACTTGGTCTGAGTCAATCTGACTCGGACCACTTATTTTCTACCTCGGTATACGTGTCTAGACCAAAGCTTATACATATTTCTGCAGCGACTTAGATATATTGGTCTACTATTTGACTCGGCGTGACTCGATAAATTTTTTTTTGGTTGGATTATTATTTTGAAGAATTGTCAGATTATTCCTTGGTCAGCATATTATTCGGTACAGATATTTGCATTAGATTATTTCATGGGTCAATTTTACAAAGATTATTTTGGTTCGTGTTATATGGGCCCAAATCTATTTTAGCTACTACTATTGTGTCTCTTTAGATGAGACATTATTGTTAAAGAAGTGTTGAATTTAGGATCCCATGAATAATACCTCGAGCAAGGGGAGAGAGAAAGAGAAAAAGGAAAAGGAGAAGAGCTCCCGAGTAGATGTTGTGGACTCAATAGCA
The DNA here is from genome assembly GCF_029961685.1 of Aristolochia californica. Classification (NCBI taxonomy): domain Eukaryota; kingdom Viridiplantae; phylum Streptophyta; class Magnoliopsida; order Piperales; family Aristolochiaceae; genus Aristolochia; species Aristolochia californica. The sequence continues at coordinate 20,830,359 of NW_027181771.1, forward strand.
CACCGAGTCACACAACGAAGGAGGCAACAACAACTCACTCAATAGGATTTATTTCTTATAATACTTTGAGTAGGATTTATTTCTTATATTACTTTGAGTATGATTTATTTCTTATATCGTTTTAAGTAGGAGTTATTTCTAATTACTTTTATATGTAGGGGCATTATGGAAATTATTGTAACGTAACCCTAAAACTCCATGACGTGATCTAATTAAAGGGAAAGAATGAATGAATGACACAAGCTTTGAGATTTTAAAATAACCTAGTGTAAATAGGCTGAGATCACCTCTTGATCTCGAGTTTAGGGTTTACTCCAAAAATCCAACATATCCTTCACCCTCAATTGTCATCCATCTTCATCCACCATCCATAGCAGGAAGAGGAGTTTCCTACCCCTTTTCTGAGCCCAAAGAGAGGGTCTTCCCTCCTTCTCAGTGTCAACAGCCAGCAAGGGTTCTAACCCTCTTGACGAGCAGAAAAAGGAAGGTTTTTCTGGTTCTTCCACGTGAAGGTCTGGTGCATCTCTTCCTGGCTTGGAGGCATCACGGAAACCTAGCATCAACGTCCACCAAGGTGAGACAAGGGCTACACATAAGCTAGGACTTCAATCCTAGCACGAGTAGCAAACAAACCAGGGTTGAAACCCTGGTTTCCGTGAGCAACAAAGGGTATCTCTTCCAGTCCTTTCTCCACGTGAATTAATTCAATTCTAGCTATAGCTTTAGCACAAGAGTGGATACATAAAAAGGGGAACTGATCACGTGTGGAAGATCAATCAAAGAAGGGAGCTTTAACCCTCCTTATCGAGTCCAGCAACTCAGTACAAGTCCTGGATTCAAAAATCCCACGCTGTGTTACTCAATCCATGACCCGGGACCATAACATTTGGTATAAGAACCGACCCTCGGTCGCGAGTTCGAATCCCGTGGAAGGGGCGACTACGGAGTTTGAATCCCGTGACATGGGTTCAGCTTTAACCATGAGCTTTGATTTGGCCTGGAGTCGGGTGGTCTTACAGGGTTGTTAGGTGGACAGGGCCCACCGCATGCACACTTTGCAGACACAGGAACAACCTGACAGTACTAGTGATGGTCTGGTTGAGGAGTTCTCTGACCTCTTTTAGGAGCCTTCGGGATTGCCTCCCCTAAGGCACTATGACCACAAGATATGTCTGAAACCAGGATCTGAGGTAGTGGTCGTGAGACCGTACCGTTACCCACACCTTCAGAAGGATGAGATAGATCGCCAGTGCCAGGAGATGTTGAAATAAGGTCTTATTCATCCCAGTCGCTCCCCATTCTCTTCACCCGTCCTACATGTGAAGAAACATAATGGGACATGGAGATTCTGTGTGAATTATCAGGAGTTGAACGTGCAGATAGTGAAAGACAAGTTTCCGATTCCGGTAGTGGATGAGCTCCTGGATGAGTTACATGGGTCGTGGTTATTCACTAAACTCGACCTCCGTTCGTGATACCATCAGGTCCGGATGCACCCCTCTGATATCGAGAAGACGGTGTTCTGCACACATCATGGCCACTTTGAGTTTGTCATCATGTCGTTCGGGTTATCCAATGCACCCTCCACTTTTCAAGCTTTGATGAATGAGGTATTTAGCCCCTAACTTAGAAAATTGGTTCTTGTGTTTTTTTATGATATTCTTATATATAGCAAGTCGTTTGAGGAGCACTTGGCACACTTGAGGATTGTTTTCGACTTGTTACGAGCACATCAGCTCTATTTAAAGTATTCCATGTGTTCTTTTGCGGCTTCACATGTGCCTTATCTGGGACACATTATCTCACATGAGGGGGTTACGGTGGATCCCGAGAAGATCCGAGTTATTCATGAGTGGCCGAAGCCACAGTCTTGTTCTGCATTACGGGGGTTTTTGGGTCTTGCGGGCTACTACCCCAAATTTATTCAGAACGATGGGCCGGTGGCAGCACCATTGACCAATCTGCTCAAGAAAAATTCCTTTATTTGGAATGAGGAGGCCCCCCAGACATTTGCAGCACTAAAATCTGCTCTCACATCCGCACCAGTATTACAGCTTCCCAACTTTGACGAATTATTTTTTGTAGAGTGCGACGCTTCGGGCGTGGGCATTGGGGCCGTTTTACAACAGTTGGGCCATCGTATTACGTATTTTAGCAGACAGTTGGCAGTCCGCCATCACAAGATGGAAGCCTATGAGCGAGAATTGATTGGGTTGGCAAAGGCGGTCCAACATTGGAGGCCTTATCTATGGGGCCGGGCTTTTGTCATACGCACGGATCATTGTAGCCTTAAATCCCTACTGGAGCAGCGTTTGACGACATCACCACAACAACATTGATCAGTAAGTTGTTGGGGTTTGACTTCTCGGTTGAATATCATGCAGGGAGATTGAATAAGGCGGCAGTTGCCTTGTCACGGTGTTTTGAGGATCAGCAGTCGGTCTATTTGATCAGCTAACCGAGATTTCTCATCCTGGACTTGGTGAGAGATGCACATGCCATTGACCCTGCACTACAGGAACTGCATCAGAAGATTTCGGAAGGGACAATGAATTCGAAGTGGTCCATCCAGGATTCACTTATTTATTACAAGCAGCGGCTTTTCCTTCCACCTAAATCCAAGTTGATTCCAACTATTCTCTCGGCCTACCATGACAGTACACATGAGGGGATATAGAAGACCTTGCACAGAATTTGAGCTGATTTTTACTGGCAAGCCATGAAACCTCTATTGCGACTTATGTGGGTAACTGTCAGGTCTGCCAACGCAACAAAGCTGAGCACTTGAGTCCAGCCGGTCTTCTCTAGCCTCTGGTCCTTCCTATGCAGGTTAGGGCCGACATTTCGATGGATTTTGTGGAAGGTCTACCCCTGTCCTCCGGCAAATCCGTACTTTTCGCAATGGTTGATAGATTCTCCAAGTACGAACATTTTATACCAATGGCTCATCCTTATACAGCAACACGGGTTGCTCAGACTTTCCTGGAGAATATAGTCCGCTTACATGGCATTCCAGAATCCATTGTGAGTGACCGAGATGCAGTTTTCATGAGCACCTTTTGGTGGGAACTCTTTCGCTTGAGTGGGACTAAATTGAAGTTCTCCTCCGCCTATCATCCACAGACAGACGGGTAGACAGAGGTGGTGAACCACACCTTTGAGATGTATCTACGGTGCTTGGTGGGTGATCATCCGCGGCAATTGGTGCAATGGCTTCCGTAGGCCGAATACTATTACAACACTTCGTTCCACTCTACCTTGCAATCCACTCCTTTCCGGGTTATATATGGTCGGGATCCACCTCGCCTTCTCTCTTACAACCCAGGGTCCACCCGCGTGGATGCAATTGATCAGGCACTCATGGACCGGGATCTGCTGCTATAGAATATCACAGAACGGCTATGATGCGCCCAAGTTCGGATGAAGGATGTCTATGACAAAGGCCACCGTGAGGTCTCTTTTGAGGTTTGGGATTATGTGTGGCTACAGCTCTAGCCCTACCGCCAGTAGTCTCTTGCGCAACCTCCACAACATAAGCTCTCTCCCAAATTTTTTGGGTCGTTCCCCATTCATCGACGCATGGAACCAGTTGCCTATCAGCTCAAATTACTAGACAAGGCCAAACTTCATGATGTGTTTCATGCCTCTCTTTTGAAGCCCCATTTCGGGGCGCAACCTACATCCACTCCATTCCTACCACCGGTTGATAATGGCGAGGTTATTCTTACCCCTACTACGATGTTACGCGCTTGGCTGACCAATGACCATTGGGAGATTCTCGTTCAGTGAACAAACACTGACCCCGACACTGCAACATGGGAGCATGTGGACATCTTCAAACAAGTCTACCCAGCTTTTGAGCTTGAGGACAAGCTCTTTTCTTCAAGGGGAGGCAGATGTTGTAGAGTCAATAGCACACTGAGTCACACAACGAAGGCGGCAACAACAACTCACTCAATAGGATTTATTTCTTATATTACTTTGAGTAGGATTTATTTCTTATATTGTTTTAAGTAGGAATTATTTCTAATTACTTTTATATGTAGGGGCACTATGGGAATTATTGTAACCCTAACCCTAAAACTCCATGACGTGATCTATTTAAAGGGAAAGAATGAATGAATGAGGCAAGCTTTGAGATTTTAGAATAACCTAGTGTAAACAGGATGAGATCACCTCTTGATCTCGAGTTTAGGGTTTAGTCAAAAAATCCAACGTATCATTCACCCTCCATTGCCATCCATCTTCATCCACCTTTATCCTCCATCATCCATAGCTGGAAGAGGAGTTTCCTACCCCTTTTCCGAGCCCAAAGAGAGGGTCTTCCCTCCTTCTCAGCGTCAACAGCCAGCAAGGGTTCTAACCCTCTTGACAAGCATAAAAAGGAAGGTTTTTCTGGTTCTTCCATGTGAAGGTCTAGTGCATATCTTCCTAGCTTGGAGGCATCATGGAAACCTAGCATCAACGTCCACCAAGGTGAGCCAAGGGCTACACATAAGCTAGGACTTCAATCCTAGCACGAGTAGTAACCAACCAGGGTTGAAACCCTGGTTTCCGTGAGTAACAAAAGGTATCTCTTCCAGTCCTTTCTCCACGTGAATTAATTCAATTCTAACTATAACTTTTGCACTAGAGTGGATACATAAAAAGGGGAACTGATCACGTGTGGAAGACCAATCAAAGAAGGGAGCTTTAACCCTCCTTATCGAGTCTAGCAACTCAGTACAAGTGCTGGATTCATAAATCCCACATCGAGTTACTCGATCCATGACCCAGGACTGTAATAGTAGAGAGAGAAGAGAAGGAAAATAAAAGAGAGTAGAGAGACAACACTTCACACGAGAGAGAAGAAAAAAAAAGAAACTTGTTTGATGAATTCTGAGTTACAATCACTTCTCTTTATAGTTGAGGAGGTGATAGAGTCCATGTACAAGTAATTTTAGGACTCCTAATTACATTCCAACTAGAACTCTCCCAGATAAACCTATCATAAAAAGATTATATTATCTATTTAAGAGACTAATTTAACTTAACTACAAACACCTTCTTTAAGGACGTGAATCAAGCTATAGAGCCAGCTCTTGGTCTTATCTTGTGAGTCCCACATAATCTTCCAGCTCATGTAGATAGAGATACCAGCTCATGGTATCTTTATGGGTCTCACTTGATCTTCAAATCTTCTATTTAATTCCAGCACATGTTCCTTATCTCTTAGCTAGAGCCACTTTGTATGAGGACTCTTGTTGACACCTCTCGAGCTCATGCTGGGTCTCACTTGATCTTCAAATCTTCTATTTAATTCTAGCACATGTTCCTTATCTCTTAGCTAGAGCCACTTTGTATGAGGACTCTTGTTGACACCTCTCGAGCTCATGCTGGGTCCCACCAACTTGTGGGCCATGGTGGGTCCCACATTGTAACAAGAAGAGGTGGCCTCAGTACCTTTTCTCATACCATAATTTATTTGACTCTAAAAAATATCACGGTTGGGACACCATGAGAGTTGGTTCTCGGATTGGGACACCATCATTTATTTAACTTTCAAAAATATCATGATTGGGACACCATGAGAGTCCATGTCCAGATTGGAACACCATGATAAATAAGCCCACTTCCCCTCATTAATGTCATTTATTACTCTTACCACTTGAGAAACGTTGTCTTGTGGAGGGACACAATGATGGAGGAGTTTTTTTATTACCCTTCAGCGTATAGACCCACTACCTACATTAATAGGACTGGCACTACTTACAGAAAATAGGAGTGTGCCGAACATCCAGCATGAGTTATTGGACTGAATTATAGAGCAATGTCATACAACTTGAAGTGATGCTACTCTCACTTATGTTATGTCAGTTGGGCCTCATGAACCTGAGCACCAACATGAGGGGGAGTGTTGGAAGATGAAGGCATATTGGAAGATGTGCCATTTTATACAAAAAAAAATTATACCAAAAAAATATTTTATACATCATTTGCAGCAAGCTGGGAGTTCATGTTGTTCTCTCACCTCCAGTTTGAGGGGGAGTGTTGGAAGATAGGGCCCAAGCCCACACGACCAAGGAAGGCCCACTTATCCAAGTGTGTTGGAAGATGAGCTCAAACCCATAAGACCAAGAAAGGCCCATACATCCAAGAGATATAGAAGTCAGGCTCAAAACCCACATATCAAAGAGAAGGCCCATAGGCCCACATACACTGATGGCAGGATGGTAAATAAAGAGTCATCTCATAGAGATGGCATTGATGCAGTTAGGTTAAAATTTTAGGGTTAAAACCCTAAACCCTAAGTTCAGAGGTATTATTGTAATACAGTAGTTTCATTAAGCTATAACTAGAGCTTCAGGGGAGGGTTAGGAAAAAAAGTCCATAACCTCTTCTTCCTCTGGTTTTCTCTCAATAAGTCCCTTTCTCTTTTTCTCCATGAGTTAAATCCATGGAGTCCTAAAAATCAACAAGAACCCTTGCTTGGAAAATTTCACTATTTTTAAAAGCTCTAATAGTTGGAATTACATAAAGAAATTCTGGCTCTCTTTAAGCCATGTGTAGCTCAATAAACGCTTTTTTCAAACTAAATCTCCCCAAGAGATTGGCTAGATTCCAACTTTAGCTATGCCTTTCCATTTAGATTAAATAGTTTCTAGATGAACCTTTCTCAAATGAAAATAAAAAAAGGGCAACTTACACCCAAACGGTTGGAGAGTACCTTCTCCTTGAGAAATCCAAGCATCTGCTCTTTTCACCCTAATTTTTAGTATATGGGAGCTTGACTAATGTGAAATGCAAGGCTATGTGGAGGAAAGAGGAAGGATAATGCAAGTGTGTATCTCTTTCACTCAAAAGGACTTTTAGAGAAGACTTGCAAGTCTTTGAGAATACAAGCTTATGGATTTTCCAAAAATTGCTCATTAACTTCTCTATATGTGGTTTGGTGGAGTATTTATAACTTCCCCCAAGCCAAACTAGCCACTTTTTGCCCATTTGCAAAAATCAGAACATTGATTGTTCAATCATTGTAAAGTGATTGATTGTTCAATTATTGTAAAGTGATTGATTGATCAATCGATCATAATGACCTTTTTTCTGTCAGGATGTGACTTATTGATCAACAAGTTACCATTGGTCCTAAAAATTTAAGGTGATTGATCATTACCAAGGGATGATTGATCAATCAAAATTTTCTCTTGTTGTACAATGCAAGTATGATTGATCCATGAACTTATTGTGATCAATCATGATTTATGTATCTGACTGTCAAGATTTTGTCTGATTGATCAATCTAAATGGGATGATAAATCATACTTTATAGCATGAAATGGCCTTATTGTAGATGATCGATCAATCAATTATGGTTGATTAATCATGTTTTATAGTCTTGGCATGTACACTTCTGGATGATCGATCAATGACAAAGGTTGATTGATCATTCTAGTGCCAGTTCAACTAAATTGACTTTTAAGGCATGGGAATGTTTGAATCTAAGTGCTCTAACATGTTTTAGAAGACGTGTATAATGTTTCTAAACATGCATCTATGCAATTTGTGTCCTAGATCTCCATGTATATCACTGTACTTTAAAGGAAGGTGTTGGGAAGTTCTCTTACATTTTGATTGAGTTATGATATACATGAATGACACTTAAAACTCTAGTCTTCACAATGTCTTCTTCTACATGGGTGCTTCCTCAAGAGATTTCCCCACCTACCATCGAGCAAATATTTGTTTAAATGCCAAATTTTCACATCTTTTTTTCAGAATTTGTTGGGCAGCAGAACAATCTACTCTTAAATGAAATTGTTGATTAAGTAAATCATCCTGAAATTTGCAACAATAGCAAGAATTTTTTACGTAATAGTTGAATAGTTCAATTGTGCTTGCTTCCAAAGGCCAGAATTAAATTGCACCAGTTCCTCTTTATTAGTTCTTGGATTTAATTGTTATAAGATTCCTCCATATCCAATATGGGAGTCATCAGTTTCAACAACCTCTTCCATTGAGGGTTGGCTTGGGTAAGACAAGGTAACTGTCAAACTCGAGCTTTAATTTTTTGGACGGCCATAGTATGGTTCATGGTCCCAGGTGTGGGATTCTTCTGTAATCTTTCATAAAGAAGTTTGGAATCCTAAGCAAGATTGGGATAGTAATCTACAATATAAATCAAACTACCCAAAAATCTTTATCATTAAGTTTTATCGCTAATTTCATCAGGAAATTTGGATGCAAAGTCAAGGAGGAATTATTTTTCCTTCATTAATATTATGAAAAAAAATCGGATAGTAGTTTAAAATAATTTCATTTTTGGAGCCAAAATTACTAATTCATTTCGTTTAATAATTTTTTTGAAAATTTTCAAATGTTTGAAATGAGATCCTATAGTTGTATAAAAGATAAGAATATCGTAAATATAAACTACAGAAAATTCACTATAATTGCTAAAAGTATCATTTATGATATTTTGAAATTCAGAGAGAGCATTTTTCAATCCTAACGACATAAGATTCCATTCATAAAGTCCAAAAGGAAAAGTAAAAGCAGTCTTTTACTTATCCTTTCCATGTATTTGAATATGCTAATAGCCTGATAAAAGATCAAATTTAGAAAAGATATTTGCAGAATGCAATCTGTCTAAAAGATCCTTTTTATTAGGGATAGGATATCTAATCCATTTAAGATAGTTAGTGAGTGGCTTATAATTTACTACTAGATGAGGAACTCCTTGTACTTTTTCAGCATTTTTATTAACATAAAATGTTGTACAACTCCAAGGGGAGTAGGATTTTCTGATTAATCCCTTTTCTAAAAAAATTGTAATTTCTAGTTTACAAAGATCTTAATATTCATTCTTCATTTGACTGGTCAAGATTTTGTCGAAATATTTTTTCATCAAAATTGTCAACATATGGTCAAGAAACAATATGTTTCTTTCGATTCCAAAAAGATGTAGGAATATCACTACAAATTTCGGAAGTAAATATTTTTTTTATAAATGTTATCTAATCTTTAATCTCAAATGTTTCTAACCTTTGTTCAATTGTTAGATAAAAAATTTCTTCTTGTAAATACTTTATTTTCTTTTTCTTTTGAAAAGATATAATTTTTAATTCATTGAAGAAACTAGTCTAAGGACTAGATTGAAAAGGGAAGAATATCGGAATATCTTTAATATGACCTTCTATTCCTTTACTAGTTATACCAGTAATTGGCAAAAAAACTCGAAGGAACGGAGTCACTAGAATCATCTATTGAGACAAATTCTCAACAAGTAAAAAATCCACAGCTAAGCAATTTTCATCACTACAGATTACAACATTATTTAATTTATAATTAACATTCATTTTTTGTCCATTGGCAATATAGAGACTATTGGAAGATGGGCCCAAGCCCACACGACCAAGGAAGGCCCACATATCCAAGTGTGTTGGAATATGGGCCCAAGCCCATAAGATATGGATCCACCATGCTCACACAAGCTAGTTGGACCCACCATGATCACATGAGGTGGCATAAGAAGTCTTACACAATAAAAAGTCTTACAGAGCCAAAATTATTATGAAACCAGGTCTCATAGAAGAGTTTCAGTTTAGAGTTTTATTCATGTTAGTCTTCTATTTATATTGGGTTATTTAATTATGCTAGGACTTATCTTTAAGTGTTAGAGTTAGGGTGTAATTGGGACAAAGATAGTTTTATTGTAATGGGACACTCAAATTGTGAATTTATTGAATAGGTAAGATAATAGACTTATAGATATTTCTTTTGATATATAGTTCTATATATAAAGTCTCATTCTTGATAGCATAAAATAGCTTGGAAGTTGAAGCTTTCTGATGCTACACGAACCTCTTTTGTAATTTGACCTTTGATGCTTCAAATATCGATTTCTCTTTGTAGATAAATCTGATTTCAAAATAACATTTTTCCTTGGATAGTAGACTTGAGTATATTTCTGTCAATATATAATATGCAATATGAAAATCTAAGTATAGAGGTGAAAACATAAATCAAATAATGGGTATAGGGACTGAAAAAAGAGAAATACGAACCTAAACTACTAGAGATATCAAATCAGAAAATATCACATTACCTCTGTGGGTTGACCGAGTCAACTCACAGAATCTGCTCTGATACCATGTTGAATTTATGGAAAAGAGAAATACTTTATTGACTTGATCGTAATCAGAGTACATAAACCTCTATTTATAATAGAGGAAGGTAGTATATGGATATATTGATCTTGGAAGAGTCAATGGTCATGCTGGAAAAAGGGGAAAGAATACATAGTTCGGCAGAGACAGAAACCTATCAGATTATATCTCAACAAAAGTATATTTTATGAAGAGAAATTATACTTGGATGAAATTTATTTAAGTCTAATTTCAAAAGGAGAAAATTTCATGTCAATCTGATCTATATTTAAGGATATATTCGCATTGGAAGAATTAAAGGTCACAATGGTATCCTATTGCATTGAAAAATCTGAATTTAAGTCGATTGTTTCGCGTCATTTTTTGAGTTGATGTTATTGATCAACTATGTTGGGAGATAGGGCCCAAGCCCACATGACCAAACAAGGCCCACATATCTAAGAGTATTATAAGATGGGCCATATGACCAAATAAGGCCCACAAAATGGGCCCAAACCCATAAGAAGTAGGACCCACCATGAATACCACAAGCTGGCATCCTTATCACATAAGTTGGAAGATCAAGAAGGACTCACAAATGCATCTTTATCTTATGGTCACATCCTAGAAGAGTTCTAGTTTGAGTTATGTTTGTCTTTTATCTATATTGAGTTATTTAATTATGCTAGAACTTATCGTTAAGTGTTAGAGTTTGGTTGTAATTGAGACAAAGGTAGTTTTATTGTAATTGGACTCTACTACCTTCCTCTATTATAAATAGAGGTTCATATACTCTAATTATAATAAGTTAATGAAGTCAATGAATTATTTCTTTTTTCCATAAATTCAACATGGTATTAGAGCGGGTTCTATTAGTTGACTTGGTCAACCCACAGAGATAATGAGATCATTTTCTCTAAACCCCAAGTCTAGGTTCGAAGTTATTTTTTCACTCACTACACCCGTAGTTTTTTTTGCGTTTTTTACCTCTATATTAAGATTTTCATATTTCAAATTATATATTGACGAAAATATATTTGAGTCTATTTTCGAAGGAAAAATGATTTTTTCCAATCGGATTTATCTACAGAGAGATATCGATATTTGAATGAGCGAAGGTCAGATTGCAAAAAGGTTTGAGCAGCAGCAGAAAGCCTCAGATTCTGAGGTAATTTATGTATCAAGAACTACACTTTATATGGAGAAATATATATCAAAATAAATGACTGTAAGTCTATTCTTTTATCTATTCAACCAATTTTTTATTTGAGTTATCTACAAAGAGAAATCGATATTGGAAGTAGCAAAAGGTCATATTGAAAAAGAGGTTCGACCAACAGCAGAACGCTTCAACCTTTGAGGTATTTTTTGTTATCAAGAAAGAGACTTTATTTGGAAAAATATATATCAAAAGAAAGATACGTAAGTCTATTTTCTTAAATTTTCAACCAATTCTCCTTATGATTTTTTTGTAAAGAGATATTGATCTTGGAAGAGTTAATGGTCATTCTAGAAAAAAAGAGAAATTGTGCTTAGCTCAGCCAGATGACAGAGAGCAAAATATATCAGATCATTTATCTTATGATAATTATGTTTTATGAAGAGAAGTTATAATTGTATGAAAAGTATTTAATTATAGTTTCATAAGGAGAAAATTTCATGTCAATTTGATCTATATTTAAAGATATATTCGCATTGGAAGAATCAAAGGTAATGCTAGTATTCTATTGTATTGAAAAGTCTGAATTTATGCCAATTGTTTTGTGTCACTCTTTAAGTTGATATATCAGGAAAATATCTCACTTCTCCCTAATTTGAGGGCTTATTTATACATCTTTGTTATTTGGGCTTATTGCTAAATCTATGATATTTGGTTCAAGTTGGAATCACTGCCATTACTTCCCAGCTTGAGGGGGAGAAGTAGAAGAATTACAAGAAAGAGGATAAGTTTATGTGACCACAATATTCAAGAAATGGGGAGCACAAAAGATGAAGCTTGTGCATCTAAGAAGAAATTTTTATATCAGATTATTTCATGGGTTCTTTTACAAAGTTTATTATTTGGTTCGTGTTATATGTATTGGAAGATGGTCATGTTATATTCGACTACAGCTATTATGTCTCTTTGGGGACATTATTATTGAAGAAAAGGTGGCTTCATACCATTATTTATTTGTCCCCATCAAAAGTATAAAAAATGTCAACGATTGGGATTCCATGACGGAGGAACTTAATACTCTGCCAAAAATATAAAAAATGTCAATGGTTGGGATTCCATGACGGAGGAACTTAATACCCCGTCAAAAATATCAAGTGTCAGTGATTGGGATTCCATGACAGAGGAACTTAATAGCTCGTCAAAAATATCAAGTGTGAATGGTTGGGATTCCATGACAGAGGAACTTAATGCCCCATAAAAAATATCAAATGTCAACGGTTGGGACACCATGACGGAGGAATTTATACCCCCCTGAATTGGCCAGCTAGGTCTCATGGAAGAGAACACCAGCGTGAGGGGGAGTGTTGGAAGATTGGAGGACTGCCATTTTATACAAAAAGATTATATACATCATTTGCAGCAAGCTAGAAATTCTTGATGTTCTCTCACCCCCAACATGAGGGTAAGGGGGGGGGGGGGGGGGGGGGGGGGGGGAGAAATTTGTTGGAAGATAGGGCCCAAACCCACACGACCAAGGAAGACCCACATATCTAAGAGTATTATAAGATGGGTCATACGACCAAAGAAGGCTCACAAGATGGGCCCAATCCCGTAAGAAGTAGGACCCACCATGAATACCACGAGTTGGCATCCTTATCACATAAGTGGGAAGATCAAGAAGGACTCACAAAGGCATCTTTATCTTATGGTCACATCCTAGAAGAGTTCTAGTTTGAGTTATGTTTGTCTTTTATCTATATTGAGTTATTTAATTGTGCTAGGACTTATCTTTAATAGTTAGAGTTTGGGTGTAATTGGGACAAAAGTAGTTTTATTGCAATTGGACTCTACTACCTTCCTCTATTATAAATAGAGGTTCATGTACTCTAATTATAATAAGTTAATGAAGTCAATGAATTATTTCTCTTTTCCATAAATTCAACAATATTAGGAAAATATCTCACATACCTTTTTTTTGGTTACTACATCTATGTTATTTGGCTCGAGTTGAGAACACTGCCGTTACCTCCCAGCTTCAGGGGGAGAAGTACAAGAAGTACAAGAAAGAGGTATTTTATTCCATATGTTGTGGGTTTTATGTGACCAAAATATTCAAGAAAGGGGGAGCACAAAAGATGAGGCTTTTGCATCTAAGAATAAATTTTTGTAGCAAAGAAAATTGAAGACCAAGAATCCTGACTCACAATAATAATTGTGATACTCTCATCGAACTATTTCATGGGTCCTTTTACAATGATTTTATTATTTTGGTTCGTGTTATATGGGCCCAGGCCCATTTCAGCTACAACTATTGTGTCTCTTTGGATGAGACATTATTATTGAAGAAGTGGTGGGCTCAACATCCTATCTTCTTGTTTACCCATTACCTATTGGTTATTTGACAACCTTACTTCTACCATCCTTTATTTGACTTTCACATACCTCTTTGGGCCAACCTTTTGCTTGTTGCTTTGGTTGGGAGTTTAAGTCCATCATGGTTGGGTGTTTTAAGTCTATTGAGACTTATATATATATATATATATATATATATATATATACTTGTGGGTCTTTTATCGACGTCTTGTGAATGACAGGCATTTATCACAAATCATGTTTTTTTCACCATCTTGTGAATGACAACCATTTACCACCAATTTCTACCTGTGAGAGTCGGTGCCCAATGGAGGAGCTTATTACTACATATATGTTATCCCCCTTAATTGGCATTTATTACTCCTACCACTTGAGAGTTGTTGTCCTGTGGAGGGACAAGGTAATGGAGGAGTTTTATTATACTTCTGAGCACTACGTATAGACCCACTACCTGAGAAAGATAGGAGTGCCACTACCTAAGAATGATATGAGTGTGCCCTACATCTAGCATGGGTTATGACTGGAGTATGGAGTGATGTCGTACGGCTTAGAGTGATTTTACTCTCACTTATCTTATGCCAGATGGGCCTCATGGAAGAGAACACCAGTGTGAGGGGGAGTGTTGGAAAATATGGAGGACAACCATTTTATACTAGAAGATCTTATACATCATTTGCAGCAAGCTGGGAGTTCATGATGTTCTCTCACCCTCAGCTTGATGGGGAGTGTTGGAAGATGGGTCCAAGCACACACAACCAATGAAGACCGTATATCCAAGTGTGTTGGAAGATAGGCCCAAGCCCATAAGATATGAATCTACCATGCTCACACGAGTTGGTGGGACCCACCATGATCACGTGAAGTAGCATAAGAAGTCTTACAAAGCCAAAATTATCATGGAAGCAGGTCACACAGAGGAGTTTCAGTTTAAAGGAGTTTTAGCCATGTTAGTCTTCTATTTATATTGGGTTGTTTAATTATGCTAGGACTTATCTTTAAGTGTTAGAGTTTGGGTGTAATTGGGACAAGGGTAGTTTTATTGTAATGAGACTCTACTACCTTCCTTTATTATAAACAGAGGTTCATGTACTCTAATTATGATCAAGTCAATGAAGTATTTCTCTTTTCCATAAATTAAACAGAGACTTCGAGATGTTTTCTCAAAAGAAAATTTGGAATTAATCATTTCTATATGCAGTTTAGATTTGCACCACTATCTACTAAGGCTTGTAAATTATGAAGTACATAGTCTTCATATATTATTACATGAATTTTAATATGCCATTTCTGATTAAGGACAAGGGTTGTAGGATTTTAGAAAAAATTCTTCTTGATCATCATGTTGTAATTCTGATAATATTTTATCATCTTTTAAGTAAAGTATTATGATTTTTTACTTTTGTTTTCAACAAATTTACTTTTTTTGGAGATCTATAGAAGTGATAGGTTTAGTAGGGGTATGGTTTTGATTTTCCATACGATTCATAACTTCTTTAAGAGAATATGGTTTAATTGTTAACTTTTTATCTTGTTTGATTTTGTTATGAATTTTACTAAGGTATTTCTCAATTAATCTTGTTTTATTAAAGGATCATCTTCATCATCAATTTCTTCAAGTTGATCTTTTTGTCCTTTAGTAAGCACATTGATTCCCAAATGGTTCATTTGAACCATAGGCTTGATGTTCGAACAAAGAAAAATAGACTATTTAGCTGAACTTGAATCCTTCGAACCGGATGAAATACCAATGTTTGATTTGGATTCAGAACTAGAATTTAACAAAAAATTTATTAGTTGGATTTTTAATCCTTCATCTATATTTAAAGCATTAAGCTTTTTCTGAGTTTTACATTTGTTTGAATAGTGGAGAAATTTGCCACATTTATAGCATATTATTTGTTTCTTGCTGGTATTAGATGGTTTATGTTGAGATATTTTAGATTTCTCTCTAAATTATATTTTAGACATCTTTGTGTCTGATTTATGTCTATGTTTTGTCTTATAGAATTTTCTACTCTGGGAATGAGCTATCTTCTTGTGCTTCTTTTTGGAAGAATGACCAGAAGTATTAGAAAATTACTCACAAAATTCACCCAATTCTTTTTTGCCAAGAAGGTTCTGGTTTCTAAGCTGAACCTGGAGCTTTAACTCATTACAAAGAGAAAGTCCTTGCTTAGTTATGACACTAATTAATTTTCCATAGGTGTATAGCGTGTATAATCTATGTTACCTCCAACTATATTAATCAAAGTTTATTTGACTTTATCAGTAAACAAGGGAGGTAAACCATCAATAAATTTAGATTTCCAATATTCATTATTGGCATCATTTCGTTGCATAACTTTGGTAATAAAGACATCTTTATACCAATGAAACTAGCTAAGGTTCCAACAATGAAGAATTTGGAGTCCTCTTCCTCGATTTGTGTTGGAAATGAGAATTCCAATGAAATCAATTCGAATGGCTTTGATGAGGGGTGTAAACAACATCCTCTTCTTCATAAGGAACAAGTTGTCCTTTATTGTCAATCATTAATTGACCATGTTCATTAACAATAAGTTTCTTTGCAGCAAAATTTTTATTCTTTTGAGCTACGGTGAGGACATTATCCTACCAAGCTTTAAAGATTTTAGAGAATCTAGAAGTAATAATTTGAGCAATTTGGGACTCAAAGTTTGTATTTTGTTTTAAAATGCTACCATACATTAGGATTTGTCAACTATCTTATATATCTGATATTCAGATAAACCATACATGTTCCATTCATAGATACTTCTTCCATCGTAGGACTTTTGATCTATATAGAGATTTTCTTCATATAGAAGATCATAAGAAGTGGGCCTATGATAGTAAGTTTTTTGGTGAGCAGCTCATTGTCTATGTAATTTTTTATCATAATCCAATTTTTGTACAGAAGGTGTGTTTACAAGTTGTTGGAAAGATTCTTCTAATTTAGTGATTTCATAATTGGCATCAGTAGATTCAATTCCAGTGTTTAAAGAAGAATTGGAAATAGTATCTTCAGTATCTGTAGTGGAAGTAGAATTAACCTCAATTACATTGAGAATTAGATTTTTTGATCTCTCTAACAACTTTCGAGTAAATTCATGATCATTTAACAATAGGAGGTGGTTTAAGTGAAGGAGTATTATCCTTAATGGGAGCAATAGGTAGGTGTTTAGGACCTGATGATTGATAAACACTTTTGGCCTAGATGTTCTCTTGCATAGTTTCTTCAATTCTGTTGAGTTGTTAACCTATTATCTAGACAGTTAAATTGGTGAAATTATTTTGTTTCTAATCTAGTTTGGCAAAGATTCAGGTGTGTTGGAAGATAGGGCCGAAGCCCACATGACCAAGGAAGGCCCACATATCCAAGTGGGTTGGAAGATGGGCCCAAGCCCATAAGACCAAGGAAGACCCACGCATCCAAGAGATATAGAACACATGCTCAAGGCCCACAGATCAAGGAGAAGGCCCATAGGCCCACATACAATAATGGCAGGATGGTAAATAAAGAGTCATCTCATAGAGATGACATTAATGTAATTAGATTAAAGTTCCAAGGTTAAAACCCTAAACCCTAAACCCTAAGTTCAGGGGTATTATTGTAACACAGTAGTTTCATGAATCAATAAATAGAGCTTCAGGGGGAGGGTTAGGACATCAAGTCCATAACCTCTTCTTCCTCTGGTTTTCTCTCAATGAGTCCCTTTCTCTTTTTCTCCAGGAGCTAAATTCATGGAGTCCTGAAAATCGACATAGTATCAGAGCTTTAATTTTTAGGATTTCGACTATGATTTTTTTGAGGTTTCATTCTCCTTCATTCTTTTTCGTAGTTGTTGGAATTTGGTTTGATTTTGTTAGTTTTTTTTCTGACAGCACACTGTCTTTTTTTCCCGTATTTGAGTTGAGCTGAGTTGACTCGGCTTAACAACAACATACCAGTGAGATATGGATCTTCGAAGCCCTTCTGTTTGCGCTGCTTGCGACCGATGCGAAAAGGCAAAGCCACCGGCTTGAACTGTTTTTCCTTCTTGTTGCCATCATGCTTCTGATCGCCATCACTTGCTTGGGCAAAGTTGTGTTGTTGGTTCATGCTCTGTCGTGAGCAACAATACCATTACTTTTCTTGCCAAAGAAGACAACCTTGCTATCCACTGTCTCTGTTTATCATTTTCTTCCGCTGCGCCTCTAAGGTAATACATTTAGGGGGGGTTAGTGCACAATGTAAGTGCAGAGGGAAATGAAATACAATGAAAAGTACTTTCCCTGGGGAAAGTGAGAGGGAATGTAAAGTACTTATTTGTGTTAGTGTGTGCAATGGAAAGTGCGGTGTAAAGTACTTGTTTGTGTTAGTGTGCGCAATGGAAAGTGCAGTATAAAGTAATTGTAATATATCTTACTTTTATATTATTAAAATTGTAATCAAATTTTAATTTTGTAATATCTAAATATAAAATAATTATACAAATATCGTAATAATAAAAATAAAAATAATACAAATATAAATCAATCACCTTTTTAATATAAAAAAAATTATATTTGTTCATACAAAAGTACAACATAAAAAATATTTAGTGGCATTAAAACATAATAGTCAATAATTTTGCCACATCTGAATTGCTAAAACATCTCGATAATATGATGCTCTTTTAGATTGTATTGCAAACTCCCTCTGAGTACGTGCAACTAAAATAAATTATAAAAATAAATAAATAAATAAATAATAACATAAGTGAATATAATAAATAAATAAATTATTTTTTAATAACATAATATATGTTTTAACATTAAAAACCACTAATTTAATATAATAAATAAATATATATTTATCAATAACATAATATTATTTTATGTATTATTAATTAATAATATATTGTCACAAAATTTAAAACCATTCGTTTAATTAATTATAGCAACAGGATAATTAAAATAAAATAATTTATCAAATATTTATTTTAAAAATATTTTAATTATGACTATTAAATCACTAATTCAATATATTAATTATAAATGAATATATTAAATAAATAAAAATAATTAATTTATAAATAAAAAATATAAATTATTATTTTTACGACGGTTTAATTTTTTCCTAACTAAGGGAAAATTAAACCTCTTCCTACATGCGTCGTCTTCCTCAGTGGGCCGGAGACTACGGCGACGGGCAACGGCGACGGAGGCGGCGCTCCAACGGTACGCCGAGAGGGAGTAGAGAGGGAGGCCGAGAGGCTCTATGGCAGAGGCTCGGCCTCCCGTGCTCTGCGACGGAGGTTGAAAGGAGAGGAGAGGGAGGCCGAGAGAGAAGAGAAGCCGAAGGTCACGAGAGAGAAAAAAAATTTCTCTGAAACCTCGTTCGATAGAGGTTCCTCCCCGACAACAAGATGTATTTGAACGATAGTAAGTGAAATTCGAACTCGACCCCTCGGATTTCACTTACATTGTTTTATGCCTGAAATGGGGGAAAGCGAAATACAACTGTATTTCACTTTCCCCTGTCACTTAAAGGGCGCACTAACAGTTTCAGCCCACTTTCCCCAGCAGAAGTGAAATACACTTCACTTACACTGCACACTAATAGGCCCTTACCTACAAAATTAGATGATTCTAATTTGAGAGGTTCGGGAGGAGGATGCGTAGATTGTACATTTGTGCCTGACTAAAGGTGCCAAACTCTAATTTTATTGAGAGTATTAATCTCTTTTTTCTTTGAATTTGGAATAAATTACTCTATACCAATATTAAAAAGATATAATTATATTTACTTGATCAAGATAATCATTAAATTTTGTGCCAAGAAATTTCTTGTCTTGGGATGAAGGATATTTAAAAAAATACATGCATTAAATTTAGTATTATCTGTGTGTAAGAATTCAGCATGATTAGCTGATCTATCTACCATAAGTTCTGCACTAGTCGCACTAAATAGTGAAATGAGCGATTTCACTCGGGGTAGGAAAGGTTTTCTCTTCCTCTTTCCTACGGTAAATTCGATGAGGAATTTGGTTTTTGGAAAGTCTAATTCCTTCCACTATAATATCATCACGAGTTACTGGGTATGGCGCTTCAGATTCGGGTTTTTGAGATGTAGATCCAAGATCAATATCGTGATGTAGGTGGTAACGATACTCGGTATTGGGATTTAGTATTGGTTTAGAAATTGAGAACCACATCACCATCCATGGATTCAATTATTTGCTCAATATTGATATTCACTAATGGTCTTGGAGGGGCTGCCGAAGGTATTATCCAAGTTTCAGGAAACTTATCTCCTCCCATGAAATCATTCTTGGACTAGAAATATTAGCACTTAGTAAGTGTGTTTCAATAATAATAGTTTTACCAAATTATGGATATTTTTGCACTTTAGGTGCTAAGGTATTCATTACCATGAAATGGATTCGCATTATCATAGTAATGGTTTTTTATCAGGGTGAAAAGTTATATCCCTAGGTTAGCAGCCTGAGATGTAATGTTTCCATTAAATTTATCTATGTGAAATAAAGAGTTCCATTAGGGTGAATATTAAAATAAATTGTCCTCAGCTAAGACTGGTTTCAATGACACCCATAATAGAAGGTTTCCAATCTAAATTTCTACCATCTCTTAAAATTTCTTGTAGCTAAGGATTCATGCCTAAGAGGGCTAGAGGCTTAATATCTATTTGAATGCATCCTATATGCATGCATTTATATTTATCATGATTTACATAATTTCATAAATATTCTAACTCTAATAGTTTTAGAGTTCTATCTTGAATATCTATATTAATTAATTTTCCATGGTGGATGTAAGGGTAAAAGTTCCCTTCTTTATAATCTAAAGTTGGTTTGATGGTCAAAATTGTCCAGTCATTTAATTTGTATTGTAAATCAAATCCCAAAAAAGATTAAATAAGTAAATAAATAAGCATAAAAGAAAGAAGAAAGAAAGAAAAAAGCAAAACAAAAACAAAAGATAGAAAGAAGAAATAAAGATGGACAGAAAAAAAACAAAAACACAAGAAACAAGATAGAAAGAAAGACGAAAATAAACAAGAAAGAAAGAAGAAGAGAGGAAGAAATAAAGAAAGAAGAAGAAAGGAATAAAGAAACAAAAAAGAAGACATAAAGAAGAAAAAAGAAAGAATGATAGAAAGTTGAAGAAAAGAAGAAAGAAAGAGGGAAAAAAGAACGAAAAAAAAACATGAACAATGAAAGAAACAAACAAAAAGGAATGAAGAACGAAATAAACAAGAAATAAAGAAACAAGACGGAATAATAAAGAAATAAGGCACATTGAAAGAAATAAGAAATAAGAAAAGAAGAAGAAAGAAAGAATCAAGGTAGAAATAAAAAAACAAGAAATAAAGAAAGAAATAATCAAAATGAAACAAGAAACAAACAAACAAACAAGAAAGCAAGAAGGAAAGAAGGAAAAAGAAAGAAAAATAAGGAAGTAAGAAATAAGAGGGATGAAGGAAAGAAGAAGTAAAGAAAGAAACAACAAATAAAGATAGAACGAAGAAATAAAGAAGGTAAGAAAAGAGAAATAATGAAGGAAAGGAGACAGAAAGAAAGGGAGAAAGAAAGAAAGAAAGAAAGGGAAAAGGAAAGAAGAAGGAAATAAAAAGGATAAGAAAGAAAGAAAGATATAAAGAAAGAAGAAAGAAAGGTAGAAAGAAAATAGAAAGATAGAAATAAGAAAGAAAGAAGAAATAAAGATAAAAACAAGAAAGAAAAAAAGAATAACGAAATATAGAAAGAAAGAAGAAGGAAAGAAAGATAGATAGAAAGAAGCAAGAAAAAAGAATGAAATTAGAATAGAAGAAAGAAAGACAACATTAATGAAAGAAATAGAAAGAATAAATGAAGAAACAAGAAATAAAGAATGAATGGATGAATAAAGAAAAAGAAAGAAAGAACGAAAAAAGAACAAATAAGAAAGGCACATAGAAAGAAATAAAAAATAAGAAAAGAAGAAGAAAAAAAGAATCATGATAGTGTAAAACAGAACGTTCAAAGAATAATTTTCGATGATGTATTCTTCTCCGTCTATGAGGCTATTTATAATACATTACAAGTCGATTTTAGGGTCAATTTAGATCCTAAAATCAAGGAATAAAATCATAAAATCAAGGAATACAATCACAAGATCAAGGAAACAATCACACTATATAGTTTAGTACAATTTTCAAACACTCCCCCTCTAGTTGATGCATAGATATCGGTCATGCCCAACTTGTCAATTATACCATGAAATGCCTTCCCTAATACTGCCTTCGTGAGCATATCAGCCAGTTGATTCTCAGATTGAATAAAGGGGAATTATATAATCTTTGCATCGAGGTTCTCCTTGATGAAATGATGATCAACTTCAATATGCTTAGTGCGATCATGTTGAACTGAATTTTGTGCAATTGCGATGGCTGCCTTGTTATCACAGTGGAGATTCATAAGTTTGTCATGTTCAATCCCTAAGGCCCTCAGTATATTTTGTATCTATAATAAATTGCATACACCATGAGCCATACCTCGAAATTCAGCTTCAGCACTTGACCTCGATACTACCTTCTATTTTTTGCTTTTCCAAGTGACAACATTCCCTTCTATAAAGGTGAAGTAACCTGACATGGATCTTCAGGTTGTCTTATCACCTGCCCAATCAGAATCTATGTATCCTTCAATATTAGATATACTATTTTTGAGAATATCAATCCTTTTCCTAGAGCACTCTTTAAATATCTCAAGATCCGATAGACTGCTTCCATATGTTCTTTACTTGGTGCATGCATGAACTGACTCACAACGCTCACTGCATATGCTACATCGGGCCTTGTGTGTGGTAGGTAGATTAATCTTCCAACTAATCGCTGATAACGCCCTTTGTCTATTGGGGTTTGATCTTGGAGAATTTTGAGCTTATGATTCATTTCCATAGGCGTCTCTATCGGTTTACAATCAAGCATTCCGGTTTCTGCTAGAAGATCCAACACAAATTTTCGCTGTGAAAGGAAGACTCCATGTTTCGATCTTGCAACTTCAATTCCAAAAAAATATTTAAGTTGTTTGAGATCCTTCATTTCAAATTTAGTCGCTAAATACTCCTATAAAGCTTGCATTTCACATCGGTCATCTCCTATCACGACCATATCATCAACATATATAATTAAAGCTGCTACTTTTCGTTCTTTGTGTTTGATAAACAAAGTATGATCTGAGTTATTTTGTTTATAGCCAAACTCCTTCATTGTAGCAGAGAATCTCCCAAACCATGCTCTAGGTGACTGTTTCAGCCCGTATAATGACTTCTTCAATTTACAGACTTTCACCTTGACACAAGGAACCACTTTTAACTCTGGGTGGAGGCATTTTTAACATCAAATTGTTGCAGAGGCCAGTCTCGATTTGTTGCTATAGATATAAGAATGTGAATTGTGTTGATCTTAGCTACCGATGCAAAAGTATCTAGATAGTCTATCCTATACCTTTGCGTATATCCCTTTGCAACTAGCCAAGCTTTATATCTGTCAATACTTCCATCCGGTTTGAGTTTCAATGTGAGCACCCATCGGCATCCAACTGTCTTTACTCCTTTAGGTTGGGGAACAAGTTCCCTAGTGTCATTCTTTTGTAGAGCCTCCATCTCTTCGTTCATAACCTTTTTCCATTTTGGATCAGCTAATGCATCCCCCACATTAATAGGAATAGAAGCCATGGATAATGGATCAACAGTAAATGCATACGATTTAGTCAACCTATGGGAGGACACATAGTTGTTGATTGAGTATTTGGTCTTGGCTTCAAGATCAGGTTCATACTGTTTTTTTGGAACTCCCCTATTCAATCTTTATGGATATCTAGGGGGGATATTTTCTGTAGGAAGACATGTTTCATTAGACTCACCAAACACATGATTCGTATTTACCTGAGGAGGAACATTCTGGGTTGATTCTTTAGTTGTTGGTGCATACGGGGGCAACTCTGAGGGTTCTTCAAGAGAAATTACTAAATCACAGTCCTGTTGCACATTATGACACTTGAAGAATTCATTCACCGCTTCTAACTCAATAAACGCAGCACCTCTGCTATTTTCTTATGGAACCTTCTATTCACTTGAACTCTCCCCGTGAGAGATGTCCAAAACACTCCCCTTGAATAATAAGGTACTGATTCATGGAAGGAGACATCTAGAGTCACATGAGCTTTTGGGCGTGTGGATCATAGCACCGATATCCTTTTTTAAATTCAGAGTTGCCAACAAATACACATCGCTTGGCACATCGATCAAGTTTATTTCGTAAGTTTTTTGGGATATAAACATATGCGGTGCACCCAAAAATCCGGGGTTCAAGGTTTGGAAGATGGGGAATTGAAATCAGGGATTGCAACTTGTGTTGAGGAGTTTGAAAATTTAGGACTCTAGAAGGTGTTTGATTTATGAGGTAGCCAGCAGATTTGACAGCTTCACCCCAATAAAACCGAGGCATGTTCATGCCAAAGAGAGAGGCATGCACTACTTCCAAAAGTTTTCTACTCTTCCTTTCTGCCAATCCATTCTGTTGGGGAGTATAGATGCAAGAGGTCTGGTGACGAATTCCATGATTGGACAGAAAATTCTCAAGAGAAGCATTGACAAACTCCGTACCATTGTCAGATTACAAAACATGAATCTGCTTTTGGTATTGAGTATGTATCATTGTGTGGAATTTATGAAATGCTACACACATATCACTCTTTTTTATAAGCAAAGATACCCAAATCATTCTAGTGCATTCATCAATAAATGTCACAAAATAACAAGCTCTAGAAATAGAAGGAACCTTAGCTAGAGCCCAAACATCGGAATGGATAAGTTCAAAAGGTTTGAAACTTTTATTCAAACTCGGTAAATAAGAGATACGATGGGTCTTAGCCAATTCACGGGTGTCAAAATGAAAATTCACATCATTCAAACCTAAAAAAAGTTGTGGTCGTAACTTCTTAAGATAACCAAATGAAAGATGGCCTAATCGTCAGGGCCATAACCATGTAGTTGTTTGAGTATTATCTTCACTGCTAACTTTATAAATCAGATTGATTTTTTATCCCCCATTATCTGTCAACTCCAAATAGTAGAGTTTGCCCCATCTAACACCATAACCAAGAATCTTCTAGGTTAAAATGTCCTGAAAGACACAGAATGAAGGCCAAAAGGTTACAGTACAAGCAAGAGTGGAAGTAATTTGGCTAACAGACAAAAGATTATATTCAAGAGATGGAACCACAAGGACAATTTCTAATGTAAGATTATTAGATAATATAACATATCCTTCCCCAATAATAGGAGAGGTACTACCATTGGCTGTTGAAATAATAGATTGTGGATAAGGTAGGATAAATTGTAACTGACTGGGATCCCTTGTCATGTAATCAGATGCACCTCTATCAATAATCCAAGTTCTATTCTTAAAATTTACAGAGAATACTGATGCTTTATCAAGAATACCTGGATGGGCAACATTTGCCGTAGGTAGTTGCTAATTATCTTCCATGGATGTCACCATAGCTTTCCCAACAATCTTTTTTCGAGGTTTTTTGAGAAATCCCACCACTCCGGATAGCCAATAATCTCATAACAATGTTGTTGCGAAAGTCCTTTTCTCCGCAATGAGTGCATACCCGGTTGTTACCTTTTCTAGAGGATTGAGTGTTTCGACTGCTTGATGATCCTTGTCGGTTTTGGTTGACCACCATAGTCGAGCTCTCTGAGATTGGACGATAGCTCCCTATTGTTTGTCTTTGTTGACATTCTCGTCTAACATATGCATATGTGCTCTCCAAATCAAGTTTGGGTTCTCTTCGCAAGATTTCTCCACGAACCTGATCAAACTCAGAGTCAAGCCGACTGAGAAAAATATGAAGTCGAAGCCTAGCCATTGCAGAGTGCAACTGAATTAGCCCTTCAATTGTTCCTTCCTCAGATATAGTTCTATGATCAATCTCCTGGAAGATAGCAACCAGTTCATTATAGTATGTTGATAATGGTCTACCATTTTGTTTGGTATAAAAAGATCTCTGGTTCAACTCAAATAGGCAGGTTTCGTCTGATCCATCATAAAATGTTTTTGATACGGCTTCTCATATCTCCTTGGCAGTGGAGAGGTGAATAAATCGTTGCAAGAGCGATGAACTCATTGAATCAATAAGCTAGCTTTTCACTCTTTGATTTTCTGTAATCCGTGTGCTAAGATTGGAATTTCCAGATTCTGGTTTTTTCATTTCTCCCGTGAGATATCTAGATTTGTTACGAGCACCAATACGCATCTCCATGAGCTGAGACCATAATGGGTAATTGGTCTCATCGACGATGATTCCAGTTGGAAAGGCAGAATTATCTTGGTGTACGATAATCTACGGTGGTGGTACTGGGAATAATTCGGTTGATGCACCTATAGTGGTAGCTATTACAACTTTGTCTGGTCTGGAAATTTGGTCTGGCCTGGTCTATTCTGATTTGGTTCAGTTCAAGTCCGGTTCGGTTCGGTATGGTCCAATTCGGTTCAGTCTGGTTCGATTCGGTTCGGGTTCGGGTCTGGTTCCTCTACAGTTTGGATTTGCTGGGTTTACCCGTTGGGTTCACCTTTCTTCTTTGGTGATGGCAGCGTCGACTTCCTTCGGCGCGGTGGTAGGTATCGACAATGAGGCCAGTAGTGCACTCGTCGGTGGTTGTTGGCAATTGTCGGCAACGCTATTTCGGCTTTAGGACCGTCGTTGCAGAAAAAATAGAGTTTTGCAAGTTGGCTTCCTGCGGCGATTGTTTTCTTGTTTTCTTATTGTTTAGCTTCCTGCTCATAACGTGCTTTGCAGTTACGACTTTGGCTAAATCTTCTCGCCTTGTCACAGTGAGTCTTTTGGTCATCTGTTTGATTAAATTCTTCTTTGTTTTTTCTTCCTCTCAGGTATACTTTTCTGCTTAAATTGACAGGACGAAGAAATCAAAGAGAAGAAAAGCTCTTGCTATGTGGACAGTGAAAGGTCGATTCATTTCATGGGATCAAAATTTTTAAATGAGTTGATTCTATCTTTATTGTGTTGTTCAATTTTTATGGATCTTGTTGTGCTTTGTGGTGATGAAGTGGAATCAGGTTCTTGGACTAACTCTAAGAAACTTCATATTACTACATGTGACTGATGCTTATAACAATAGTCATCGACTCTTGTGGTCAATAATTGTTACTCTATGAACGTTTGACCTATACTTTCATCTGCATTTGAATCCAGAGACTTTGGTTGCCATTATTAATACCAAGGATAATATGTGCCAATAGTTGGTTTAAAAATTCTAGGGGTTTGAAGGTCTAATTCTTTTTGTTTCTTTTCTGTCTCAGTTTACTTGTATCAACAGTGTGTTTTAGCCTTAGCTTCAGAATGTGTAGTTGTACCACTTACTGACTGATGTCATTTGTGATTAGAGCATCCTTGCAAAACATACAACCAATACTAATTGATTTCTCTGTTGAATTGAGAAAAATTAAGACTAAATATTTTTACATGGATTCAATTGCAATAGTATTGAAAAGAAACCAGTGACTAAAGTGACAATTTTACTTATCCTTTGTTCTACAATTTGTTTTCATGCGATTTAATCTCTTGTGAAATCTTAATCTCATTCTTCTTAGAAGCTAATAGTCCACCAATTGCCTTGGAAAATGTTTGATTCGTCATTTACCTAAGTGTTTTTAAGTTATAATTAACATTTGACTTGGCTATGTACTGCTCTGTTGTACATAGGTTGAGCTAGTTGGATATGCAGTTGGAGGAGACTCTCTGTTTCTTGTGTATGAATTTGCACAAAATGGTGCATTGAGTACTCATTAACTATAGTTTAAATTCTTTCCTTGGAGCTGTTTTTTTTTCTTAGTATTTTATTTAGATATATTTGCAATGATTCCTCCTTGGCAACTGCTTCAAAATTTATGCCATGTTTTTTTTGTTCAAGATCATTGTGGTGAATTGCTTACAGTTCAACTCGGGGTGTTATAGATTCCACTCCAATTCCATGGACCACTAGAGTTCAAATTCTTGATGCGGCAAGGGGACTAGAGTGTATACATGACCACTATTTTCACCGAGATGTGAAGACAAGCAATATTCTTCTGGTTGTCAGGTTTGAATCTAAGGTCAGTAATCTGCTCTATGATATTTTATGGTATTTGAAACATGTTAAATATCAAGCCTTGATCTGTGGTTGTGTCAAGAACAGTTAGCATGATAAATTTGAAGTTATCTATAATGTGAAGAAACATGGCGTTCTTTTTAATGCATTAGCACAAAAACAACACTGGCAACAAGTATAGCATAATAGTATTATTTTCATCACGTCATAGAGGGAGTGTCTGCTGATCAATTTATGATTTTTTTTCAATTTATTTAATTTTAATTTTAATTTATTCAACATATATAGATTATCTGAATGATGATATTTCTATAGAATTTAGTGGAAATATGGTGGAATTCTTTTAAATTTGATTCTAAATCAACCTATACTACTCAATATCTTTCCACTTAAATGGATCTGAACCAATGTTCAGTTCGAATATTATATGAAGTCGAGTTGAATCCTTGTACTTCTGCTATACTGGCAAAAAAAGAAGTAATTATATGAATCAAATTTCTTCCTAGTTCGGCAGTGGTGATTGAGTGAAAATGGGTATTTGGGGGGAATCTTTGATTTCTTACTCTCAGTCTCAATCCCCGATTTCTTCCTCTCAGTTTCAGTCTCTAATTTCTTCCTCTTCAATTACTTCCTCTCTGATCCTCTTCCTCTTCAATTTCTTCCTCAGAACTTCTTCCTCTCCTACAAAAGTGACAGAACAAAGGCAAGTTTCTTAATCTTCTGGTTTTTTTTTCGTCGCAGATGTAATAGTGATTTATTTTTTCATTTTTATCTTTTGTATTCCATTATTTATCTTCTATAACAGTGATTTTTTTTCATTTTTATCTTCTGTATTCCATTATTTATCTTATGTAAAAGTAATTTTTTTTCATTTATTATCTTTTGTATTTTCTTTTTTTAGCTCTTACCATTCTGTTGTGTTTTTTGTTTGAACTGTTTGGTATGAATGTTTTATGTTTGTCTTGCATATATCAGATAAAATGGGGTTTTAGTTTGCATAATGTTTTGGTCTCGCGTTGTCTTGCATAATGTTTAGTAGAATGTTTTAGGGCATTTTAACCATCTACCCAAAGTTTAATCGTGTTGTGTGCATATCTCAGATAAAAGGGGGTTTTAGTTTCAATCATATATCAGATAAAAGGGGCTTTTAGTGTTTTTTTTTAGCGATGTGATGAGAGGTAGGGCTTCATCTGGCCTGGTATAAATATAGGTGGGAACTCGATTACAATTTTAGGCTCGAGGCCTGGTATAAATATAGCAACGTGATGAGAGGTAGGGCTTCATCTAGCCTGGCATAAAAATAGGTGGGAGATCAACCTCGGTTAAAATTATTGGGCTTGAGCTCAAGTTCAAAATATTTAAATTGAGCCCGGCTCAAACATAGGCAGTTTCAGGCTCGGGTCTATTCAATGCCAGCCCTACTCTTCACCTTTATGTCACCGATTAGATGTCTTATGTTAGGCATGTTAGGAATTAGATACCCTAATTTAAAACTAACGAGAGCAATAATAATAAATGATGAAGAAGGGGAAAAAATATTTATATAGGTTTGGCTCAAGGTGAGACTACGTCCTGTCATCCGTTGCTGCAATAATCCACTATGAAGATGAAATATTTTACAAGATAAATCGCACACTTAAAGAGAAAGCTAGACCAACTCAGCGTAAGGCGTTAATTAGGATTCACAACTTAACAATCTCTCATTTGGATACTAATCCATCATCAATATCACCTCTGCAGCGACAATAGCTTCTCAATCCACAGAGAGAAGTCCAACTGAAGTTGTACACAACTTTAGTTTCTCAATCTTAACAATCTCCGTCAACATCTCACCCGAATTTTGACTCCCTTCAATCTTCTCAAGTGCTAAGACTTCATCCTCCAAAGCCAATCTAATGAAGTGATAATGCACCTGTATGTGCTTTGTTCTGACATGATAAATAGGATTCTTTGCTAAATGAATAGCACTATCACAATACAACACATTCTTCCCATGCTTGAGACCTAATTCTTCCCAGAAAGACTGCAGCCATATTATGTCTCAGTGGTGGAAAGAGCAACTATCTTCTACAACTTAGAGATCCAACTAAGTGTTTGAATACCCAATGTGTATACATATCTAGTGGTACTCTTCCTGCCATCAATGTCTCCAGCCATGTCAGCATCTACATAACCTTGTAATCCCAAGTCTGACTTTCTGAAACATAAGGTTGAGTCTGTAGTGCCTTACAAATACCTGAGAATCCACTTCACTACTTCCCAATATTGTTTATCCGGATTACTCATATATCTGCTCAACTCGCATGAGCTATGTCTAGTCTAGTGCACACCATGACATACATGAAATGGCCAATAGCAGAAGCATAAGTAATATTAGCCAAGTTGGCTCGCTCCTGCTCTGTAGAAGGTGACTGCTCCTTAGATAGCCTAAAGTGAGTAGCCAAAGGAGTACTCACTAATTTTGCATCATTCATGTTGAATCTACTCAACACCTTCTTCACATGTTCTTCTTGTGACAGTTCAAGACATCAATGTCTCTAGTAATTCTCATCCTAGGGATTTGTTTTGCAGCACCCAAATCCTTCATTGAAAACTTCTTGGACAAGTCCCTTTCCAACTTATCTATTTCTTGTTTACAAGCACCTACTATCAACATGTCATCAACACATAGTAGTAGAATAATGTAGGAGTCATCAAGTTTCTTCACATAACAACAATAATCCACCTGGCACCTCAAGAAACCATTAATACTCATAAAGGTGTCAAAATTTTTATACCATTTTCTTGGAGTTTGTTTAAGACCATACAAGCTCTTTTGAAGTTTGCACACCATTTTCTCCTTTCCTTGTGCTTTGAAACCCTGTGGCTGCATCATGTAAATTTCTTCCTCCAAATCATTATGAAGAAAGTTTGTTTTTATATCCAACAGCTCTTAGTGCAAGTCTTCATTTGCCACTAGTCCAAGTGTTGCTCTAATAGTAGTCAATTTCACTACTGGAGAGAAAATCTCAGTGTAGTCAATGCCTTCTTTTTGTTGAAAACCCTTTACCACCAGTCTTGCCTCGTACCTTTTACTACCATCATGTTCGTCTTTTATTCGGTACACCCATTTATTCTACAAGGCCTTCTTCCTTTGTGGTAACTCGTTCAAGTGCCATGTCTGATTAGATAATAGTGAATCCATCTTGTCCTTCACGGCCAACTCCCACTTGGTTGATTCATCAACTTGCACAGCTTCCTCATAACTCATTGGTTCAGCTTTATCAGTCAACAAAATATAATTTAGTATAGGGGAGTACCTCTGTGGTGGTCTGCTAGTTCTGGCAGATCTCCTAAGTTCAGTCACAGGAATGTTCTGATTTACTTCAGGGGGTATGTTTTCCTGGTCTTCCTGAGCAATATTCTCCATCTCAATAATTGAAAGATCTCTCAACTGAATCACTTATGACTTCTTGGATTCATCACTTGCACTCTCAGACTCTGTTCTCAACTTGTCTTTATACAAGGTACCTTCATTGAAGATCACATCCTTGCACCTTACGTCTGGGATCATCCCAAAAGTGAGAACCAAACTCTTTATCGATCTAGACCTGTTATGGTATTTTTCAATCCAATGGTGTTGAGGGACCTCTGTTGATCAAATAGGCAATAGTGCTAATAGCTTCAGACAGGAACATCTTTGACAATCCTGCATGTAAGCTCATGCTCCTAGCATGCTCATTCAAAAAAAATTTCATCCTCTCAGCCACACCATTATGTTGTGGTTTCCCAGGAATGGTGTTCTGCATCTTGATTCCATTATCAGAACTATACCGGTTGAAATCATCATCTATGAATTCTCCCCTATTATCTGACTGCATGCACTTCACCTTCAAATTTGTCTCATTATCAACCATTGTTCTCCATCTCTTGAATGTATCTAAGACATCAGATTTATTTTATAGGAAAAAAACCCATATCTTTTTGCTTACATCATCAATAAATGTCACATAGTAGTTAGAACCACCAAGGGAAGTGACAGTTGAAGGCCCCCACACATATGTGTGATCCAACTCCAATTTTGTTGTCTTTTGCTCATTTTCAACCTTAGAAAAGTCAACCCTTTTCTGTGTGCCAAAAATACTGCTTTCACACAAACTGTTCCTTACAGTTTTCAACCCTGCTAGCTTCCCTTTGGACTGAAGCATTTTTATTACCTTCTTACTCATGTGACTGAGCCTATAATGCCATAAATAAGAATCAATAACAACATCAACAACTGCAACCGTGTCACTGCAACTGGAAGTGATGTAAAGAGTTCTAGTTTTAACTCTTCGTGTAACAACCAAGGCTACTTATTTTGTGATTTTCCAGGCAGTACCATTAAAAGTCACATTATGACCTTCATCGTCAAGCTGCCTACTGAGATCAGATTACACATCAGTTTTGGTACATGTCTCACCTTGTAAATTTTCCACACTAACCAATTTGACATCCTCTAACTGACATTACCAATACCGACAATATCCAAAGGTTCTCCATCAACAAGATACACCTTCCCATGATCTCTAGCAACATAATTCTCCATGATCTCACGATGCACAATGGTGTGAAAAGAAACTCTTGAATCTAACACCCAAGAGTCAATAGGGCTATCACCCGACAAGAGTAAAGCATCTTGTACTTCTTCAGTCACTGCATTTGTAACATCAATTTTCTTTTTATCCTTCTTCAGTTTTTTGCAATTCTTCTTGATGTGACCAGACTTGCCACAATTCCAGCACTCCACACCCTTCTGAATTTGGACTTGTTTCTACCATTCCTTGACTTCCCTCTACCATTACCCTTATTGTAATTTCTCTCAAAGTTCCTGCCCCTAGTATAAACTATTAGGGTAGAATGAGATATTGACTATTCTCTAGAGTCATTTCTATTAACTTCTTTTTCAAGAATGGTATCCCAAACATCATTAAAAATCAACTTCTGGTTGCCTACAGAGTTGTTGACCACAACCCTCATAGGCTCCCAACAATTTGGCAGAGACGCCGAAAGAATTAAAGTATGAACCTCATCATCAAATTTAATCTGAACAAAGGTCAATTGATTGACAAACATGCTAAACTCATTCAAATGTGTTGCCACTAATGTATTTTCTATCATATTCAAATTGAAGAGTTTTTTCATGAGATGTACCTTATTATTTGGGAAGGGTACTTATACATGTCAGATAAAATCTTCATCATCCCAGTTATGGTTTTCTTCGACACCACATTGTGAGCGACGTTCTTCGATAGTGTTAATCGAACTATTCCCTACACCTGTCTATCAAGGAGATTCCACTCATCATCATTCATACCTTCTGGTTTTATTTTCAGAAGTGGTGAGTGCAGATTTTTACTGTACAGATAATCTTTGATCTGCATCCTCTAGAACACCAAAGTCATACCATCAAACTTGTTGATTCCAAGTGTCGATCCTTCTCCACCAACCATTGCTCTCAATCACAAACCAAAGCTCTGATACCACTTGTTAGGAATTAAACGCCCTAATTCCAAACTAATGAGAGAAATAATAATAATCACAAAAGAAAGTCAAGCACGAGAACAAACAACAAGATTTATACAGGTTTCCCTCAAGGTGAGACTACTTCCTATCTTTTGCCATTGCAGTAATCCACTATGAAGATAAAATAGTTTACAAAAGAAATTGCACACACTTACAGGTGTTTTTCTCTAACCTTTCCTTGGGCCGCAACTCAAACTCCTCCTCGATGATGATATAACCCTAATAGCATCCTCCCCCCAATTATAAAGAGAAAACTAGGGCAGCCGCTTTACAAGAGTAAAATTTCCAAACTGCCCTTAATGATACAATAGTCAATATATCCGCATACTGACTCAACTTCAAGCATTGATTAAGCTCCACAACTTAACATCTTGTGGCATGCAAAAATCCAAATCTAAGCCAATTTTTTTACTTCACTTTTTTGAGTTTCTAATATTAGTTAAGTTTCCTATCTGTATCCAAAATCTAGTCAAGATTTTACTAACTTGAGCATCTTTCTTTCATTAAAATATTTCTTTCTTTGATCGATCACCACATTAGTTTCCTTAAGAGAAGTCTTTCCCTATATGAGTTTAGTTTTCTTTTTTAAAAATTCTAAATTTTTTTTATTGAAAAGTCTTATTTCCTCTTACTAAATTCATAATATTAGTGTTCTGAATCTCTCTTATTCCGGAATTTATCTCCTGAATAGTTTCTTTCCAAATTGGTCAATGTGTGTTAAGAAGTGAATTCCTTCTATGAGAAGTCTATTTTAAGAAAATTTCCATTATTATATTTCATCTCTAAACTTTCTAGTTGAAGATATTTTTAAGTTTTCTCAATCATCATGTTCATAGAGGAATTATTTTTTTTCTCCCTCTTGAGTCAAACTTGGTCTCCCCAAAAGTCAGACTTGGTCAAATTTAGGCCATCTCAGTGGAAGAACAACTTGCATATTTCCTCCTAACTATTGGTCAACAACAAGCCTATAGTGTTACAACAGAGATATTTGATAGATCAAACTGGACCATAAGTAAATATTTCAACAAGGTGTTGGATGCTATCCTCAAACTTCACTATGATTACATCAAACAACCTTTACAACGCACACACTCGAGGATTTTAAACAATTCAATGTTTTATCCATACTTCAAGGTAACATCACTTGCCCTCTAACTAAACAAATTTAGATTACTATACAAATTTAGCCAATACTAATTGAAATTATATAATTAGAATTGTATTGGGGCTATTGATGGAACGCATATCAAAGTGAACATCCCACTTGAAGAACAACCAAGGTTCTGGAACAGAAAGGGCTATCTTTCACAAAATGTGATGGCAACATGTACATTCGACATGCAATTCACTTATGTACTACCTGGATGGGAGGGATCAACAACTGATTCTCGTGTACTGAAAGATGCATTGACTCGCCAAAATAGACTATTTGTACCTGAAGGTAAATAATATATTTTTATGCAGTAATCTTTTATCTATTTTATCTTTATTTGTTTTAAGTAGAAAATATTTTGTATTGTAGGTAAATATTATCTAGTCGATGCTTGTTATGCAAATCTACCAGGATTTTTGGCTCCATATCGAGGAACTCGGTATCATTTGCAAGAATTTGGAGATAATATTCCTAGGAATGAAAAAGAATTATTCAATCGAAGACACTCGTCTTTGCGGAATACTATTGAAAGAATTTTTGGTGTTTTAAAAGCTCGATTTCAATTGTTGAAAGGCACTCCATTTTCTTTTAAGATGCAGACAAAAATTGTCATTACTTGTTGCATATTGCACAATTATATACGTGGAGAGGATTACAATGATATATTTGATTTGGAAGATGATGATTCGGATGATGAGTTCGGTGGTGGAGGTGATGGGGTCCAATTACGTGCAACGGATAATACAGATAGCGATGATAGCGATGGTCTTGTGGAAGAGGATACCCAATCAACAAGCTTTCAGAGGTAGCGTGCATTAGAATCCACAAGAGCTGCACAATTTTGAGATGACATAGCGACTTGCATGTGGAATGATAACTGATGATTGTATCTTTTATAATTTTTTAACATGTGTTGTTCTTATGTACTAAACTTGTAATTTGATGATTTTAATACTAATCACGAACTGGTTATTAGAATAATCTTTCTTGCTTTAGTAATAAAGTTGTATATTTATTTATATATTATTTTTATTAAATTTATTACTATATTAAACTTGATATTTAAGTCTGGTAAATAAAATATAGTTACAATATGCATTTGATCAATTAATTAATTTCAATTTTGGGGAAATATATTATTAATTAATACTACGTAAAAAAGTCATATTATGTTTTTAATAAAATAATTCTTTATTTACTCATAAAAAATATATAGTGTGTTAAAGTTATGATTAGATCAATTTTTCCTCTTAAATCATTCATTTTTAGGTTAAAGTATATCATATGTTATTAATAAATTAATAACTAAACGTATTACTTTCATTTTTGTAATTTATAACGTTATTTATTTATTACTTCTAATTAATCATGTGTGTATTTCATTGGCTCACGTAATTACCATATTAATGCACAATTAAATATCTAATTCAATTAATTAATATATTAATATATTTTAATTTTCCATTAAATAATTTATTCATGTAGTAATAATGGTTGTTTTACCTAATTTGGGGTTTAAGGATTATGTTGTAATTAAGTGTACTGTAAGGGTTTAGGGATTCTCATGTTTTTTATGTTTTTCTCATGTTGGGGCACTAACACTGGAAATTGTTTTTCAGTGCACATGAAGTCGTCAATACTAACACCAAGTGCGAAGATGAAGTTCATGTAGATGACTGACATGAACTTCATGTTGGAGATGAACATGAACTTCAAAAATCCGTTTTGTTGACTAACCCCCCTAAAGGAACAATTGTGTGTTGAATGCATTTCATCATAAATCCCTCTGAGTTACATGACATGGACTATATTTCATTATGTGGATGCTATAAGAATATGTATCTCTATATCAGCTGTCAGGTGGGAAGTTACAAAATTTATTTTGAGAAAATGTGTGAACTTATCTTTGAGAAAATACTCATATGTGTAAATGTGCCCCATCTGTTGTGGGGAATTTGGACCTAAGTGGACCTTATCAGAAAACAGACAAAATGATGTGGGCTTCATTTGGGATGCCAAACGGGGGATCAATACCTCTTTTGGGACTTTGATTGAGGGATAAGGAATTGACCTAGGTCTTAAGGAATGGGATTCTACGAAACTAAGTTTGGAAACCAAGTGCCTCATCTATAGTGAGGAGTCAAGATCTCGTTGGATAACCAAAGAGGGTGTGTTTGAAATCACTATTATTTAAATATATAATATTTATATAAGTATTTACATATCTTATTAGTATGATGTGTGCATGTTAAGCAAGTTGATGTTTTTTGTTATCATGCAAGTTATGATTTATATTTGAGGTACATATGGTGGATTAATTGTTTTTATTATAGTGTCATCTACTGATGTAGTTGAGAATAATAACTGAATAATTGTGATGTCCTTGCAAATGAGTAGGTAATATCTGGAAGTGCACATTTTCTTGGTAAGGATTGGAGGCAAGATAATTTTTTTATAGATATATGAGTGAATTTTATCTAGGAGTTTGAATTTGCGCCCTACTCAGAATGTGTTGATTTATTGACTATGGATTACTCTCTCCCATTTTTTGTCTGATTTATTGACCATGGATTACTCTCTCCCATTTTGTTTGTCTAATTTATTGACTATGGATTACTCTCTCCCATTTTTTTGTACATCATGGGTGATTGGGAGTAGAATTTACTAGGCATTCCCTCACCTTTGTGTACGGTTTTTTTTTTTTTTTTTTTACAGAGGAGGGAAAGGTATAGTAGTTGTTGCTAGTGATCAAAGTCTACCCGGGAAGCTATGCCCTAGAGAATTAGGTAGGTAGAGTGGGTAAAAAAAAAGAGAATTATACTTTTGTATTGGTATGAAATTCAATTTAGATAGAATGTAAACCTTGTTAAAAGAAGGACATATTGTATAGTATTCATTTTTGTATGCAATAGCATGGTAAAGAAAGTCAAGGGACATGCACTGTCTATTTTGAGTTAAAGTTTTCTTGTTCTAGTATGTTGAGAGAAGTGGATTCAAATGTTAACTCAATGTTGTAATGATGAATGCAATAAACATGAGAAGGAGACTAATTTTTGTTGTATTTTTGTTGTGAGCAAAATGTTATTGAGTTGTACTTGGGGAAGATGAATTAGTTTAATGATGGCAAAAATGCTAGTGAGTACGAGATTACTCAAGATTATATTCATTCAATTGAGGATACTCTCAAATCATCATGCAGTGTATCATTGAAAGTATTATTCTCGAGTGTTGTAGATAAAGATGATGAGATTCCCGAAGAAACTATTGAGGTATATATTGGAGAAAATATGCAAGGATCCAAAATTTGGTGCAGAAGATGGTGTAAATGATATTGAATTCGATGATACAAATGGCATATATGAGAAAAGAATGGATGATGTGGTGAATAATGCGGTTTAAAATGATGGTCTGGTGAGTCTAGAAGACACTGAATTAGATGGTTATAAAGATATTAAAATGTGTTTCCTAGAGAAGAAGATGAGGATGGTTGGATTAGTAATGGTGTAGATCAATAATATTATTGGAAGTGTTGAGTTCCGTATTATGGGAAAGAATGACTTATATGCTGGTTAGATTTTTGTAAG
Source organism: Aristolochia californica (assembly GCF_029961685.1). Lineage (NCBI taxonomy): Eukaryota > Viridiplantae > Streptophyta > Magnoliopsida > Piperales > Aristolochiaceae > Aristolochia > Aristolochia californica. The sequence goes on from NW_027181771.1 coordinate 20,868,435, forward strand.
TAAGGAAGCATTGCAGGAAACATTGAGGAATTATTCAATTGCGGGATCAATGACACCTGAGAGTTATTTAGTACCCTGACTATCATCGACTAAGCCTCGTATGTGCTTATATGGGGGTGCTTAAAAATTACTCGTAGGTTGGCAGTACCACTTACAACTATGCAACAAATGGTTTATCAACCTAAGGGTGGTATTGAAGAAGTGTAATTGTATTTCATCCTTCACAACTTCCCCTACCCAAAAGATCAAAGACTACTCCCCACAAGCTGGACTCTTTGTTAGACATTCACCTCATCGTGCCTTCGAAGAACATTAATGAGAAGAATTGATGTGCTTACTCAAAGAGACACCTTGGAGGACATTGTCAATATTTTTTGTTCTATTTGCCTCCCTTTTAAGAGACATTGTGTTTTCCTCCATTTTACCATTTTTAGCCAATTGTTTATGCATACAGAAGATAGTTTTGAACCTTTTGCTTCTCTCATTTTTGTTTGTTACCATTTTTTTCCTCAATTCATTGATGATGGTAATCTTTCAATTGTGCTAACACTATCTTGAAGCACAAGATAATTCTAATCTACTATTTCGGTCATTGTTGCCTCCTACTTGAAATTCTCTATAGCAGTATGAACCTGTAAAAAACTATGCAGGTTTTACCTAATGAAGCATTGTTAGATCGGGAGAGATTAGCCGAAATGAACATTCTTAGTATTGTCGATTCCTGGAGATTCTTTAGTGATAGAACAATTGAAGGGTATTTCAAAAGACATGGAAAATTATACACACTTTTGTTCATTCCCCATTTTTTTCCCTCGATTCATATATGATGGTAATCTTTCAATTGTGCTAGTGCTATCTTGATTCACAAATAATAATTCTAGTCTATTGCTTCGGTCATTGCTGCCTCCTACTTGAAATTCTCTGTAGTAGTATGAACTTGTAAAAAACTATACAATTTGTACCTGATGACGCATAATTGGATTAAGAGAGATGAACCCAGATGAGCATTGTTAGTAGTGCTGATTCTAGAAGATATAGTAGTGATAGAACAATTGAAGGGTATATGGAGAAGACATGGGGAGTTACACCATTTTGAATATTTTGCTTTTCTCTAAATTGTGTTAGTACTACCTTGAAGCACAAGTAGTAATTCTAGTGTACAGTTTCAATCATTATTGCATCCTGCTTGAAATTCTCTATAGTGGTATGAACTTGTAAAATAATGTGCGTGTTGCACCTGATGTGGCATAGTTAGATCCAGAGAGAGGAACCTATATGAACATTCTTAGCATTGTCGATTCTAAAATTAAATAGTTATAGAACAATTGAAGGGTATATGGAGAAAATATAGTTTTAAAACTTTTACTTTTCTCGATTTTTATCATTGTCAATCTTCCCCTTCGATTCATTGGTGATGGTGATCTTTCAATGGTTCTAGTGCTATCTTGAAGCATAAGTAATAATTCTAGCCTATTGTTTCGGTCATTGTTGCCTTGATTCATTTATGATGGTAATCTTTTTTTAGTTTTTGCTAAATCGTGCCTTGAAAGCATGAATGTTTTTGTAAATACGAGCAGAGAAGGTATAGATGTTCAATATACTGAGAGAATAAAATGAATTATACATTTGAAAATTTTTAGATTTTTTCACTCTTGTGAGCCAAAAAGGTGAAGGCATAATTGTATTGACCAATAGTGTCCCATGTGGACAAACTAATACGTATCATATTTTTGAGGCAATAGTAATGTGTGTGAGCGTGTGTGACAAGGGAAGGGGGAGTGTTGATTAACTTCATAAAAAAATTTGTTCCAGTTCTTTGTAGGAGATTTGAAATCATAAATATCTTTTTCTTCAACTCTAAAAATCTTCGTTCATAAAACTGTTTCCCTTTCCCTCTAAACCTATTTACTTTTCCTTATCCTTCAACGAAATTCACGTCCTTTGGAAACAGTAAAAACCGTCCATGACATTAAAAATAAGTTTTGGATGGTCTCTGTCAAAGCTATCGACTCCAACAATCTCTTGGTCTTTGTTATAAAGAGAGGTCTTCTTTTTAGTAGACTCGGATCTACTGTAATGCCATAGGTGTGCAATATTGTTTATTTAAATTGGGGAAAATATATCTTAATTTCAAGTAAATATGCCTTAGTTTAAGTGAAATACCCGACCTTTACTTAGTGAAGTTGAATACTTATCTAGCAACACCAGATTTTTAGAGCACCATTTTTTCATGCTAGAGTCACGTAACAGCCACATGATTCATTTACTTATGCTGCAAGCACCTATTGTTTGTTTTAAATATTGCACACTTATTTTGTTGTAACCAATTTGAACCTATTTTTTTTTAACTATTTAAGATTCTTAATCAAGAAGTAATTTAATTATTATTCAAGTATATTTTTCTTCTCAGTTCTCCGATCGGGTCAATGTTTATTGCTATGTAGATCGAATGATCCTAATTTTTTAATTTGTTTAATATTTTAAATAAACTAAGAATTAATAAAAGTTCTTACTCTAAATAAGTATTCCGGTAATTTTATTTGTTTGAGAGAATGGGAATGTATGTTAATATATTATGTGTAACTAGTGAAATTTTTTAGTAATTTTATTATATATTAGAATGACAATGTTCTCCGTGAAAACCGACCCGATGCCATACATCCATCGCTCAGTAAGGTCTTGAAGTCTTGCCGCGGCCTGCAGGTATTCGAAACCTATTCTCCCCAATTCAATTCCTATCCTCAATGGAAGATGGACTTATAGTTTGTTCCGCCATTAATCTTCTTCCTTTTCAGGATTGTCTCGCTCACTCATTCAAACAGCCTTGGCCGTGATTCTAGTTCGCCCTCGAAGAAATGACTCTCTCCCGGGAATCCAGTTTCATCTCGAAGAACTATTCTTTGCGAAGGAAGTTTGTTTCAGAAATAAATCTTGTTTCATTGAAGAAACTTTGAGATTGGAATTCTTGAATTTGGAAGAATCGAATTCCAAGACACTGGTGCACGGAAAAGAGATTTGGGGATTATTAGAGGTTAAAGTGTCGGGAAAGAAAAAATGCGACCGTGGACGGAGAAGGTGAGACTGCGGAGTTCTTCAGATTTCCGTCGGAGCTCTAAAATGTCACCGTTCTGGACACCATTACAGTGGAGCTCTCAAAGCAAAGTACGAGACGGAGAATCTGATCAACTATCAAGAAATGTAAGAAAATAATGGAAACGTCTATCTCCTTTTCTGAAATTAATTATTTCCTGAGACATCTTCTAGGAGATTGTCGGTAAGAGACCTGCCGAAACCTCTATTTTTCTAGTTATTCGCAATTAGTTTCGTTTATTTGAAACAGGGTTTCTTTAGCCATTCGCTTTTGTCACTTTCTTTCGTTCGCCATTTTTTCTCTCGATTCGTTCCTGACGGTAGTCTTTTCGCTTGGATCAATTTTACTTTGTTCAGAGTTTCGAGGCAAATGTAAAGAATATGACATTATGTATAGTGTAGGAGGACAAAATGAGACTCGAGGAAGACATTGTTACATCGGAGAACAAGAAAATGTTCTTCCGCTCCTTCATGAAACAACTGGAGCTATTGGAAAGGCTCTCAAAGCAAAGGATACAGAGACGAAAATTTGATGATTAATGAAGAAATATGACAGAAGAAAGGGGGTGTTCGACTCCATTTCTGTTTTCCCACCTCCCAAAAAATACACTTCGAGTTTCCATAAACAATGAGTCTCGGTGATGTAGGCGAGAGTAACTGATGCGAGTACATATTTGGATCTTTAGTCGAATCCCAGGTAAATAGTCGGAACCTTAATCGGATCTTTTGTATTGAGCCCGGGTTGGACCATAAATTGTAGGGTTAGGGTTTGTTTTATTTTGAGCTGCAGCCCGGGCTTGTCAGGGACGTTAAGTTTGTTTAAAAGGTTGTTTAGGGTTTAAGGATGGGGGTTGTTGAATGATATTGATATTTTGAATCGATTTAGAGAAGATTTCTCTACGATTTCAAGGGAGATTTCTTGCGTTCCTCCCGTGATTCTCAATTTGATCCGCCTACAGGATAATTACTATCCTGTCCAGCATCAGTTGGTATCAGAGCTTCAGGCTCCGGAAGAAGTTGATCTAGCCAGAGACGCTGCAGCGAGCAGAAGAGTCGGCGAAGACGACGCCGTCGCCATTGCCGTCACAGTTGAGCTACCGCTCAACACTGCTATCGTCGCCGTTGAGCTACTGCTCAACGTTGCTTCTGGAAAAACTCGGGATTCGACCGAGCAAAGCTTGGGACTCGACCGAGCAGTTACAGAAACAGAGCAGTGGCTCTGGATTTGCCGGAAGATAGGAAATCAGCAGGGAAAGGGTTCGACATCGACGTCGTCACCGCCGAAACTATCGTACGACGTTGTCGTTGTCATTGCCATAGCCGGAACAGCCGTCGACGGAGTTGGCCGAACGGAACGAGTTTGGGACTGACCGAACACAGGGTTGCCGAAACAGAGGTTTCGTGGTGCCGCAACAAGGGTTCGTTCGAGAGCTGAGAACCTCGCGCTAGGCAGGCACACCTCGGGTTGTCGGAGAAGACGGCTGGAGAGGGCCGCCGGAGAGGTCTCGATTTCGGAAAATCAGGTTTGAAATCCCGTATTCAGAACGAGGTATTGAGCTTCGAAATCCCAATTTTGGGAGTTTCGTCTGGGGGAAAACCCTAAGTTATCTTTTTTCTATTTTTTTATTTTTTTAATTAAAAAAAAACTAGTGGCCAAATATTGTCTTCCATGGCTGGTGGTCGTGATCGTGGCCGTAATGTTCAGACGGTGATACTAGAAGATTTGCAGAGGCAAGTCACGGAGTTAACCTAGCGTCTAACGGCGCAGGATTTCGGTTCTCGTGAGATGGAAGATCACGATTCCGATGCCAGGTTCGAAAACCCATATCGCAATCATGCTCGATTCGGGGAACACCATGGGGATTGACCTGTAGACCTCAGTTTCAGAGTGACACTACCCGAGTTTTCTAATACGTTACAGGCCGAAGGATTCATCGACTGGTTGCAGGAGATAGAGTGTATCTTTGAGTATAAGGAAGTCCCAGATAGTGTCAAGGTGAAACTGGTTGCTATCAAACTCAAGGGCCGAGCATTTGCGTGGTGGGAGCAGTTGAGGCGATCATGAGACCGGTAGGGCAAGGCTAAAATCACTGATTGGGAGAAGATGAAGAAGAAGATGAAGGGTCAATTCCTTCCTTTCGGCTACACTCAAACCTTGTTTCAGCGACTTCATTTGTTGCGGCAAGGCTCGAGCTCAGTGGATGCTTACACAGAGGATTTCTATCAATTGCTTGCCCAGAATGACCTAGCTGAGACAGAAGAGCAGATGGTGGCATTGTATTTGGGGGGGTTACGACAGCCCCTATAGGATGTCCTCTGTCTTCACTCGCTGTGGACCGTTTCTGAAGCCTTCCAGCGTGCATTGGTTGTGGAACAATAGCTGAACCGGCGGCCCATGATCAGAAGCGATCAAAGTGGCCCACCAGCTCGTCCTACAGAATCCGTTCCTGCGCAGTAGCCTACACAATGTACTTCTACTTACGTAGTAGATGTTTTCGATGTGGTGAACAGGGCCATAAGGCCACTGAGTGTAGGAAGACTTGGTAGATGAAAATGTGGAGCTTGGTGAGCCTATGTATGATGATGATGAAGATGGAGATGTGTTGTATGGTGATGGTCATGCGACTCTGGTTGTTCGTCAGAGTATGTTGACTCCCAAGGTGGATTTAGGGGATGATTGGTTGTGGACCAATATTTTCCACACGACCTGCACAGTCGCCGATAAAGTTTGCACGATGAACATTGACAGTGGCAGTTGTGAGAATGTCGTGTCTAAAGAGACTGTCCAGAAATTGCAGTTGAAGATAGATCGTCATCCCAAATCGTACCAGTTGGCCTGGCTGACTAAAGGCAATTAGGTAACAGTTGATCAGCGATGCCTCGTATCTTTTTCCATCAGTATGAAATATTTTGATATTGTTTGGTGTGATGTTGTCTCTATGGAAGCGTGTCATGTCTTGTTAGGCCACCCTTGGCAGTATGATCGTCGTGTTATTCATGATGGGCGGAAGCATAACTTTTCCCTTCGCATCAAAGGGAAGAAGATTGTGTTGGCACTTCGTTAGGCAAGACCCACTCCTACTCCGCTAGCTGGTATTGCTAACCTGCTTTCACTGTCCAGGTTTGTCGTCGAGCATGGAGATGTAGCGGAGGATCCTCCTCCTGGACTGCCGCCTGAGCAGGCGAAGCTGGCCTTTCCCGCGTGTCATTTGAGGACTTCGAATGTTTTTCATGTCCCACCCTTGTGTCCTTCTTTTCTGGGTTCCTCTGAAGCTATTATGAACTCGAGGGCGAGTTCTTTCCAACCCGAGGAGACTGATGCAAGCAAAAATATCTTATGCGGGTACATATTCGGATCCTTAATCGGATCCTGTGTAAATAATTGGATCTTTAATCGTAATCGGATCCTTAATCGGATCTTTTGTATTGTACCCGGGTTGGACCATAAATTGTAGGGTTAGGTTTTGTTTTATTTTGAGCTACAGCCCGGGCTTGTCGGGGGCGTTGATTTTGTTTAAAAGGCTGTTTAGGGTTTAGGGATGGGGGTTGTTGAATGATATTGATATTTTGAATCGATTTAGAGAAGATTTCTCTACGATTTCAGGGCGAATTTCTTGTGTTCCTCCCGTGATTCTCAATTTGATCCGCCAACAGGATAATCACTATCCTGTCTGGCATCACTTGGCCAGTCAAGGAGATTTCTTCCTTCACAACTTCCCCCACCAAAAAAATCAAAGACTACTCGCCACAAACTGGACTCTTTGTTGGACATTCGCCTCACTATGCCTTCAAAGAACTTTAATGAGAAAAATTGAAATGCTTACTTAAAGAGACACCTTGGAGGACATTGTCAGTAAGTGTTGTTCTATTTGCCTCCCTTTTAAGAGATTGAGTTTCCCTCGATTTTTTCAATTTTAAGCCAATAGTTTATGCATACAGAAGACAGTTTTGAACCTTTTGCTTTTCTCATTCTTGTTTGTTCCTCTTTTTGTCCCCCTGTTCATTTTTCAATTGTGTTAGCACTACTATCTTGAAACACAAGATAATTCTAATCTATTGTTTTGGTCATTGTTGCCTCCTGCTTGAAATTCTCTATAGTAGTATAAAATTGCAAAAAACTATGCAGGTTTGACCTGATGAGGCATTGTTAGATCGGGAGAGATGAGCCCAAATAAGCATTCTTACAATTGTCGATTCCTGAAGATTCTATGGTGCTAGAACAATTGAAGGGTATTGTAGAAGACATGGGGAATTAAACATGGTTTTCAAGCTTTTGTTTTTCTTACTTTTGTTCGTTCCCCTTTTTTCCTATCGATTCATATATAATGGTAATTTTTCAATTGTGCTAGTGCTATCTTGAATAATAAATAATAATTCTAGTTTACTGCTTCGATCATTGTTGCTTCTTGCTTGAAATTCTCTGTTGTAGTATGAACTTGTTAAAACCTATGCAATTTGCACTTGATGAGTTATAGTTGGATCAAGAGAGATGAACCCAGATGAGTATTGTTAACAGTGCTGATTCTGGAAGATATAGTAGTGATAGAATAATTGAAGGGGATAAGGAGAAGACATGGGGAGTTAAACACGGTTTTGAATCTTTTGTTTTTCTTACTTTTGTTTGTTCCCCATTTTTCCCGTGATAAACTGATTATGGTAATCTCTAAATTCTTCTAGTACTATTGAAGCACAAGTAGTAATTCTAGTGTACTGTTTCGATCATTGTTGCCTCTTGCATGATATTCTTTGCAGTTGTATGAACTATTAAAAAACTATGCATGTTGCACCTGATGTGGCATAGTTAGATCAAGAGAGATGAACCCAGATGATCATTCTTAGCACTGTTGATTCTAAAATTAAATAGTGATTGAACAATTGAAGGGTTTGTGGAGAAGAAATGGGGAATTAAACATAGTTTTAAAACTTTGAACTTTTCTCGATTTTTATAGTTCCCCATCTTCCCCCTTTATTTATTGGGGATGGTAATCTTTCTATTGTGCTAGTGCTATCTTGAAGCACAAGTAATAATTCTAGTCTACCGTTTCGACCATTGATGCCTCCTCCTTGAAACTATTGGTAGTAGTATGAACTTGTAAAAAAACTAATGCAAGTTGCACTTGAAGAGGTATAGTTAGATCAGGAGAGATGAACCTAAATGAGCATTCTTAGCGCTATCGATTTTAGAAGATTCTTTAGTGACAGAACAATTTCAAGGTATATGGAGAAGAAATGGGGAATTGAACACGGTTTTGAACCTTTTGTTTTTCTCACTTTTGTTTGTTCCCCATTTTCTCCTTCGATTAATTGATGATGGTACTCTTTTAATTGTGCTAGTGCTATCTTGAAGCACAAGTAATACTTCTACTTTTTTTTTTTGGTCATTGCTGCCTCCTGCTTCAAATTATTAGTAGTATGAACTTGTAGAAAACTATGCAGGCTTTACCTGATGAGGCATAGTTTGATCAAGAGGGATGAGCTCGGATGAGCCTTCTTAGCATTGCCAATTCTAGAAGATTTTGTAGTGATAGAACAATTGAAGGGTATATGGAGAAGATATGGGAAATTAAACACGGTTATGAACCTTTGGCTTTTCTCACTTTTGTTCGTTCCCCATTTTTTCCCTCGATTCATATATGATGATAATATTTTAATTGTGCTTCTATTATCTTGAAGCACTAGTAATACTTCTAGTCTACTTTTTCGGTCATAGCTGCCACCTTCTTGAAATTCTTTTTAGTAGTGTGAACTTCTTAAAAACTAATGCTGGTTGCACCTGAAGAGTAGTTAGATCACGAGAGATGAACCTTGATGAGTATTCTTAGCACTATCGATTCTGGAAGATTTAGTAGTGATAGAAAAATATAAGGGTATATGAAGAAGACATGGGGAATTAAACACGGTTTTGAACCTTTTGCTTTTCTCGCTTTTGTTCTTTCCCCATTTTTTCCCGATTCATTGATGGTGGAAATCTTTCAATTGTTGTTAATGCTATCTTGAACCACAAGTAATACTTCTAGTCTATTGTTTCAGTCATTGTTGTCTCCTGCTTGAAATTCTCTGTAATAGTATGAACTTGTAAAACACTATGCAAGCTACACCTAATGAGGCATAGTTAGCTCAAGAGAGATGAACCCACATGAGCATTATTGGCGTGGTTTTGAACCTGTTGTTTTTCTCATTTTGTTCGTTGCCCATTTTGCCCTTGATTCATTGATGATAGTAATCTTTCAAATATGCTAGTGTTATCTTGAAGCAAGTAGTAATTCTAGTCTATTGTTTCGGTATTTGTTGCCTCCTATTCCAATTCTCTATAGTCGGAACTTGTAAAAAAACTATGCAAGATGGACCTTTCGAGGCATAGTTAAATCAGGAGAGATGAACCCACATGAGTATTCTTGGCACTATTGATTTTGGATGATTCTGTATTATAGAACTATTGAAAAGTATATGGAGAAGACATGGGGAATTAAACACTCTTTTGAACCTTTAGTTTTTTCATTTTTGTTTGTTCCCCATGTTTCCCATTGATTCATTGATGATGGTAATCTTTCAATTGCCCTAGTGCTATCTTGAAGTACAAGTAATTATTCTAGTGTATTGTTTTCGTCGTTGTTGCCTCTTGCTTGAAATTTTTTGTAGTTGTATGAACTTGTAAGCTGCACTTGATGAGTCATAGTTAGATCAGGAGAGTTGAACCTAGATGAGCATCTTTTTGATAAAGATGTATTGTATTAACAAGCGGAAATTTACAAAGGAAGAGAGAGCAAATCCCTAACAACAAGATGTTGAAAAGAAGCTCCCTGCTTGGCAAGCACATCTGCTGCCGAATTTGCAGATCTCGGAATGTGAGACCAAATACAAGAAAATAATGAGGTAATCTCTAAAATCTCCTGAAATATTTTCCAATGCCTCCATGGTGGAAGGGAAGCATACCGGCACCAACCAATGACTACCTTGGAGTCCCCATAAATGTGGATTGGACCACTGCATGTATCTCTTAACACCCGGAGCCCATTGAGAAGGCCATATAGCTCTACAGACGTTGAATCGAAGATGTCTAATGTGTTATGAAGAACGACAATAAAGAGACAGGTAATCACACGGCACAAAATTTTACGTGGTTTGGAAAATTGCTTACATCCAAGGGAGCTGCAGAGGATTTTTATTTCTTCAATCAGAGGAATCACAATACAAATGGGACCAGTATCTTTCTTTGCACCTTTTACACAGCGTCGACCAGCAGAGACCCTTCTCTACAGTGTCGACCAGCAGAGCCTGTCGGAACCGTCGACCAGTAGAGACCCTTCTCTGCAGTGTCGACCAGCAGAGACCGTCGACCAGTAGAGACCCTTCTCTACAGTGTCGACCAGCAGAGACCGTCGACCAGTAGAGAACCTTCTTTGCAGCGTCGACCAGCAGAGACCCTTCTCTGTAGAGTTGACCAGAAACACCGACAACGGCGTCGTCCAGCAGTACCGGTAACGGCGTCGTTCTTCTCGAGCCTTGCTCTCTCTGTCGAGAGCTTCTCTCTTCCGAAAAAACCCTTCTCTGCTCTATCACGCACTCTCTGTTTTTCATTTTCTGTTGTAGCTAACTGTTTGTCCTGATGATAAAATAAAAACAGCATAGAGGGAAAATTCATTTTTCCTTGTGTGCAGTACACGCTATTGAATATGGGAATGGAAAATTTCCTCCATGCCCCCTCCCCTGTGGACCAAACTCCACATTACTCAACAATTCTCCCACTTGGAGACTGATAGATCCACTGCATCGCCTTCTTCCTCAAATATGATATCCTCCACCTTTGCAACTCACTGCCCCTATCTTCATGCTAGAAGACCAACTGAAGTTACGCACAACTTCAGTTTCCCAAGTGTAACACCCTTTGTCAACATATCAGCAGGGTTCTTACTTCCACAAATTTTCTCAAGTACCAACTGTCCATCATCTAACAATGATCGTATAAAATGATAGAATGTGTTTTATCCTAGAATGAAGTGTTGGGTTCTTGGCAAGGAATATGGCACTCTGACTATCGCTGTAGAGAGGGCCCTTCTGATTTTTCTTGCCCAATTCCTCTAAGAAGCTCTGTAGCCAGATCATCTCCTTTGTAGCTTCTGATATTGCAATGTACTCAGCTTCTGTGGTAGACAAAGAAACGATTTTCTGTAGATTTGAACCCCATGAAACTGTAGTACCACCCAGAGTGTAAACAAACCTTGTTGCACTTTTTCTGATATCAATATCTCCAGCTAGATCAGCATCAACATAGCCCCTCACCTCTAAGCTCTTTCCTTAGAAACACAAGCACGTATCTGAGGAGCCTTTTAAGTACCTCAGAATCCACTTCACGGCTTCCCAATGTTGTTTTCCTGGGTTACTCATGTATCTACTCACAACTCCCACTGCATGGGAAATATCCGGTCTAGTGCAAACCATAGCATACATAAGTGAACCAATGGCTGAGGCATAAGGAACCTTACTCATGTAATCTAGTTCCTCATCTGACTTAGGTAACTGATCCTTGTTGAGTCTAAAGTGACTGCCCAAGGGTGTGCCAACTGGTTTGGCCTTATCCATATTGAATTTGCTGAGTACCTTTTTCACATACTCAGCCTGCGAGAGTCTCAACATGCCTCTGACTCTGTCTCTGACAATTCTCATACCAAGGATTTGCTTCGCAGCTCCCAAATCCTTCATTGCAAAGTGCTCTGACATCTGCTTCTTCAGATTATTGATCTCATCAATACTAGCCCCTGCAATAAGCATGTCATCCACATACAGTAAAAGAATGATGTAAGAATTATCAAAATACCTGACATAGCAACAGTGATCTGCCTGACATCTGATGTAACCTGCACTGGACATAAAGCTGTCAAATTTCTTGTACCACTGTCTAAGAGCTTGCTTCAGGCCATACAAGCTCTTCTTCAGTCTGCAAATTGAACCTTCCTTTCCCTGTACTGCAAACGCCTCAGGTTGGTGCATGTAGATGTTTTTTTCAAGGTCTCCATGAAGAAAAGTTGTTTTCACATCTAACTGCTCAAGAAATAAATCTTCAGTAGCAACCATGGACAGTACTAACCTGATGGATGTGATCTTCACCACAAGAGCGAAAATCTCAAAGTAATCAATACCCTGCTTTTGCTGAAAGCCCTTTACAACAAGTCTAGCCTTGTACCTCTTACTGCCATCATGCTCAGTTTTCACCCAGTACACCCACTTGTTGTGCAATACCTTCTTCCCTGGTGGAAGTTCAGTCAACTCCCATGTCTGATTTTCTAACAAGGAATCCATCTCTTCCTTCATTGCCAACTCCCTCTTGCTAGAATTTTCATCTTGCAAGGTTTATTCATAACTCTGCGGTTCTCTACCATCTGTCAGCAGAATATAATTCAAAATAGGTGAGAAACGCTATGGAGGCCGAATAGTCCTGACTGACCTGCAAACTGCAGCTATAGGAGTGGACGACTCTGGATGTGACTGAGGAATAATAGGAGTGGGTGCACTAGACCCACTCTCCCCATCACTCGCATCTCTGCACTGCACTGTGGCCTCTGGTAGGTCATCCAATCTCACAAACTCGGACTCCCAAGGAGCTGCTTCAGCAACTGTACTGGACTTGTCCTTGTATACAATCTTCTCATTGAAAATCACATTCTTGCTTCTTATAATCTTTCGACCCTGATCATCCCAGAAACGATAGCCAAATGCCTCGTCTCCATAGCCAATAAAATAACATTTCTTTGACTTGGCCTCAAGTTTACTACGAGCATCAGAATCAACAAGAACATAAGAAAGACAACCAAAAAGTTTAAGATGAGAAAATTTGACCTCTTTCCCGCTCCAAGCCTCCTCTGGAAATCCATAATCCAACGAAACTTATGGTCCTCTGTTGATCAAGTTTACTGCAGTATTGACTTCATCTGCCCAGAAAGTAGGTGGTAATCCAGCGTGCAACCTCATGCTTCTAGCACGCTCATTGATGGTTCTGTTCATACGTTCAGCAACTCCATTTTGCTGTGGTGTCCCAGGAATGGTCTTCTCCATTCTAATACCTTGAGCTGCACAATATTCTTTGAACCCGCCATCAATATACTCACCGCCATTATCAGACCTCAAACATTTTAGTTTCAAGCTTGTCTCTGTTTCAACCATGGCCTTCCAAATTTTGAACACATTGAATACCTCAGATTTATGCTTCAAAAAATAAACCCATACCTTCCTATTATGATCATCAATGAACATGATATAGTAACGAGAACCTCCAAGGGATGCCACTGGGGAAGGTCCCCACACATCTGTGTGCACAAGGTCCAGTTTTTCTTTCTTTAGTGTTCTACCACCCTTCAAAAAACTGACCTTCTTCTGTTTCCCCATAATGCAACTCTCACACATACTAAGATCAACTAATTTCAGTTCTGGTAGCTTGCCTCTGGACAGCAGTTCTGTCATGCCCCTCTGACTCATATGGCCAAGCCTGCAATGCCATAAATCTGTTGTGCTTTCTGCAATGGTAATAGCAATGGTATTAATCAAACCAATAGTTGAATAGAGTGTACCGGTTTTCTTACCCCGAGCCAGTACCAATGCTCCTTTGGTGACCTTCCAGGTGTTATCTGAGAACACAACTGAATGGCCACATTCATCAAGCTGCCCAACAGAAATGAGGTTCTTCTTCAATTCAGGAATGTGCCTGACCTTTTGCAAGGTCCATTTGTTCTTGTTAGGTAGTGCAATGTCAATGTCTCCCATCCCCACCACGTTCAAGGCCTCTCCATCAGCCAGATATACCTTCCCAAAGTCACCTGCAACATAGTTTTGCATTATCTCATGATGGTAGGATGTATGGAATGAAGCCCCTGAATCCAGTATCATCAACTAGACTATGAACTGCAAACAATAGTGCATCTTGTACTTCTTCAGTTACTGCATTTGTATTATCATTCCCGGTTTTCTTAGGGCTTTTAAAGTTTCTCTTTAAGTGGCCAACTTTGCCACAGTTCCAGCAAGTTGCCTGCTGACCGGTCCTTGACTTACTCTTGCCCCTGTACTTTGACTTGGATTTGTTTCTGTTTGAGTTCATGTCATGTGATCTCCCCCGAGAATCAACATTCAATGCGGAACTCGAACCCGAAGTCTCGCCTGAATCCCTCCTGCGTACCTCAGCCAAAATCAAATCACGAATATCATCATATTTCAACTTTGATTTACCGGCAGAATTACTCACATCCATTCTCATGGCTTCCCAACTATTTGGCAATGAAGCCAATAGTATCAGTGCACGTATCTCATCATCAAATTCAATTTCAACAGATGACAATTGATTTGTGATAGTATTAAAACCATTCAGATGTTGTGCAACAGATGTACCTTCTACCATCTTCAAATTGAATAACTTTTTCATCAAATAAATTTTGTTATTCGTTGAAGGTTTTTCGTACATATCTGACAAGACCTCTAATAGACCCACAGTCGTCTTCACCTTACTGACGTTGTGTACAACGGATCTCGACAGGGTTAGCCGAATAATCCCCAAAACCTGTCGATCCAACTGATTCCAATCGTCTTCCTTCATTTTTTCTGGTTTCTTCCCCAACAATGGAAGATGGAGTTTCCTCCCATGGAGGTAGTCCTCTATCTGAATCCTCCATAATCCATAGTCCTTGCCATCGAACTTCTCGATCCCCAATACCTTCACTTCGTCTCCAGCCATCATTTTCCCTCAGCCGAACCTCTGCTCTGATACCAGTTGTTATGAAGAACGATAATAAAGAGACAGGTAATCACACGACACAAAATTTTACGTGGTTCAGCAAATTGCCTACGTCCATGGGAGTTGTAGAGGATTTTTATTTCTTTAATCAGAGGAATCACAATACAAATGGGACCAGTATCTTTCTTTACACCTTTTACATAGCGTCGACCAGTAGAGACCCTTCTCTGCAGCGTCGACCACTAGAGACCCTTCTCTGCAGCGTCGACCAGCAGAGCCCGTCAGAACCGTCGACCAGCAGAGACCCTTCTCTGCAGCATCGACCAGAAACACCGGCAACGGCGTCATCCAATAGTACCGGCAATGGCGTCGTTCTTCTCGAGCCTCGCTCTTTCTGCCGAGAGCTTCTCTCTTCCAGCAAAACCCTTCTCTTCTCTATTACGCACTCTCTGTTTTTCATTTTTCACTGTAGCTAACTGTTTGTCCCGATGATGAAATAAAAACAGCATGGAGGGAAAATTCATGTTTCCCTTGTGTGCAGTACATGCTATTGAATATGGGAATGGGAAATGTCCTCCATGCCCCCCCGTGGACCAGACTCCACATTACTCAACATAATGGACCCGCATAAGAAATACATTGATTGCCAGATGGATCCGAATCACACCTCCAAAACCTGCGACCCCGAATTGCCAAGAGAAGAGCCGTCAAAATTCAATTTTAGGTACCCAAACTCCGGGGGAGCCCACTCTTTCATAACTTGAACCTTGGTCCCAAAATGCATCCTTGCCAAGTTGCTCTAGCTATCACGAATGGAGGTGCCATTGAAAAAGCAGAAAGGCTTCTTCGTCATAAGCCAAGTGGAAATTTGACCTGTCACTTTTTCCCCTACTCTTGCCTCAGTTTCAAATTTAGGATCAAACCGCCTTCTATTACATTCGTTCTAAAGCCCCCAAGGCATACAACTGGCGCAGGCTGAGAGCATTATTTTATCGAGCCCAGGAATGGGGTAGCCAATGATTGACTTGCTAAAATAGATCAGATCAGCAGATATACAGAATTGCAACCCCAACTTCAATAAAAGAAATGTCCACACATTCCAAGAGAACTGGCACAATAGCAGAATATGGCTATGGATTCGGCTTCAATGTTGCAAAAAGGACAATGGGTCTATAGAAGGGTGACCCCTTCTTCTAAGCACATCCGCCATAAGGATCTTACTTTGGCAAGCGCTCTACATGAAGAATTTAATCTTTGGAGGGTCACAAAGACGCCAAACAAAGTAGATATCATGCTCACTTTGCGTTGAGTCCCAACCATTAATGTGTCTGTATGCAGATGAAACTGAGAATTTACCCCTTTTTTCAGGCCACCAAATGAGCTTGTCTGCATTAGAAGGCCTCATTATGACATGATTCAAAGAATCTAATAAATAGCTTGCTTCCATAGCCTCAAACCACCCCCCTCAAATGCATCGGCTACTGATATCTCCCTATTTGTGGAAAGAAGGAAGAGATTTTTGAAGGAGTTTCTCAAAGGTTCCTGCCCTGTCCACCAATCGTCCCAAAATTTAAGAGACCTTCCGTTGCCAACAAAAAATCTACAAGCTAAGGAGAAATGTTAAAGAAGCAAATAAAGAGATCTCCATATTGAGGATAACCCTCTCCGATTTCCCCTGAACATCCACCATGAAGAGTTCCAACCCAGCTTGGTACGAACTATATCCTTCCAAAGGTTTGAAGAATCTGTGTTGAACTTCCATATCCACTTAAGGAGCAAAGTTTTGTTCATTTCTTTTGATTTTCAAATCCTTAGTCCACCCAATCTCTTAGGCAGACATACTTCTTCCCATCTAACCAGATGGTATTTAAAGGAGTCACTTGATCCTCTCCAGAGGAATCTTCTTTCATTTTATCCATGGCTTTGTAAACCGAAAAGGGGCAAGGCATAAAGGATAAAGCGTAGTTTGGGATGCCAACAATACATGACTTAAGGAGGATCAGTCTGCATGCCTTGCTGAGGAGTCGCCCCTTCCAAGTTGCTAACCGAGACTCAATTTTTTCAACCACCGGGTTCCATAAACTTTGTGAAATACGCTCATGGAAGAGAGGGAGTCCAAGATACTTTGCTGGAAGAGTAGTTGTAGAGCAACCAAATAAATTTGCCATCTCTGCAAGATTCTCATGGTCCACATTAAATCCTATGAAAGAGGTTTTCCCCCAATTAACTTTCTGCCCAGATGCTATTTCAAAATGCCCCAATACTGCTTTTATCCCCCATGCACTATCCATATCACCGATTCCAAAAATAATAGTATCAACCGCGAACTACAGAATTGGAATATTAAAAGCCTGGTGAGGGCTTATTGGGGATAGTCATCCAAGATCGACCGCTAAATAGAACATAGCAAATAGGAATTCTACTACTATGTTAAATAGGAGTGGGGAAAGAGGGTCCCCTTGTCTAATACCCCTAGTTCCTTGAAAGTATCCACAGACCCAACCGTTGAGGATGAGGGAGTAGGATGCTGAACCCACACAACTTCTGATCCAAAATCGCCATTTTTCTCCAAATCTCATTGTTTCCATTGTCACTTCAAGCAGGATCCAATTAACTCTATCAAAAGATTTTTCAAGATCAAGCTTAAGTGCGATTCTCGAGTCTTGGTTACGCCTAAAGTGGTCTATAAGCTCATGTGCAGTCATTGTGGAGTATAAAATTTCTCTCCCCTTAAGGAAAGTGCTTTGTCCTCTGTGGATGACGATGGGAAGCACTACCATTAAACGATGGACTAGGATTCTCGCAATAATTTTGTATGCACTCGTAACAAGACTGATGGGGTGAAAATTCTCTGGTTTCTCAACACTTGCTTTCTTTGGAACCAAAGTGATAAATGATGCACCAATGTTGCGAAATGTGATGCCATTTCTGAAGAAGCCATGGATCATAGCACTAATATCTTCCTTAATACGAGCCCAGAACTTTTTCATAAAGTCCCCATTAAAACTATTAGGGCCCGGGGCCCTATCGCTTTCCATGCCCAAGACGACTAGCTCAATTTCGTCCGAAGAGAAAGGAGATTCTATTAGTAAGGCAGCTGTTGTGGAGATACGAGAGAAGCTAATGTGTGGAAGCTTCGGCATATTGGTACACTCCTCCGAATATAACTCTATAAAAAACTTACCAACTCATTAGTAATTGAGATCTGACACGACGTTTCCTCATTATTAATGCATAATGAGGTAATTCGATTGGAACTCCTTTTTGCCGAGGCGACGGCATAGAAAAATTTTGTACTTGCATCTCCCTCCTTTAGCCATCTAAATCTGGCTCTTTTCTTCCATCGGACCTTCTCTTGGTGCAGGATAGTATTGAGCTTATTGTTTAGAGAGACTCGGAACGAAAATTCATTAGAAGTTAAGTACCTTTGTTCCTCCACCAAGTCCAGAGCCATGATCTGAGAGAGAAGAGAAGCCTTCTCAACAATTTTTCCTTTTATGAATCGCAACTTTAAAGGGAATGCCCACTCCCTTCTACCAAAACTCGGACCGCATCCCACCAACCATCAATAAGAGCTTCAAAATTTTCCTCCATTAACCAAAAGTTTTCGAACCGGAAAGGTGAGGGCCCCCATTTTTCAAAAACAGATGTCAACAAGATAGGCCAATGATCTGAGCCTACCTTATTCAGAACTCTCCCAATAACATTTCCAAACATCTTAGCACTAACTATTCTAGATGATTTAGTTGAGATAGAACAATTGAAGGATATGGAGAAGACATGGGGAATTAAACACGGTTTTAAACCTTTTGTTTTCTCAATTTAGTTTATTCCCCATTTTTTTTTACGATTCATTGTTGATGGTAATTTTTCAATTTTGCTAGTGCTATCTTGAAACTCAAGTTATAATTCTGGTTTATTGTTTTGATCATTATTTCCTCATGCTTGAAATTCTCTACAGTAGTATGTACTAGTAAAAAATTGTGCATGTTGCACCAGATGAGCATTCTTAGCACTAACTATTCTATCAGATTCAGTTGTGATAGAACAATTGAAGGATATGGAGAAGACATGGGGAATTAAACATGGTTTTAAACCTTTTTCTTTTCTCAATTTACTTTGTTCCCCATTTTTTGTTACTATTCATTGTTGATAGTAATTTTTCAATTTTGCTAGTGCTATCTTGAAACTCAAGTTATAATTCTGGTTATTGTTTTGATCATTATTTCCTCATGCTTGAAATTCTCTAATGTAGTATGTACTAGTAAAAAATTGTGCATGTTGCACCTGATGTGGCATAGTTAGGTCAGCAGAGATTAACCCAAATGAGCATTTTTAGCACTACCTATTCTTGAAGATGCAGTAGGGATAAACCATTTGGAGGGCATATATGGAGTAGAAATGAGGAATTAAACATTGTTTCTAGCCTTTTGATTTTCTCACTTTTGTTTGTTCCTTATTTTTTCCCATAGTCATTGATGATGGTAATTTTTCAACTATTCTTCTGCTGTCTTGAAGCACAAGTAACAATTCTAGTTTACTGTTTCGGTCATTTTTGGCTCCTACTTGAAATTCTCAGTAGTAATATGAACTTGTAAAAACCTATGCATGTTGGACCTGATGAGGCATCATTAGATCAAGAGACATGAACCCAGATGAGCTTTCTTAGCATTAGCGATTCTGGAAGATTCAAAAGTGATAAAACACTTGAATGGTATATGGAGGAGACATGGGGAATTAAACACGGTCATTTTTGCTCCTACTTGAAGATTCAATAATGATAGAAAAATATAAGGGTATATGGAGAAGACATGGGGAATTAAACAAGGTTTTGAACCTTTTGTTTTTCTCACTTTTGTTCTTTTCCCATTTTCTCCCCTGGTTCATTGATGGTGGAAATCTTTCAATTGTTGTTAATGTTATCTTAAACGACAAGTAATACTTCTAGTCTATTGTTTCAGTCATTGTTGCCTCTATTTGAAATTCTCCGTAATAGTATGAACTTGTAAAAAATTATGCAAGTTGGACCTGATGAGGTATAGTTAGGTCAAGAGAGATGAACCCACATGAGCATTATCGGCAAGTATATTAACAAATGAACATTAACAAGTACTATTAACAAGAACCACCACTACCGGCCTGCTTCTCTTCCCCACTTTGGCCCTTATAATCTTATCACCATGGAAATTGTGACAAAATTGTAGAGTTAATCTTATCTAGGCTTTTTCATCACAAAAAACTAAACAAAGAAATTATGGTTTATGGTAGCTTTGGCTACCGTTTTAGAAAAAATGATAGTTGCATTTAGAAACCATGGGACCTTGTGAACTTTGTCACAGACTAATATTTCACCAATAGGACAAGAAGCTCAACTTTGTAGAAGAACAAGCAGTTTGTTTCTGGAAAATCTGAAAACAACAACTACAAAAGAAAAAAATACAAGAGAAAAAGAAAAGAAACAATATGAATGATGAGATTGAAGCAGAATCAATGGAAGAAGAATGCTATGATAGAGTCATGTTGTCGTGAGATTACAATTACTTGACATCAGAATGTATGAAGAATCCAAAAACATAGATGGGGTAGTTTTTCAAGTGGTAATGTATGAAGGATCCAGGAATAGAAAAAGTAAAAGAAAAAAGTATCGAAATTGAAGAAGCAATATACATTCTCAATGTATTCTTTAAGACAAGAAGGGGGTGGTTTGTGAATATTTGAGTTTTGGAAGAAGCAAGAAGACACCCTGCATGGGCGAGCTAAAAGAAGAATCTTGTCGCTAATGGTGTGGATTCTTAGTGGACATTGTCACTTGCTATGGAAGACGTAAGTCTTGAAAAAAAATTTTGCAATGAATTTTGTGATTGTCTATCTAAAGTCTAAAACAATATTCATAAAGCCACTTCTTAGGCACAAATCAGGTTTGCTCTTTCTCTTCATAGATGGGGAGGGGGGGGAGGGCAAAATAAGGAGAAGGACAGCTAGACACCAATGTCGGCTTGTTTCTTCTCCTCGATTTGCCTCTTTGTGTATGAAATTTTTTGGGCATGAGAAGCACCTTGTAGTCTCAAGTCTAACACTAGAAAGTAGGAAACTTGAGTGGGTAGAAAAGGGTGATAAACTCTGGAAAAAAAATCAAAGAATTAAAGGGCAGATAATCCCCACCCCCCCCCCCCCCCCCCCCCCCCCCCCCCCCCCCCCCCTTCCCTCCTCGACTAAATAAAGAAGATATAAATATAAATAAATAATAATAATAAGGGGATGAAATAATGAAGTTTGGGTGAGGGAGGGAAATAGGGCAAGAGTAAGAGAGGGCAAGCAGTTAAATTAAGGTGGAAGAGATGAGACGTTAGAGAACAAATGAGAATGAAGAAATTTACTTCCTTTTCTGGTCCAGGAGAAAAATGAGGAAAAAAGTTTGTTTGGGCAACAATGAGAAAAATTAATGCAGGAGACAAGAACATAAATCCACCAATGGGAGTGTCAAGAGGTTGGCCAATACAACCTAAAAGACTAGTTGGTTAAGTGCAGAAAGCCACCGCTCACAAGAGTAGACAGAACCACTCTGACACCCACCCCCGCCCATTCTCTACCGCCTCTCACGGGATTCGAACGCGGCACGTGACGTGCCCCAGAACTCCCAATATGAAGAGGTTGGCCAATACAACCTAAACGACTAGTTGTTTAAGTGAGGAAAGCCAACCTACTCAAGAGAGATGGACCAGAACCACCTCTGACACCCACCCCGCCCCTTACCGCTCCCCGCGGGATGTGCCGGACCTGGCTCTGATACCATGTCAAGAGGCTGGCCAATATAACCTAAAAGACTAGTCGGTTAAGTGTTGAAAGCCAACGCTCACAAGGGAGAAGCCAATTTCTTTTCTTTTTACTTCGTAATCACCACCATCCATTGGAAGTCAAATGAATCCATTTATCTATTTACCTTTCTATCTATTTAGTGGTCTTCAAAGGAGCAATAGGTCAATTAGATAAACTGAAATGCTAAATGAACATTTCACTCAATTATATCCTTTCTTTTCCTTTCTTTTGCATTATTTAATTCACGAAACACATCCCAAAATGAGGGGCTTATAACTGCATTTGCGATTATCAAAGAATATTTTGTCATATATATTATCGCAGAACATTCATGTTTGTTGGAACTGCCATTCTATTGCAAAATTTGGAACTAAGACCAAAAGTAGATAAATCGTGATGAGAGACATGGACAGACTCCACTGCATCAAGAATGATATTCCACTTCAATTTAAAGGTGTTTTAGTTATTTTACTTCTCTTATGTCTTGTTTAATTTTATTAGAATTATGAGTACTATTTTAGGTATAAGTGGGACTTGGGTAGTTTAATTTTATTATAATTTTATATATTTCCTCTATTATAAGTAGAGGCCCAGTGTACTCAAATTACACAAGTTAGTGAATATTTCTCTTTTCCAAAAATTCAACATGGTAATAAAGCAAGTTTTATGAGTTGATTTAGTTAACCCACAGAGATTATGTCATCCCTTTTTTATATGCCTATCTCTATTATTTTTAGGTTTGTATTCTACTTTTCTTTCTTCCTCAGTGATATTATCTTGTCCCTCGTTTCCCTCTGTTCTCCTCTCCCTTGCATTCCTCTCCCGGCAAATTTTTTTGCCCCCTCTCTTCTTCCTCTCGTCTTCGCTTTCTTCTTCCTCTCGTCTTCGCATCTTTTCTCTGGAGCAGAGAGTTCATCGCCGGAAGTGTTGGTGGTATGGCGGGGGTCATATCAGGACATCCTCTAGATACCTCAAGGTTCGTTTTCAGCAACCTTCCTTCTGTTGCCTTCCAGGTTCTTGCCCCATCTCCTGCATATCTTTTCTTTTCTATCTGAGCTTTATCGCTAGGCTGCTAGCCTCGTTGAGCATATTTGCGAGTCGATTTCCCCCTTTTTCTCCCTCCATCTGTCGTTCTATTCATGTGATTAGATCATCTATTTTTATACAAATTGGGATGTGGAAATCCCCAATGTTGGTCCAGCATCCCTGGATTGGATCTTTTCGCCTCTTTGGCTCTTTATGTACACTTTTTTAACCATAATCAAACTGAAATGGATCCCGAATTTATAATTATGACTGTTTAGCAGGCCTTGAAGGGTAGTTAGGTAAGGTGTAGCAGAGCATGAAGTCACTGTAGAAATATCCCTAATTATGTTATTACTGGAAGCTAAACATCAGATACAAGTGGTTTGATGGGAAATCAAATTGAACTCATGGAAGTTGGCAAGTTCATTATCTATAGTAATTTTTAGTTTCTTTCAGATCTCTGGGGAAAAATAACCTTGCTGAGCAGGTTTGATAGGTCTTTGTAATGCATGGGGCAGATATCTTGTTTTGTATATTCTTTGCTATCTCTAAGATTCATTAATTGTATAGAAATTTCTATTTGATACAGTGTCTTACTTGTATTTCATTGTCAAAAAATTGGTCATCTCCTGATAAGAATGTGGAATTCGATATAAAGTGTTTAGTTTTTTGTCTTTCTTCGATAAAATTTTGAAGTTTTTCCCTGGTAAACACGTCTATATTGGTTTCTAGATGCAATAATAATCTCACTAAAAGTTCTTCTGTGCAGAATGCAGTGGTCTTACAAGTTTTTGCTGTTTTATCGCAGGCTTGTGAGCGGAAAAGGATGGACCTATTAGTGTGGTAAAGAATATTTTTAGAAGAGAAGGAATCAGAGGGATGTTCCTAGGCTTCGGAGTCACTATGATTAGAGATATGCCTGGGCATGGAACCTACTTCTGGACATACGAATCCACTAGAGAACTACTACACCCAGGGTGCCAAAAGAGTGGCCAAGAAAATGTTTCAAAAATACTGATAGCCAGTGGCTGGGCAGGAGTAGCCAGTTGGCTCTGTTGCTACCCTTTAGATATGGTTAAGTCAAGACTTCAGTCTTAATCACAATCTCCAGGAGACAAGACAATGCCCAAATATAAAGGTATAATGGATTGTTTCCGAAAAAGTTTGAGTGAAGAGAGCTACCTGGTCCTGTGGCGGGGATTAGGAACAACAATAGCCAAGGCCTTTGTCGTGAATGGGTCTATTTTTGTGGCATATGAGACAGCATTGAGATTCCTATCTAATAACAACCAGGGTGGAGTGGAAGAAAATGAGATCGAGTTGTAAGGACATTGCTAATTCTCTTCTATGATTGAATGAAAAGATCCAAATCGACAAGCAACTAGCCATTCTACAAGAAAGAACTGGACAACATCGTACTGGTCTTAAAGAGCAGTTGCTAATTAATGCTTGTTTGCTCTTTACAATTAGTAAATGCAAAACCATTTACTTGGTAACATTCGCTTGGATGTTTTGTCTACAATGTTTGAAGATTTTATAATTATCCATTCATTGTATCAGAATTTCTACAACAGGGATCCATGAAAGAATCAATGTTAGTGAAAATTACATCCAAGTATTAGAAAACAAGCAAATGGGCAATGATATATTCATTAATTGTATTATGAGTATAGTAGAAACAGCTCAATAATTTTGGATGGGAGAATACTGAAGAGATGAAACGCGAGAGACTTCAAAAAATGCCTCCCCTGGCCAATTGATAGACAATGCCTCAACTGGCCTTCCTCCCTTTGAATATAAGTATTCAATATATTAATTTTGTAATTATTGTATTAAATTAGTGATTTAATAATCATAATTAAAATATTATTAAATTAAACATTTGAACAATTATTTTGGTTTAATTATCCCATTGTTATAATTAATTAAACTAATATTATATGTTCTATTCAAGCATTTAGTGTAATAATCATATTTATTTTGGTTAATTATCTGTTTAGGTATATGTTCTATTTAAGTATATTATAAAAAGTTACTCATTCTCTTGTTTCTATCATATTTTTCATTTTGGGGCACTAACACTGGAATCTGTTTTCCAGTGCACTTGAACTCGTCTACACTAACACCCAAGCATGAGTTGAAGTTGAATCAATTCATTTAAGATGAACTAAAATCTTAACTTCATTTCAAGTTCATCAACCCCCTTCCCATGCCATCAAAATGAGAGTTTATATGTAAAATTATATCTCAAAAGAAAGCATTGTGACTCTAGTTTCTAAATCATGAAATGTTATGGACTCCATAGCATCCTAAGTTATCCACAGGCATATGAATTAAATTATTTCCCTTTCCATGTATGTTAAATTTGGTTTGGTTTGGTTTGGATGTAATTTGACATGAACCAATTGACCCATGGGTCTAAGTTGTATTTTCATCCCCAAACATATTTATTGGGACGTGATGCTGAATGAAGGCAAGCATTGAGTAAATTAATTTTAGCCAGGTCGGATTCTCCCTCAGAAGTCCAGGTCGAGCTTCCTTCAAAGCTCAATCCATTCTATTATGATTCCACCATTACACGTTCAAAGAACAGGGTTCTCTTCCAGCGTCAACAGCCAATCTGGAGGGAAGCGAGGGAAGAAGGGTGACAAGATCCATGGCCCGGGAAGATCCCAACATCTTGGTATCAGACAGGTCCACCCTTGGGGATTCCTCTTCCCCCGAGGATTTGCGTCAGCTTATTGATGCAAATCGTCAAAGATCAGATGCAGGTATTGATGATCTTCGCATTTTAATGGAGACCATGAATATGACACTCGAGCTCATTCTCCAGCGACTTGATGAAGGTGGGGGTCATGGACGCCGCCAGTAGCCTATTCTCCGCTGGCCGAGCACCACCAGCCACCACCACCACCTCCTCCACCACCGTTGTGCCACCTCCATCCACCTATGGCACCTCACGCCCAAGGACCAAATTCGGTTCCCAGGTATGTGAAACTAGACTTTCCAACATTTGATGGGTCTAAGGACACCTTGATTTGGTTACACAAATGTGACCAGTTCTTTTACCATAAAAAAACACCGGCGGATGACCGGATCCAGTTGGCCGCATACCATATGCTCGATGAAGCGCTCCTATGGTTTCACCAATTCCAAAATGAACATTTGGTTCAAGATTGGGAGACATTTAGACAATCTTGCATGATGAGGTTTAGTCCTCCTGCTAGTAGCAATCCGTTGGGCGAATTGATCAATTTTAAACAGACTGACCCACTTGATGAAACGACCTTCCAGGAACGTTTGACCAGAGCTAGTAATTTTGTCAAGCCCTCCCAGTATTCAAATCTTTACTGCTGGATTAATTGAGGCCCTACGTCTGGAGGTTGAATTACATTACCCATGAGTTTTGGACCACGCTATGAATCTGTCCAGGACAATTGATACTAAACAGCGTGTTCTAAAAGGACTCACTGCTCAGGAAACTAGCATGGCCAAGCAAGATAAATACCTGTGCCATCGCCCTATTCAGGGCCTCCACATACAGGTCCTACTACAGCCCAGTGTGTAGAGAGTTCTTCCTCCACGCCACCAGCCCCTTACATAAAAAAATTAAATAGATAGGAGATGGAACAGAGGAGGGCCTAAGGCCTTTGTTTTATTTGTGATGACTAGTATGTCCAGGGTCACATATGCAAAAAATTGTTCAGTGTAATTCTCTGTGCGGATTCTGAGGACATCTTACCCAAGGAAGACATTGTTGAGACAGACTAGGAGGGCCCAGCTATATCCCTCCATGCCATGACTAGCCTGCACAGTTCTAACACAATGCAAGTTCGGGTACAATTGCACCTTCTACAGTTACTAGCCTTAGTTGACTCGGGCAACACGCATAACTTCATCAGTTAGCCAGCGGCAAAACAGCTTGGGTTAGTAATCTAGCATAACACAGGCCTCTCAGTCTCAGTGGCCAATGGGGCCAAAATCACCAGTGTGGGTATCTCTACAGCCACCCCCTTTTCTATTGAGGGTCACTCCTTTATTGCCGATTTCATGGTGATTCCTCTGGCAGGATTTGATTTGGTACTCGGACTTAAATGGCTCCAAATGTTGGGGCCTATTTTATGGGATTTTCAGGCCCTGACCATGACCTTCACAGAGGCCCAGCGTCAAATAACCTTGCATGACACACATGCTACTATGCCCTACACACTTCAGGCAGTTCAGGTCCAGAGCACCGAGTTCTGTAAATTATCTCAATTACTTACAAACTTTGAAGATTTATTTCAGGCACCTTCTGCTCTTCCACCTATTCGTCACTATGAACACTGAATCAGATTGCACATAGGGACTAAACCTATGGTGGTTCGGCCTTACCGTTACCCCCACTTACAGAAGGATGAAATTGAGCGCCAGTGCCAAACTATGCTCGTCCAAGGAATTATTTAGCCCAGTAGGTCTCCTTTCTCATCCCCGGTGTTACTGGTCAAAAAACATGACAAGTCGTGGACGTTTTGTGTGGACTACAGGCAGCTCAATGCTCACACAATTAAAGATAAACATCCCATTCCAATGGTGGACAAGCTGTTAGATGAGTTACATGGCGCCACTATATTTACCAAGCTAGACTTGAAGTCCGGTTATCATCAGATTTGAGTTCATCCTTCAGATTTGGAGAAGACCGTGTTCCGCACGCACCATGGTCATTTCGAGTTCCTCGTCATGCCCTTTGGTCTCTCCAATGTGCCATCCACATTCCAGGTCCTCTTGAATGAGGTATTTATCTCTCTCTTGCGGAAATATGTTCTTATTTTTTTATACGAAATATTGGTGTATAGCAAACACTGGGACGAGCACCTTCAACAGGTATTTACCCTTCTCCGCTTCCATCATTTGGTTTTAAACAAGTCCAAATGTTCTATGGGTCCTCCAAGGTGGCATACTTGGGCCACGTTATTTCAGTAGTTCGGATGAAGGTTGACCAGACCAAGATTCAGGCCGTCACAGACTGGCCTCCTCCCACCTCCATCACAGCGTTAAGGGGATTTTTGGGCCTACCTGGGTATTACAATAAATTTATCCGCAGCTATGGCCAGATTGCAGCGCCACTCCACAACCTCCTCAAGAAAAATGTTTTCACCTGGTCCGAGACAGCGGATCATTCCTTTCAGCAGTTGAAGGAATCATTATCTTCAGCGCCGGTTTTGCAACTCCCGGATTTTTATGAGCTATTTGTAGTGGAATGTGATACTTCGGGCAGAGGTATAGGTGCAGTGTTACAGCAACAAGACCACCTGATCGCTTATTTCAGCCGACAACTTTGCCAACACCATCACAAACTAGCGGCTTATGAAAGGGAATTAATCGGTTTAGCTAAAACAGTCCAGCATTGGCGGCCTTATCTCTGGAGGCGCCCATTTATTATTCGAACCAATCATTGTAGCCTGAAGTATCTTCTTGAGCAGCATCTCACCACCTCCCCTCAGCAGCACTGGTTGATTAAGCTGATGGCATTTGACTTTACCGTTGAGTATAAACCTGGCAGTTTGAATCTGGGGGCCGATGCCTTGTCTCGCCAAGGCGTTCCAGAGCCACACTTACATGCTATTAGTCAGCCTAGAGTTCTTTTGTTGGATTCTATACGGGAGGAGACATAGCAGCATCCGGAACTCATTGCATTATATCATGATATTCAGCAGGGGACATCGGATATCCATAGGACAATCCAAGATCATCTTATCTTGTTCAGGAACAGGATTTTTCTGCACCACACCTCGCCACTTAATCCCAGTATCTGAGCCTCTTTCCATGACAGTACACATGAGGGCAGACAGAAAACATATTTTTATTGGAAGGGTATGAAAAGCAGTGTAACAGATTATGTGGCGGCTTGCCAGACTTGTCAACGGAACAAAGCCGAATCATTAAGTCCAGCGGGGTTGCTCCAACCACTTCAGCTACCGTCACAGGTATGGTAAGATATTTCCATAGACTTCCTTGATGGCCTTCCCCCCTCTTCCGCTAAATCCGTTATTTTTGTTGTGGTTGACCGCTTCTCCAAGTATGGCCATTTCCTCCCTTTGGCGCATCCCTACACAGCCGCTCACGTGGCTCAAATCTTCATGGATAACATTGTCCGGTTACATGGGATGCCTGCGTCCATTACCAGTGACAAGGACACCATCTTTACCAATACGTTCTGGAAATAACTATTCAAGCTGCAAGGCACGAAATTGGCGTTTTCTTCCGCCTACCTTCCACAGACTGATGGACAGACCGAGGTAGTTAACAGGACAATTGAGATGTATCTCTGTTGTTTTGTGGGGGACTCACCTAAAAGGTGGGTTAAGTGACTGGCATGGGCAGAGTTCTGTTATAATACATCATACCACAGTGCCCTCGACACTACTTCGTTCAAGGTAGTTTATGGCAGAGATCTACCTCGGCTTTTGTCGTATATGAACCAGGTACATCCAAGGTAGCCACATTGGACTAGGCTTCAGCAGAAAGGGACGCCATGCTCAGTGAGGTGCGCGCTCATCTCCAGGAGGCCCAACATGTTATGAAACTATCTTATGATAAGAAGCCCCGGGAAGTGTTCTTCTCTCCCGGGGATTATGTGTGGCTATGTCTCCAACATTACAGTGAGCTTTCATTGACCACCTCCAAACACCACAAACTCTCCCCGAAAAATTATGATCTCTTTCAGGTGTTGGACCGCATTGGCACAGTCACCTACCACTTGCAGCTTCCACCAGAAGCCAAGATTCACAATGTGTTTCACGTCTACCAATTGAAGGCCTTCCAGGGAGACTCCCCATTGCTACACACCCCTCTGCCACCGCTACATGAAGGTTGGGTCCTTTCTACTCCAGCGCAAGTGTTGTAGGCTCGCCGCATTCAGGGCGATTGGGAGGTTCTAGTGCAGTGGGCTGATGCAGACCCCAGTGACACTACATGGGAGCCCTTAGCCGCTTTCAGGGCTCTCTACCCCTCGTTCGAGCTTGAGGACAAGCTCTTTCTCTAGGAGGGGGTGATGTTATGGACTCCATAGCATCCCGAGTTATCCACAGGCGTAGGAATTAAATTATTTCCCTTTCCATGTATGTTAAATTTTGTTTGGTTTGGTTTGGATGTAATTTGGCATGAACCAATTGACCCATGGGTCTAAGTTGTATTTTCATCCCCAAACATATTTATTTGGAAGTGATGTTGAATGAAGGCAAGTGTTGAGTAAATTAATTTTAGCCAGGTCGGATTCTCCCTCAGAGGTCTAGGTCGGATTCTCCCTCAGAGGTCCAAGTCGAACTTCCTTCAAAGCTCAATCCATTCCATTCTGATTCCACCATTACACGTTAAAAGAATAGGGGTTCTCTTCCAGTGTCAACAACCAATCTGGAGGGAAGAGACGGAAGAAGGGTGATGAGATCCATGGCCCGGGAAGATCCCAACATCAAACCATTTCTCAATCTGATGTTTTCAAATATATCAATATTGAAAGACTCAAAGGTCATGCTGGAAGTATGTTATTTGCATAAATTTAATTTTAACCTCCTACCTCAAAGATAAGTCTCTTATGTTTCAATTTTGGTTTCTTTTCCTTTGAGCATATAAATTCTAGGCTCCAAATTTTGTTATTTTAATTGCATTCCTCATCAATTTACAAGCATCCACACCATAGTCATTTCTTCTCTATCAAATTCATGTTTTGCTTGTACTACATAGCAGCCATGCAAGCCAAAGTTTCTTTTTTTTTCTCTTCAACTATTACCTTCAGTTTCTATCCCATAAAGAACACCTATATTGATGAAAAATCTTTTGAAACTCCATCTTTAAGAAACTTTTTTGTTGGATAAAATTAACTTGTGGATAAAATTAACTTGTCTCCCACATGGAACCCTAAATTAGGATTTGAAGTTGTTTCAAAAGAGAAACAAGGGAGAAGAAGGGTTTACTTCTATTTAACTTTACTAGCTTCCTACCATTGACTCTTAGGCTAAGCAAGTTCTCTTATTAAACTCTCTTTACTGCCTTTATGTGTCATTGATATTCTCCAAAAAGTTTCTATATTTTTGGTCAACCCGCTTAATGTTACTTCATTCCTTTAAGAAACTTTCAGAAGACATGATAGAAATTTGATCTTCTAATTTGTTTTACCCTTTTTTTGCATATCAAGAGATTCACAATAATCTATTGATTTGATGAGCGTTTCCTTTTTTGGAACTGAGTATTGCATTCTCACCTCCTTTCGTTTTTTAAGTATAGGTACTACTATCTTTGTGTTTTTCTAGTATTACTTAGATTTATTGTTGGAAGATGGGTTCAAGCCCACGAGCTCAAGAAAAGAAGCCCACACGTCAAAGGAGTGGCATATGTGTAAAATATGGTACTTTCCATAAATATGGCATAGAAGTGTAAATATGTGTTCCTTTTATGTTTTTTGTTTTATCAAGTTGTAGCCCTAAGGGCATTTTAAAACTATAAATAAAGGCATTGGCTAAGAGGTAGGGCATTGAAGCTCTCCTCTCTTTCCAAAAATTCGTCCAGCCCTCATTTTTCTTTTTGACGCAACCCTCTTCTTCCTTAATCCAAACTCTCTCCTTCCACGTTCTTCTCCTTCTCTTCTCCTTCTCTCTTCTTCTTCTTCTTCTTCTTTCTTGTTGATCTAAAGTTCCTTTCATGAGATCCTAAATTCTACATGGTATCAGAGCAAGGAGTTTAGGATCTCTTCATGGAGTTCTTATGAAATCTGTTCAAGAAGTTGTTAAAGGAGTTCAGTCATGAAGAGATAAGTTCATGCTCTTCTTATTTACGTTTTTTTTGTTTCCTTTTCTTATTTGCATACTCCTTTTTACTGTTTTTCTTTACTTCTTGAATTTTGAGTCACATCAAGTCAAGATAAATCGTTATATGTTGTAAAGATTTATTTTTATGACTAAATTGATGTTAGAATCTTGACTCCTTGTAAATCAATTACAAGAGAAATCAAAATTATTTGTTGTTTGCATCTTATTAAGATTGATGGGTAAAATTCAATTACCTTTATGTAATTTGGATCCATCTCATTTGAGGTAGAATTCCAGCACATGTTGTTGTATCTTCTCCTACTTAAGGTTACTCATGGGTTTGTGTTATGTTGTTGGATGTCCATTATATGTTTGATGAAATTCTAGCAGACATTTACCCTTTGTAGTTCCATTTTTTTAACTTCAACAATAGAATTTTTTTTTACATTGAAGTCTCCCATGAGCTGAAGATAAATCTCTTCTAAGTGTCTTTGTTTGTCGTTCAATCTTCTCTAATTTTTTTCTGTTGCTCGTTTGTGTTGGAGTTTCGATTAAGGCCTAATTGATTGCATCTACTTTCTTCACTTTGTTCTTATGAATACAAGAGAAGTTGAGTGATGGCTGGATGTTATTATCACTTTCTAAAGGCACAAATTGTTGATAATTTGGTGCTTGCCCTTGTGAAAGAAATTGGTTCTTGTTCTCTTTTTTTGGTGATTGATTTGGTCTACGGGTTCTTCAAATTACATTGAGTAATTGTTCTTTGAAGAAGGTCTTTTCCCTTGACATCCATATTTTACTTGCCTCATCATGGAGATTGGATACAATAGTAATAAGATTGATATACTCCATATTACTACAATTCCACTTAGAGGTCTCTCCAATTAAATGAGTTGGTCACAATCGGTTCAGAGGGTTCTTATTACTCGTGACCTCTTGAGCCACGTTGCTAACTTTCCTCCTCCGATTGATGAAGAAGATGCGTACTACCATAAGTGGGTTAAGGATGATAACATGGTGATAAGTTGGCTCATTAAAAGCATGGAAGAGCAAGTGGCCAACAATGTGGTCAACTTGGAAATTGCCAAGAAAATATGGGACACTTGTGCCAAGCTTTACTCAAGCACTGCTTCATTACAAAAAATATATGATGTCTTACAAAACATGCTGCATATGAAACATGGAGATAATATTCACGAATTTTTGGAACGGTTTTGAGGTCTTCTTCAAGAATGGAAACTAACTCAGCCATATTCCACTGATATTTTCATTCAAGAATGACACAGAGAAGCGTTGGCAGCAGCTATTTGCTTATCGAATATTAAACCATACCTTGAGGTGGCCAAAACTCAGCTTCTAAGTTCTTCTGCTCTTCCAACCTTCGATGATATTAGTGCTACATTACTTCGGATACCGGATCCACCCCTTCCTTCTTCTATTGATGCTCCATCGGCGATGTTCTCTAGCAATCGGGGAACATCTTCCTCATCACGAGGACGAAGCAGAAATATGAGAGGGGTTCGAACTATGAGAGGGGCTGAAAATAGAGGTGGTAGAACGGGTCAGAATTCTTTCCATACTGAGCCTCGACTTTGCACTTATTGTGGCCGTCAAAACCACCTTGTGGCATCATGCTAGAAACATCATGGCAAGCCTGATTGGGCCACAGCTAACCCAGTCTCGGTTAACATTGAGAAAATGAAGATAAGGCTGAATCATCATCCGAAAATGTGACTCTAACGGCTGAGGACTATGCTGTATTCCAGAAAATGAAGTCCTTCATGGAATCATCTATTCCCTCATCATCTACGGCTGCCACTACTATTGCCTCAGGTATGCTTTCTTCCTCTTCTTCCTCTTCCTCTTGGATCATCGACTCCAAGGCCTCCGAACATCTATCAGGTAACAAACACTTGTTGCAGTCCTTATCTCTTTGTTATCCTCATAAATTCGTTACTATAGCTGATGGTACCCAAACCAAGGTCCTTGGCAAAAGTTCATCCTCTCTTACTTCATCTATTTCCCTTCAAGGTGTTTTGTTTGTTCCTCAATTTCCTTTAAATTTGTTCTCGGTTAGTCAATTGACCAAACAATTAAATTGTTCTGTCACCTTCTCACCGTCTTCTTATGCCTTTCAGGATCTCACTACGAAGCGGGTGATTGGTGGCGGCCATGAAAAGGGGGGTTTGTACTACTTCACTCTTCCACCATTAGCTGCATTATCGTCCACTACATCTGAGGCCCAACTTTGGCACAACCGACTTGGTCATCCGTCTACCCCTTCACTTTTTTCTTTGGCTCTATATTTAAAAGGACTTTCTAATTTCAGTTGTGAGGTTTGTCAATTAAGTAAACATGTCAGGAGTACATATTCTTCTCATCTTACAACTACAAGTACTACTCCGTTTGAGCTAAAACATTCTGATGTATGGGGCCCTTTATGTGTCTCAAATATTTCCCAAGTTAAATATTTTGTCATTTTTGTTGATGATTTTACTCGAGTGACTTAATTGTATCTATTTAAAGAGAGTTCTAAAATTCTTCCTTTGTTTAAAAATTTTCATGCGATGGTCTTGACACAATTTGGGAAGAAAATTCAAACCCTTAGATATGATAATGCTAAGGAATACATGTCTCATGACTTCAAATCATTTTGTGAGAGTAATGGGCTTATTCATCAAATATCATGTGCCTATACTCCTCAACAAAATGGTGTTGCTGAAAGGAAGAATCGTCATCTTCTTGAAGTTGCTCGGGGTCTCCTCTACTCCATGAAGGTACCCTATACTTACAGCATGCTTTCTCATTAATAGGTTACCTTCATCAGTCCTTTATCATAAAACTCATTACTCTGTGTTATTTAATGGTGAAGATCCTTTTTCTCTTCCTTTGAAAGTGTTTGGATGTACGTGTTTTGTTTATGTTACATCCCCACCTAAAAATAAACTTGACCCTCGATCTATGAAGTGCATTTTTTTGGGATACTCTCGCACCCAGAAAGTTTATTTCTGTTACAATCCTACCCTACAGAGGATGTTTATCTCTAGGGATGTGACTTTCTTTGAAGACACTCCCTTCTACTCCTCCCATGATGCTCCTCCAGGATGGATTTGTCCTTCTACTACTCCTTGTCCGCTTGTGCCGTTCAATCTTGAAGTGAATCCATCCCCTGATGCACCGGTCGTACCTTCACCTATGGAGTTGTCGGATCCACCCGAGGTAAGTCTTTCTCCTCCTATGTATGGGCCTGAATTTAATACTCAGCCTATTGCTTTAAAAAAAGAATGTCGCTCCTGTACTACGTCGCATCCCATCTCAAATTTTATGTCTCACCATCGCTTGTCTTCCGAGTATTTTTAGTTTCTTGTGTCCCTTTCTTCTACTTCCGTTCCATAGTCGTATCAAGAGGCCCTGAGACATCTAGGATGGAAGGCGGCTATGGATGAAGAAATGCACTCTTTATATGAAAACCAAACCTGGTACTTAACATCACTCCTGAAAGGTGAAAGACCGATTGGTTGTCGATGGGTTTTTTTGGTGAAACATAATCCGGATGGATCGGTTGCTCATCTTAAAGCTTGACTGGTTGCTAAGGGCTATATGCAGTGCAATGGGATAAATTATGAGGAGACCTTCTCTCCTATTGCAAAATTGAATTCGGTACTCATCATCTTATCTATTGCTGCTAACTCCTCATGGCCCGTCTATCAGTTGGATGTTAAAAATGCTTTTTTAAATGGTGATTTCAGTGAGGAAATTTATATGGTTCAACCACCTGGTTATGTGGTTGAGGGGGAGTCAGTATGCTGGTTAAAAAAGTCTTTATATGGGCTTAAGCAGTCCCCTCGGGCTTGGTTTGATAAATTTCGCAAACACTCTTACGGTTTGGTTTTCATCGGTGCTCAGTTGATCATTCCGTATATTATAAAGATACGATCAAAGGGAAAATATTATTGGCCGTATATGTGGATGATATTATCTTAATCGGTGATGATGCTTTGAGCATACAAGAGGTGAAACAGATGATAAGTCAAGAATTCAAGACTAAAGACCTTGGTATGCTTAAATATTTTTTGGGTATATAAGTTTTTCAATCCAAACATAGGATAATATTGTCTCAAAAGAAATATGTCTTGAATCTTCTTGAAGAAACAAGAATGAAGGGTTGTAGACCAGTTGACACACCTATGGATACAAATGTAAAATTATGTGCCACAAATGAAGAAGATATTGATATTGGCAAATATCAAAGACTTGTGGGAAAACTAATTTATCTCAAGATAACTAGGCCAGACATCATATGTTGTAAGTGTAGTGAGTCAATTCATGCACAAACCACAATTACCCACTGGCTGGCTTTAGAGAGAATATTACGTTATCTAAAAGGAGCTCTAGGAAGAGGATTTCTGTATAAAAAACATGAACACTTCAACATAGAAGGCTTCTCAGATGTAGATTGGGCTGGATCTCCTGATGATAGAAAATCTAATCAGGATATTGTACTTTGGTTAGGGGAAACTTGGTTACATGGAAAAGTAAGAAGCAAAATGTGGTTGCAAGATCTAGCGCTGAAGCAGAATACAGAGCTATGGCCCACACCGTTAGTGAACTTTTATGGATCAGGACCCTTCTTACCAAACTAGGTTTTTATAAAAATGGGTCCATGAATCTGCATTGTGATAATCAAGCAGCCATTCATATCACTTCAAATCCAATTTTTCATGAAAGAACTAAACATATTAAGGTGGATTGTCATTTTATATAGGAGAAGTTTCAAGCAGGAATAATCTCTCTCAAACATGTGTCATCTTAAGAGCAAGCTGGGTATTTATGATGTCTTTTCTCCTCCAACTTGAGGGGCAGTGTTGGAAGATGGGCTCAAGCCCACGAGCTCAAGACAAGAAGCTCACACATCAAAGGACTGGCATATGTGTAAAATATGGTACTTTCCATAAAGATGGCATAGAAGTGTAAATATGTGTTCCTTTTATGTCTTTTGTTTTATCAAGTTGTAGCCCTAAGGGCATTGTAAAACTATAAATAAAGGCATTGGCTAAGAGGTAGGGCATTGAAGCACTCTCCTCTCTTTCCACAAATTCGCCCATCCCTCATTTTTCTATTTGACGCAACCCTCTTCTCCCTTAATCCAAACTCTCTCCTTCCACGTTCTTCTCCTTCTCTTCTCCTTCTCTCTTCTTCTTCTTCTTTCTTGTTGATCTAAAATTTCTTTCATGAGATTGCAGTTGGAAAGAATAAGCATGGCTAGTGAAAGGTAAATGGTTATATTCCAATATGGAGGGCGTATTACATGAGATGGTTGTTAAAAGACACCCACGTGTGTAGGGCTCACATGTTATGGTCTTGGAGTTAAGTACCTATGCTTTCCGCTCCTGACATGTAAGTCTTTTGGGTAGTATTGGCTAGGTGTTTAACATTTGGTATCAAAGCTGGCGCTACGTCCCGAGTTCGACTCTCGCGCGAGGCATCTATGTGTGTTAATCTCGGGCATCTCGATAGCTACGTGTGATTAATCCCGGCCACCATGGTCGTCGGCTCGTGAAAGTGGGTGTACTGTTATGGTCCTGGGGTTAAGTACCGATGTCTTCCGATCCTAACAGGCCGATCTTTTGGGTAGTATTGGTTAGGTGTTTAACATCACATGGTTAGTAAATAAGGAGAACTTCCATAGAGAAGGCATAGAATTGTAATTATACAAGCTGGATTATGTTCTCTTATGTAATTTTTCTTTGGAATCATGTAGCCCGAAGGGCAATGTAGTAATTCTAAACACCTTTCTACAACTATAAATAGAGTCTCAAGGCATGAGGTAGAGCATTTAAGCCTCTTCCTCTTGGCTCAAATTAGTCCTTACACATTTCGCTTTTCCTCTTCTTTCTCTTACATAGTTCCTTCTCTCCTCTCTTCAAATAGCTAGTGTTCCTCTCTTCTTTCCTTCCCTTGAAATCTCTCGTGTTGATGTATTGTCCCTAGAAATCAGCATGGTATCAGAGTAGGCAAAGACCTAACATGGAAAAGGAGAAGATGGAGAAGATAAGGAGGAAGAAGAAAAAGAAGAAAAAGAAAAAAGAAAAAAGAGGGGTTTTTCATTTTTCCTTTTCTTTCCCAATTCATGTTTTTTCATAGGATGTTTCACTCACTTAACATATGTTTAATACTTAAAATTATATACCGTCGGAAAGATCTTTGAGTCTAGTCTCTAACTCAAAAATAATCATTGAAATCATATTTTTTGAGAAAGAGAAATCGCCATATGTCAAGCAACAGAAAAGTTTCATATAGTAGCAAAAAGCCTCAACATTCTGAACGGTTTGTACCAATATTACTAAGAATTTATATTAAAAATTATAACTCAAAATAAAGTTAATTGAGTCTACTTTCTATCCCAATAAACTGTTTCTCAATCTGATCTTTCTAAAGAGAGATTTCCACATTGAAAAAATCAAAAGTCATGTCGGTATCTTGTGGTATGCAAAAATCCGAATCTAAGCCGATTTTTGTACTTCACTTTTTGAGTTTCTAATGTTACTTAAGTTTCCTATTTGTATTTGAAATCTAGTTGAGATTTTACTAACTTGAGTATCTTTCCTTCATTGAAATTTTTCTTTCTGTAATTGCTCACCACATAAGTTTCCTTAAGAGAAGTCTTTCCCTATATGAGTTTAGTTTCTTTTTTACAAAAGACTGAAAATTTTGAATTAAAAAGTCTTATTTTATCTTTCTAAATTCCAAATATTAGTGTCCAAAATCTCTCTTATTCCAGAATTTATCTCTTGAATATTTTTTTTCCAAAATTGTTAAGGTGTGTTAAAAAGTAATTACCTTCTATGTGAAGTTTATTTTAGAAAGTTTTTATTATTATGTCTCAAAAATTTCTAATTGAAGATATTTTTTTTAAGTTTTATCAATCATCATGTTCATAGAGGAATTGTTTTTTTATCTCCCTCTTGAGTCAAACTTGGTCTCCCCTCAAAAGTTATACTTGGTCTAATTTGTTAAGTTAATCCAATTCTATTGTTATAATCTCCCCTAGTTTTTCAAAAAAGGAAAAAATGCCACATTCAAGATTCATTTGGAAACATAAGTGTTGCATAGTTGCCTCCTTCTGGTTAAAGTTGTTTGCCTTTAATATTTCTTTAGTTTATCATCTTGTGTTTTCATCACTTTAGAGCAATGCCTATACCCACTACCTAAAAAGTATAGGAGTGTGCCCAACATCTAGTTTGAGTCAAGTTTTTTATTCTCACCCAAAAGTGATTTGTGTTTGAAGCTATCCTTAAACAATCAGTAGTCACTTTGTTGTGCCCTAAAGTGGAGCTTTGTCATACGGCTAGGAGTGATTTTTCTTCTCTCAACATTATGTTGTGCAAGTTAGGTCTCTTGGTAAAGAACAAGGAGATCCCCAGCTCGAGGGAAAGAAGAAGAAAAAGTATAAGAAAGTGGTAACCAACAATGAAGAATTTCACGTTAAGTTACAAATACCAACTTGAGGGGGAGTGTTAAAAGACACCCACATGTGTAGGGGTGGCATTGTTAGTAAATAAAGAGAATTTCCATAGAGATGATATAGAATTGTAATTATGCAAACTGGTGTATGTCCTTTTATGTCATTTTCCTTTTGAATTATGTAGCCTAAGGGCAATGTAGTCATTGAGGAGTCATTGTAGAAAGTGGTAAACACCTTTCCACAACTATAAATACAGCCTCAAGGTATGAGGTGGAGTATCAAGCCTCTTCCTCTTGGCTCAAATTCGTCCTTACACCTCTCTCTGTCTTTTCTTTTTCTCCCTTAGTTTCTTTTCTCCTCTCTCCCGAGAGCTAGAGTGCATCTCTTATCTCCTTCCCTCGAAATCTCTTCTGTTTATTTGTTGTCCTTAGAATTCAACAATGATGTGTCATGCAGTTATGAAGGGGGTAGAATGAGGATGATTAAAATAGATTACATTTTAAAATAAGATAACAGTGGAATTTTAAGATTAGTGAGGGACAATTAGGTAAAAGGGGGAAGTGAGTTAATGAAAAGAACAAGAGGAAGTTAGGAAATAAATGAGAAAGAGGGAGGAGAACGACTAGAGAAAGAGGGAGGAGGAAACAGTAGAACAAGGATGAGGGAAAAGGAATAGGTAAGTTTGATTTCGGGTCACCCTTCCTATTTTCTCTATTTCTCCGTCATCTATTTCTTGATTTCTTGTTCCTCTCATCATCTCTTGGTTTATTTTCTCAACCGATGCGATTTAGTGATGGAGGGGCTTTATGCTTGGTTTATGAATATTAAGGCTTTGACTTTGTTTTACCGAGATAAAATTTCTATGAGGTTTGATTTAATCTTTTTCTTTAAAAAAAATCCAGATTTAAGGTTTTCTATACGAATATTGAAATGTTTTCTTTTGGGTTTTAATTATTTTCTGTTTTGTCTTGTTTCTCATAGGTACTTACTGAAATTTATAACTTCTAGCAATTAGATTAAATCGCATGCCCTGTTTGGGTTCAAATAGATAATTACTATCAGTCAATGTGAAAATTTTGAAATTGGAAGGAGCCTTGTAGCTGTTTCATTTTGTTTTGTGCCCACGTGATGTTTGAAATCTAGTCTCATAAAAGTTAGTTTAGTTAATTGAGGGCTTTTATTACTTATAAAATTTGTACATTTACTTTGGGATCTGAAATTTCAGGTGCTATTAGACCACTGCGTTTTGTGGGAATCTCCATGGTTGTTTCACTTTGTTTTCTCTATTGTTCGTCTGTTGGTCTATTCTTGTTAATTTAGTATAAGTTTTATTTCTGGAAGGGTTTTGAAATTAATCAATTTGAATGCATGGTGTGGGTTCCAAATCGGTACTGTTTGGGCTTGGAAGAGCTTTGAAGTAGTGGGTATGTTGAATTTGGAGGCTTTGAAGTTGGACAATAGAAATTGCGACCCTTATGTGACTTGATTGCCTAGACTTTTGAAAAGACATAAATATATGTTTAACTGTAGTTTGTGCATATAGTCATAGTTTGTGAAATTAGTTAGAGTATCTCATTTTTTTATATAATTATAGGTGGAAGTCCCTTTGGGGTGGCTGATATATGGAAGGTGGTGTCAATTAATCATTTCTAACAGTAGTGCAGTGTTGATTCTAAATGGTTTATGGAAGGAATTAACCCATAAAGATATTGTTATTATCATTTGTTATTAAAATGCAATTGGACTATTCTTTTTTATAGAATGAAGTATGAAAGTTGCATTATGCTCCATTACTATGAATGTATACTGTCAATCAGAAATTTAATTCTTATAGCTTATGCTTTTAGGAATACAATGCTACTATTGGTAAATGTGTTTACATGACTTTGAAATCTTCAATGGATGGTCGGCTGATGGTGCCATTATAGAAATTATGTTTGTTTCAGAATACTTTTCATAGGCTAAATACATGCATAATTGTGCTATTGTCAATTTGTAGTGAATAAGCTATGTGGGAAAGGGGGTTGCTCATTCTACCACCTCTATAGATCATGTGTGGAATTAAAGGTACAATTGTGTGTTGAATGCCTTTCGTCATAAATCCCTTTTAAGTTACATGACACGGACAGTATTTCATCATGTGGAGGCTATATGAATATGTATCTCTATGTCAGTTGTTCAGGTGGGAAGTGTTAGAAGATGGGTTCAAGCTCACAAGCTCAAGACAAGAAGCCTACACATCAAAGTAGTGGCATATGTGTAAAATATGGTACTTTCCATAAAGATGGCATAGAAATTTAAATATGTGTTCCTTTTATGTCTTTTGTTTTATCAAGTTGTAGCCCTAAGGGCATTGTAAAACTATAAATAAAGGCATTGGCTAAGAGGTAGGGCATTGAAGCACTCTCATCTCTTTCCACAAATTCGTCCAGCCCTCATTTTTCTTTTTAACGCAACCCTCTTCTCCTTTTAATCCAAACTCTCTCCTTCTTCGTTCTTCTTCTTCTCTTCTCCTTCTTTCTTCTTCTTCTTCATCTTTCTTCTTGATCTACAGTTCCTTTCATGAGATCCTAAATTCTACATGGTATCAGAGCAAGGAGTTTAGGATCTCTCTTCATGGAGTTATTATGAAATTTGTTCAAGAAGTTGTAAAAGGAGTTAAGTCTTGAAGAGATAAGTTCATGCACTTCTTATTTACGTTTTTTTTATTTCTTTTTCTTATTTACATACTTTTTTTTACTGTTTTTCTTTTCTTCTTGAATTTTGAGTCACATCAAGTCAAGATAAATCTTTATATGTTGTAAAGATTTATTTTTATGACTAAATTGATGCTATAATCTTGACTCCTTGCAAATCAATTACAAGAGTGATCAAGATCATTTGTTGTTTGCATCTTATTAAAATTGATGGGTGAAATTCAATTACCTTTATGTAATTTGGATCCATCTCATTTGAGGTAGAATTCTAGCACATGTTGATGTATCTTCTCCTACTTAAGGTTGTTTATGGGTTTGTGTTATGTTGTTGGATGCCCATTATATGTTTGAAGAAATTCCAGCAGTCATTTACCCTTTATAGTTCCCTTTTTTTTTAACTTCAACAATTGAATTTTTTTTTTTTTATGTTGAAGTCTTCCATGACCTGAAGATAATCTCTTCCAAGTGTCTTGGTTTGCCATTAAATCTTCTCTAAATTTTTGTCTATTGCTCGTTTGTGTTGGAGTTTGGATTAAGACCTAATCGGTTGCATCTATTTTCTTCTCTTTGTTCTTATGAATACAAGAGAAATTGAGTGATGGCTAAATGTTATTATCACTTTCTAAAGGCACAAATTTTTTGATAATTTGGTCTTGCCCTCGTGAAATAAATTGGTTCTTGTTCTCTTTTGTTGGTGACTAATTTGGTCTACGGGTTCTTCAAATTACATTGAGTGATTGTTTTTTGAAGAAGGTTTTTTCCCTTGACCTCCATATTTTACTTGCCTCATCATGGAGATTGGATACAATAGTAATAAGAGTGATTTACTTCGTATTACTATAATTCCACTTAGAGGTCTCTCCAATTACATGACATGGTCACAATCGGTTCAGAGGGTTCTTATTACTCGTGACCTCTTGAGCCACATTGTTAACTTTCTTCCTCCGATTGATGAAGAAGATGCGTCCTACCACAAGTGGGTTAAGGATGATAACATGGTGATAAATTGGCTCATTAATAGTATGGAAGAGCAGGTGGCCAACAATGTGGTCCACTTGGAAACCGCCAAGAACATATGGGACACTTGTGCCAAGCTTTATTCAAGCATTGCTTCATTACAAAAAATATATGATGTATTACAAAACATGCTGCATACGAAACATGGAGATAATATTCACAAATTTTTGGCACGGTTTCGAGGTCTTCTTTAAGAATGGAAACTAGCTCAGCCATATTCCACTAATATTGTCGTTCAAGAACGACAAAAAGAAGCTTTGGCAGCAACCATTTGTTTACCGAATATTAAACCATACCTTGAGGTTGCCAAAACTCAGCTTCTAAGTTCTTCTATTCTGTCATCCTTCGATGATAATAGTGCTACATTACTTCGGATACCGGATCCATCCCCTCCTTCTCTTATTGATGCTCCATCGGTGATATTCTCTGCCAATCGGGGAACATCTTTCTCATCCTAAGGACGGGGCAGAAATATGAGAGGGGCTGAAAATAGAGGAGGTAGAACAGGTCAGAATTCTTTCCGTACTGAGCCTCAACTTTGCACTTATTGTGGCCGTCAGAACCACCTTGTGGCATCATGCTGGAAACTTCATCGCAAGCCTGATTGGGCCACAACTAACTCGGTCTC
Organism: Aristolochia californica; assembly: GCF_029961685.1. Classification (NCBI taxonomy): domain Eukaryota; kingdom Viridiplantae; phylum Streptophyta; class Magnoliopsida; order Piperales; family Aristolochiaceae; genus Aristolochia; species Aristolochia californica. The sequence continues at coordinate 20,911,672 of NW_027181771.1, forward strand.
GATTAACGTTGAGAAAAATGAAGATAAGGCTGAATCATCATCCGAAAATGTGACTCTTATGGCTGAGGACTATGCTGCATTTCAGAAAATGAAATCCTTCATGGAATCATCTATTCCCTCATCATCTACTGCTGCCACTACTATTGTCTCAGGTATGCTTTCTTCTTCTTCTTCCTCTTCCTCTTGGATCATCGACTCCGGGTCCTCCGAACATCTATCAGGTAACAAATATTTGTTGCAGTCCTTATCTCCTTGTTATCCTCATAAATTCGTTACTATTGTTGATGGTACCCAAACCAAGGTTTTTGGCAAAGGTTCCTCCTCTCTTACTTCATCTGTTCCCCTTCAAGATGTTTTGTTTGTTCCTCAATTTCCTTTAAATTTGTTCTCGGTTAGTCAATTGACCAAACAATTAAATTAATCTATCACCTTCTCACCGTCTTCTTGTGTCTTTCAGAATCTCACTACGAAGCGGGTGATTGGTGGCGGCCATGAAAAGGGGGGTTTGTACTACGTCACTCTTCCACCATTAGTTGCATTATCGTCCACTACATCTGAGGCCCAACTTTGGCACAACCGACTTGGTCATCCGTCTACCCCTTCACTTCGTTCTTTGGTTCCATCTTTAAAAGGACTTTCTAATTTCAGTTGTGTGGTTTGTCAATTAAGTAAACATATCAGGAGTACATTATGCTCGTCGTCTTACAACTACAAGTACTGCTCTGTTTGAGCTAATACATTCTGATGTATGGGGCCCTTTATGTATCTCAAATATTTCCCAAGTTAAATATTTTGTCATTTTTGTTGATGATTTTACTCGAGTGACTTGGTTATATCTATTTAAAGAGCGTTCCAAAATTCTTCCTTTGTTTAAAAATTTTCATGTTATGGTCTTCACACAATTTGGGAAGAACGTTCAAACTCTTAGATCTGATAATGTTAAGGAATACATGTCTCGTGACTTCAAATAATTTTGTGAGAGTAATGGGCTTATTCATCAAACATCATGTGCCTATACTCCTCAACAAAATGGTGTTGCTGAAAGGAATAATTGTCATCTTCTTGAATTTGCTCGGGGTCGGGGCCTCCTCTACTCCATGAAGGTACCTTATTTCTATTGGCCTCATGCTATACTTACAGCATGATTTCTCATTAATAGGTTACCTTCATCAGTCCTTTATCATAAAACTCCTTACTCTGTGTTATTTAATGGTGAAGATCCTTTTTCTCTTCCTTTTAAAGTGTTTGGATGTACGTGTTTTGTTCATGTCACATCTCCACATAAAAATAAACTTGATCCTCGGTTATGAGGTGCATTTTTTTTGGGTACTCTCGCACCCAGAAAGGTTATATCTGTTACAATCAAACCCTTCAGAGGATGTTTATCTCTAGGGATGTGACTTTCTTTGAGGACACCCCTTCTACTCCTCCCTTGATGCTCCTCCAGGATGGACTTGTCCTTCAACTACTCCTTGTCCGCTTGTGCCGTTCAATCTTGAAGTGGATCCATCCCCTGATGCACCGGTCGTACCTTCACCTGTGGAGTTGTCGAATTCACCCAAGGTAAGTCCTTCTCCTCCTATGTATGGGCCTGAATTTGATACTCGGGCTATTGCTTTAAGAAAAGAACATTGCTCTTGTACTACTTCGCATCCTATCTCAAATTTTATGTCTCACCATCGCTTGTCTTCCGAGTGTTTTCAGTTTCTTGCGTCCCTTTCTTCTACTTCCGTTCTGTAGTCGTATCAGGAGGCCCTAAGACATCCAAGATGGAAGGCGGCTATGGATGAAGAAATGCACGCCTTATACGAAAACCAAACCTGGTACTTAACATCACTCCCGAAAGGTAAAAGTCTAGTTGGTTGTCGATGGGTTTTTCGGTGAAACATAATCCGAATGGATTGGTTGCTCATCTTAAAGTTTGACTGGTTGCTAAGGGCTATACGAAGTGCTATGGGATAGATTATGAAGAGACCTTCTCTCTAGTTGCAAAATTGAATTTGGTACGCATCATCTTATCTATTGCTGCTAACTCATCATGGCCCGTTTATTAGTTGGATGTTAAAAATGTATTTTTAAATGGTGATATCAGTGAGGAAATTTATATGGTGCAACCACCTAGTTATGTGGTTGAGGGGAAGTCAGTATGCCGGTTAAAAAAGTCTTTATATGGGGTTTAAGCAGCCCCTTCGGGCTTGGTTTGATAAATTTAGTCAAACACTCCTACGGTTTGGTTTTAATCGGTACTCAGTTAATCATTCTGTATATTATAAAGATACAGTCAAAGGGAAAATATTATTGGCTGTATACGTGGATGATATTATCTTAACCGGTGATGATGCTTTGAGCATACAAGAGGTGAAGCAGATGATATGTCAGGAATTCAATACTATAGACCTTGGTATGCTTAAATATTTTTTGGGGTATAGAAGTTCTTCAATCCAAATATGGGATAATATTGTTTCAAAGGAAATATGTCTTGGATCTCCTTGAAGAAACAAGAATGAAGGGTTGTAGACCAGTTGACACACCTATGGATACAAATGTAAAATTATGTGCCACAAATGAAGAAGATATTGATATTGGCAAATATCAAAAACTCATGGGAAAACTGATTTATCTCACGGTAACTAGGCCAGACATATCATATACTGTATGTGGTTGGAAGATGGGCTCTAGCCCACGATCTCAAGACAATAAGCCCACACGTCAAAGGAGTGGCATATGTGTAAAATATGGTACTTTCCATAAAGATGGCATAGAAGTGTAAATATGTGTTCCTTTTATGTCTTTTGTTTTATCAAGTTGTAGCCTTAAGGGCATTGTAAAACTATAAATAAAGGCATTGGCTAAGAGATAGGGCATTGAAGCACTCTCCTCTCTTTCCACAAATTCATCCAGCCCTCATTTTTCTTTTTGACACAACCCTCTTCTCCCTTAATCCAAACTCTCTCCTTCCTCGTTCTTCTTCTTCTCTTCTCCTTATCTCTGCTTCTTTTTCTTCTTTCTTGTTGATCTAAAGTTCCTTTCATGATATCCAAAATTCTACAGGAAGTTACAAAATTTATTTCGAGAAAATGTGTTAACCTATCTTTAAGACTGTGTTGGATGTTATGTATCGAAGGATCTTTAGATCTGTAGGCAAGAATTGACGTGGGATTTGGTAAGAGGTTTTGGGTCACCTAGCCTCATTTAGAATTGTGAATTGTGGACTCATCTGAATGAACTATTGTGTGGACCCTAAAATATATGGGTGTATGTGTAGATTAAAATACTCATGTGTAAATGTGCCCCATCTGTAGTGGAGAGTCTAGACCTTAACTGGGAAACCAAACGATAGTTATGTGGACCTAGTCAGAAAATTGACAAAATGATGTGGGATTCGTTTGGGATGCCAAATGGGGGATCAAGACCTCTTTTTGGTAGTTGGTTGAGGATAAGGAATTGATCTAGATCATAAGGAATGGGATTCTATGAAACCAAGTTTGGAAACCAAGTGCCTCATCTATAGAGGAGTCAGGATCTCATTGGACAACCAATGAGGGTGTGTTTGAAATCATTAGTATATATATAAGTATTTACTTATCTTAGTAGTATGTGTGCATGTTAGGCATGTTGATGTTTGTTGTTATCATGTTAGTTATGATTTATATTTGAAGTACGTATGGTGGATTAATTGTTTTTATTATAGTATTATGTACTGATGTAGTTGAGAATAATAACTGGGTGATTGTGATGTCCTCGCAAATGAATAGATAATATCTAGAAGTGCACATTTTCTTGGGAAGCCTTGGAGACGAGATAAAATTTTTTTATAAAAATATGAGTGAATTTCATCTAGGAATTTGAACTTGCGTCCTACTCAAAATGTGTTGATTTATTAACTAATGGATTACTCTCTCCCATTTTTTTTTTAAACATCATAGGTGATTGGGAGTAGAATTTATTGGGCATTCACTCACCCGTGTACGATTTTTTTTCTTTTTTTTGTTATAGAGAAGGGAAAGGTGCAGTAGTTGTTGCTAGTGATCAAAGTCTACTAGGGAAACTATGCCCAAGAGAATTAGGTAGGTGTAGAGTGGATAAAAAAAAAAAGAGAATTATACATTTGTGTTGGCATGAAATGGACATAGTGTATAGTATTTATTTTTGTATGCTATAGCATGATATAGAAAGTCCAGGGACATGTGCTCCCAATTTTGAGTTAAAGTTTTCTTGTTCTAGTATGTTGAGAGAAGTGGATTCGAATGTTGACTCGATGTTTCAATGATGAATGTAGTAAAGATAGTACAAGAAACAAACAAAGAAAAGGGCCTGCATTCATACCTCATTTGAACATAGATTGTCATACCCATTGCCATGTAAAGGTGAGATGGTGGGGTATGACAAAGACACATAGATAAGTTATTCTCAATTGTTTAACAAAGGATATGAAATGACAGAATGGACTCCAACGATTCATCAGATGTTGATTAAGTGTCGGATCCAGTTAGGCCACGAGACTTTGCCAGACTTCAACATAGAGAATAAGACTAATTTCTATTGAATTTTTGTTGCACTAAGTGAGCAAAATGTTATCTGAGTTGTACTTGGGGAAGATGAATTTGTTTATTGATGGTAAAAAATACTAGTGAGTATGAGATTACTCAAGATTACATTCATTCAATTGAGGATACTCTTCATCATGTAGTGTAGCATTGAAAGTATTATTCTAGATTGTTGTAGATAGAGATGATGAGATTCACGAAGAAACTATTGAGGTATATATTGGAGAGAATATGCAAGGATCTTAAATTTAGTAGAGAAGATGGTGTAAAATATATTGAATTCAATGATACAAATGGCATATATGATACTGAATTTGACAATACGAAAGGTATGGATGTTGAAGGAGATGATGTGATGGGTGACATTGAATCGAGTCGAACCCGAACCTGCATATGTTCGAGCTGGGCTTGATTTAAATATTTCTAACTCAAGTTCGAGCCGAGCCTAGCATCGAGCATAAAATTGTAGTCGAGCTCGAGCCCATTAATTTTAACTGAGTTCGAGATTCAACCTACATTTAAAACTTTGCATAAAATACGTGTTAAATAAATTATGTATACATTTTATATAAAATTAGGCATGACTTCTACCTAAAATTGGACATAACCTCTATACATTAACCCTGTATAAAATTATCTATACACTGCATAAAATTCTTTTTCCCAGATAAGTATGTACTCGATTATTTATATATAAATTATTAGGTCAAATAAATATGAGTAAATATTATTTTGTATCATATTATACGGTTACGTGATAATTCGATAAAGCGAGGGGTAATTTTTGTAAGTTTTAAGACTACATGCGAAAGTAGAGGGTCTTTATTTATATTCTAAAGGAGAATAAATTATTAAAATATTTACTTAAAAATAATTTGGTCGTATTTTAATCCACATTATACATTTTTTATATTTTATAAAATTTTATACTATAATTTAAGCATATAGCATTTCAAATATTTTATATTCTTATTTATTGACCTTTTTAATAATTAGGTTATAATCAGCCATTGGACACCCGTTCGACTTCATAATTGGGCAAAGACTCGACACGGCAGTGCAATCGTGTTGCACATGGAGCGTAGAGTAGCAAACGCCCTAGGTAGGATTGACCTGTCTGGATTGTTGTTCTCTTCTGGCCTTGGGACGAACTAACAGAGACTGGTCCATTCCTTTCTTATTTGTTAGACCTTTTAATCGAGTACTGAGGAAAAAATTTCAAGCTAAAAAGTTGATCATTCCATTTTTTTTTTGTCTTCTCTGGCTTCGGTCTTTACTCAAGAAAATGGGAAGATGGGTTTTGCCAGTTGTGATCGCTTTTATCATTCTCCAGGCAGCTTCCTCTTCTTCCATTGAGGTAATTGTCAGCGAGGAAGAAGATTAGAGGAAGAAATCAAAGCGGAAGATGCTCGAAGAGGAACAACGAAGAATAAAAAGACGAAATCGAATAAAAAACCAAAACTTCCCTAATGGAGCAGATTGCACTCCGATTTTTCTCATCAACAGTCAATTTTCCAACCTTCCCAAACCCCAAATCCCCATTTTCGTTCGCTCGTGAACTTCTTGTTTTTAAATCCTGAATATCCTGAATTCCTGATTTCGAAGAATGAAACTAGATAAAGTCGGTCGGGGCCTTCGTTAAGTTAACGAGTTGGCTTACGAGCTTCTAAACCGAACCATGGTTCGCTCAAGCTCGAACTCGTTAACATAAACGAGTCCGATCTGGATCTAGAACCAGATAAACAGAATCGAACCGAGACGAGCTCGAATTGGCTACATTCGATGCCACCCCTAGTTATGAACATATTAAAATGTGTTTCCTAGAGAAGAAGATGAGGATGGTTGGGTTAGCAATGGTGTAGACCATAATAATCTTATATTTAGTGCCGAGTTCCGCATTGTGGGAAAGAATGAGTTATATGCTGGTCAATTTTTTGAAAGTAAGGAAGCATTGAGAAAATATTTAATAGCGGGATCAATGACATTAGGGAATTATTTCTAGTACCTTGACCATCACCGATTGAGTCCCCTTATTTGCTTGTATGGGGGTGCTTACAAATTACTCCTAGGTTGGTGGTACCACTTACAACTATGCAATAGACGGTTTATCAACCTAGGGGTAGTAAAGAAGAAGTGTAAGTGTATTTTTTAGTATTGACATAAAAATTTGGATATAATTCTTCTACTTATTCTCATTTTATTATTCTTTTACTTTATGACAACTAGGAGCAATTCGACACTTAATCATGGATGTACATTAACATGTAGTCAATGGTCCTACATGTGTGAGATAGGGACATGCCATGAGTCGTACTTATCAGCTGCTATATAAAGTCTACCACTCTTCCAGGGTTCTATTATAAGTGTTGACTTAGCTAAACATTTGCAAACCCATGGTGAGTCACATGATGTAGGACTTAGCAAACATACTCATATCATGTTGGCACATCTAAATTCGATTTTGTCATCAGGTGATAGCATTGCCACCACTAACACATGAGTTATCTGCATGAACACATGTTATCTCTTAGTCTTTTGATGAGGCATATGTTCATCACATGATCAAGAGTTTTACTGTATGTCTATGCATTTATACTAGACAACAAAGAGGCACAATGAATGAAAGATTGGTTAATGCACCGGTCTTTCCAACTCCATCTCCATATGCACCTTCACATCTCCACGAGTAGTAGGCTTAACTCCATGTGCATGTGGACATGTTCGTACACAAACACATGAATTTTAGTCTTTTTCTTAATTTATATTAAGACTAAATTACTGAAATAAAATATTTCACATAGACCAGAGTAATTTCTCATTGTTTCTACTCCTTGAAATTTTAACACGTGTATATTTGATATTTATTAGGTATATATTTAAAATTTCATGTCCTTGAAATTTTAATAGGTCAATATTTGAAATTTCATATGCTCTTAAAATTTGAGTAGGTATATATTTGAAAATTTAATAGGTGTATATTTAATATTGAAGTATTTGGTGATGGAAATTACGTTAGTCTTCTCTAAGTTGTTCTTTTAATATAGTGGAAATTTAGAAAGTAATTGATAATAAGATACAAAATTACTATTATTTGACTTCTTGTTGTTTAATAAATGAAACTAGGTAAAATTATTCGATTACTTAATTAAATAGTTTCTTAAATTTTTTACCCATTTGGATCCTTAAGCATTTTTACCCATTTTTTACTATTAAATACCCCTTACCTAATTCATGTGGATCATGGGGTGGTTGAGACTAGGCTATGCACAAATTTGCAGGCATATCACTTTATAACTAATCTTTAAGATGTACTAACTTGCTTTAGTAAGCTTTATCACCATATAAATTCTAGTGACCATCGACTCTAATATCTACATTGGTGGTACCAACTTTAATGTCGGCATTTGTGACACTAACTTTAATGTTGATAGAGAAATAATGCTTATTATACCAACTTGAGACAAAGTACCGACTTTGTCACCTTTTATTCTTAGTGAACTCGGTACTCACAGTACCAATATTATCACAATTTTTTTAAAAAAAAACTACCTACATTGCAGTTGATCAGACATGTGAAGCATTGAACCGTCATTCTTCCAAATAATTTTTTTTGTTGACTATAAGTTAACCAAATTTTAGAATAAAAATCATTAAATCTAAAAAAAACATTTAGGAAAAAGATATTGGTCAATTTTACGAACAATTTTTTTTTATATTCCACTCATTCCTTTATACATAACAATTGTGTGTGTGTGTGTGTGTGGTTGGGGAGGGGGGGTGGTTGTCATCGATGAACTTGAAAAAGTTAGACTTCAATTCATTTAAAATGAATTAATTCAACTTCAACTCATCATTGGGTGTTAATGTAACCGAGTTCAAGTGCACTGAAAAACAAATTCTAGTGTTAGTACCCCAAAATGAAAAATATGATATAAAGAAGAGAATGAGTAACTTTTTATAAGATACTTAAATAGAACATATACCTAAATAGATAATTAACCAAAATAAACATGGTTACTACACTTATAAGTGATTTAATGTGTAGTATTAAAATATATTTATAAACTAATTAATGAAAGACTATATTATATTACTTAATGATTACAGTTTATTATAAATTAATATAATAATTACATGTGACTAGAATAAATTATAAAAAATAAATAAATAAAGTAAAAAATAACATAAGAGAATATAATAAATAAAAAATCATTTTATTAATACCAAAAGATGGATTTTTACATACTATTAATTAATAATATATTTTAAAAAATAAAAAATGATTATTTTAATTAATTATAAAAATAAGATAATTAAACCAAAATAATTGATCAAATTCTCTCTTTGAAAATATTATAATTACCATTCTTAAATTTATAATTTAATATAGTAATAAAAATAATGTATATTATAAATAAATATATATGGTATTTTATTAATAAACTAGGATAAAATTAATTAAAACTTAAAAAACATGCTTGAAAATGAACCGAGTTACTCGTAATAGTCCACAATTTACAACATAAAAGCAACCGTTTATGCCTTGGAATATAACAACGACTTCGTGCATTTAATATTAAAATTATCAACTTACTAATTTAGTACATATGAACGACAAAATACATATTTAGAAGCAATAAGATACAACCATCAATGATCATTCCATTGACAACGGCTAGCCAATACAACCCAACAGACCGATCTGTTAGGTGCGGAAAGCTACCGCCTACAAGAGTGGACAAAACCACTCTGACACCTACCCTGCCCATTCTTGATCACCTCTCACGGGATTCAAACGTGGCACGTGGCGTGCCCAACTCTGGTACCAAGACAGCAGCTAGCCAATACAAGTCAAGAGACTAGTCTATTGGGTGCGGAAAGCTACCGCCTACCAGAGTGGACGAAACCACTCTGACACCCACAAGCTAGTCACTATGGCATATTGAAATTGTGTGGCTCTTGTGGATTCTAATGCACGTCGCCTCCGCATATTTGTTGATAGGCTATCTTCATCCACAAGATCATCGCTATCATTATTATCTTCATCCTCATTTATACCTGCTAATAGGATCTCATCACCTCCTCCACCAAGCTCATCACCTGAATCATCAACTTCCAATTCAAACATATCATTGTAATCCTCTCTACGTATATAATTATGTAATATGCAACAAGTTATTACAATTTTTATCTGGATCTTACAAGAAAACGGAAGAGGGCCTCTCAACATTTAAAATCGAGCTTTTAAAGCACCAAAAGTTTGTTCAATAGTATTCCTCAAAGATGAATGCCTTCGGTTGAATAACTCTTTATCATTTTTAGGAAGGTTGTCTCCAAATTCTTGTAGATGATAATGAGTTCCTCGATATAGAGCCAAAAATCCTGGCATATTTGCATAACCAACATCGACTAGATAATATTTACCTATAGTAAAAAATATATTCTACCTAAAATAATTAAAGATAATAATAGATAAAAATATATTGAATAAAAAATATTATTTACCTTCAGGTACAAAGACTCTATCTTCGCGAGTCAATGCATTCTTTAATACACGGGAATCAGCTGTTGATCCCTCTCATCCAACAAGTACATAAGTGAATTGCATGTCAAATGTACATGTTGCCATCATATTTTGTGAGAGATAGTCCTTGTGTTCCAAAACCTTTGTTGTTCTTCAAGTGGGATGTTTGGTTTGATATGAGTTCTATTAATAACCCAAATACAATTTTAATTATATCATTTCAATTAATACAAAGTAACTCTGTATATTAATCTAAAATTATTCATTAGAGGCCAAGTGATGTTACCTTAAAATATGAATAAAATATTGGATTGTTTAAAACCTTCGAGCGAGTGCGTTCTGAAGGCCATTTGATGTAATTAGATTAAAGTTTGACAATAGAATTCAACACCTTATTGAAATACCTACTTATAGTCTAGTTTGATCTATCAAACATCTCTACTGTGATACTATACGATTATTATTGACTAATAGTTAAGAGAAAATATGCAAGTTGTTCTTCCATTGAGATGGTTTTTGTAGGTGATAAAAATCTTTTACTATAAAGTATCTCTGCCAATTTGTGAAAAACAATTTGATTCATCTTGTAAACTTTTCAAAATTTAATAGGTGATTTCTCTAATTCCTTTTACAAATAAATCGGACCATCAATCCCACGAGAACGTGTTGGATGTCTATTCCTTTGGCTGAGATAGTATCTTCTCATGACATACAACATACATGTGAATGTTAACATACTTGCAATCTTTTCTTTGTCTTTCTTAATATTAATGGAAACCTGCAAATACAATCACCACAAGTACAAAATAATAACCCAACAATCATGAAAACCCAAATCTTAACCATAATAACATTCGTAATCTATCAATGATAAGTCTTACAATGTCATAATTAAAAAAAACATCATTAAAATTCAAAACGCTCGTCCCAAAGTAGGTAGTGTACTTAAAAACTCATTACTACATTTCACTAGAACTTTATTTAAGCCACTTGAGCCGCTCTTCCACTGTCAACTTCGTAAACATGTCCTTCTTAGTTTTTGTATCCAACCATTGAGGAGCGCAAAACTTCAACTCATCCGGGAGGTCCAAGATTTCCGTGAGGGCTTCAAACCAATTCTCTCCGACTTTACCATCTTTAGGTTTGATAGCATCACACAATACCACGGTAATTTCCTTCATTGTATCAAGGAACATGAAAGTGTCATCAGTGGACATTCCCGCTTCGGATATCTTTTCACAACAAGTTGAAATTGATGGGTTACCACTTCGAGACTGATCAAGTGCCAACTCATTCCCGCTAAAGAATGATGATAGAGTATACCTACCTAAATCGACATCCTCGAGCACGTCCAAGGGTGAATTTTCTTCCTCACAATGGACATCATTGCACATGTCTACGGTAGTTTGACTTACTGTCCCTATGGCTATTGAGTTTCCCAGTACCAAAGCCAATTTGTCGTAAAGGGGGCAGCCTTATTGTCAATACTTTCAACATCTTTATGCTCCTACAAGAATAAAACATTCTTTAGACGGTTTGGAATAGAGTTTTAGTAATGCAAAAAACATACAAAATGTTTTACAGTACATCATGATTTACTAACCTTGATGTAGTCTTGCCATACATAATAACATGCAGTAACTCGTTGAGATAACTCGTTACTGTTTGGTAAATTTTCTTCCATGATCTTGTTCAATTCTTGAGCTGCTCAATAGTTTTTTTATTAACTACATCTTCATTAAACTTATTGACATAGTCCATATACACCTCATGCTTCCAAACCCCACTAGGCATCTAGTTCCCCATATTGACCTGCTCAACCAAGAGATCAAACATTTTGTTGTCAACCTCGAAGGTCTAAATGTCATATGATCGAGGAGTTTGTTTTCTTCTTTCAGCCATTTACAATCTAAATCCGAGATGGTCCTCATGGAATTTTTTTTATCAGACAACATTTACCCGTCATAGAAACTAGGGACAAACAGAAATACAATAAAAAAACAATTACCATGTGGTAGATAGTTATAACACCCAAATCTCCTCACCACATGATAAGATCATTCCATAACACTTAATATTCAACAACATTCTATAACATTTCAAAATTAATCAAACTAATTTAATTGCAAAAACACACTCATCAAGTCCAAATTCACCGAATAACCTTGGTAGAGCCCCATATGACTTTGCAATCACTACGAACCGTACCTCATCAGTTTTCGTTGGCTAATGGACCCCCGTGTAGGCGACTCAAACCTTGTTTGAACTGGACTAAACACCCCAAACCTAAACCCTAAACCCTATCACTGCTCTAAACCCTAACTGAGAACCCTAAAAAATTAAAAAGAACCAAAAACCCTAACTGCTAAACCCTAATTCCAAAACCTAAACCCTAAACCTTAAAACCCCTAAAATCCCCAAACCCTAAACCCTAATTCCATACCTAAACCCTAGACATTAAAAACCCTAAAAGCCCCAAACCCTAAACCCTATCACCCCGAAAACCGAGAAAAATTTAAAACAACCCTAAACCCTAAAAAAACCCTAAACCCTAAACCCTTAAATACCTTGAACAATACCCTAAACACACTAAACCCTAACTCTAATCCCGAAATTAATTCCACCTATAAAGACGAAATTGAACCCTAAATACCATAAACCCTAACCCTAAATCCCACAATTATGCAACAATCAATACAAATTATGCACAAAATTAAAATTAAATCAAATACAACACTAAATCAATTGAAAAAAATTAGGGTTTAGGCTTACCTTCTGAAATTTGGGAAAAATCAAAGCCGGTTTGAAGTAGAATAGAAGAAATTGAGGCCGAAATGTCAAAAATCGAAACCAAAATGAGTTAAATCGAAGAAAACTAGGAGGATTTTTAAGGGAAAAGAAAAAAGCAAGAAGGAGAAGGGAAAGGGAGGCCGAGAGGGAGAAAGGAGAGGGAGGCCGAGAGGGAGAAGGGAGAGGAGGCCGAGAGAGACATGGAGAGGAGATGCGAAGACGATGAAGGGAGAAGAGATGTGAAGACGATGAAAGGAGAAGAGAGAAGAAGCCGAAGGGAGTGTGAAGACGAGAGGAAGAAGAGAGCAAAGATGAGAGGAAAAAGAGAGAGGGCGAAGAAAATCGTTAGAAGAGGAAGGTCGAGAGAGAGGGATAATTGAAGGAAATGAGGAAAAAAAATTCGTCAAGGGAGGGAACGACGCATCCCGTGTGACGCTTCATATGAATGATTTGTAAAATCGGGCTGAAACACGATTCCCAGATTTTTTCAAGAAGATTACCAGTATGATTCAAATGAAGAGGCGCTCATTCACCGCGGCCTTATCGAATGAACGGAATAATGCACATGAACTTCATTTCAAGTTCATTTTGCACTAACCTTTTAACTTTTAACAACCTTTTGAAACCTTTTTGAGTTCTGTTGAAACTCACCAACGTAACCACCTGCCGAGTCCATTAAAAATCTGATCTCACTGTACCTATCCGTCTAAACCTCCCTCCCTCTCGGAGCCACGAGTCTCCTCTTAAACTGTCCCCTCCTAAAAAGTTTTATCTTCCATTTCGAAGACATTGGGAACCATTGATCTCAACTACCGTTTCTTCGCCTGGTGTAGTAGCAATTGCTCTGCGGTTCCTTTCGCTTGTGGGTACGTATTACCTCGAATCCTCCGTTCACTTCCCGCTTCTTCCTCTCTTCGCTCGACCGGGTCACTTCCTTTCCCTTCCTGCCCAAACTATGTCGATGAAATCCTTCCTCGAGGTTGCCTCGGACTCGCATTTCCCTCTGGAGAACCTTCCTTACGGCGTGTTCAAGCCCAAGGGAGGCGAGGAACCTCGCATTGGTGTCGCCATAGGCGACTATGTCCTGGACCTTACGGCCATCGCCGCTGCCGGTCTTTTCGATGGACCCAACTTGAACAACTCCCAATGCTTCTTTCAGGTACTTTGTGCTTCCGCTCTCAGTTCCTGCTTTAGTTTATGCCTTCACTTTTTTATTTACTCAGTCTCGTGAACTTGTAATGTTGGAGAGATTAGCTTTCTTTCGGTGTAAAGCCTGTTAAATATTCAGCGCGAAATGTTTATTTGTAAGCGAAAGAGACTTCTTTGGATTCGTTTATTTCCTAATTGAATGAGAAAATATGTTGTATTTCTAGTTTGATTTTCATGGATAGATTTCGCTGGTTTCGGCTGCTCATTTACTTTTTGAGTCACTGTTCGTAAATGCTGGGGTTGTCTATTTATTTATTTATTTATTTATGATTGAGGGGTTCCCTACTTCGTTTTTGTTTTCTTTTGGCGTTTGCTTCCTGTTTAGAGTGCCATCTGGTGATGGGCATTAATGGCTTCTGGAGTGGAAAGGTGAATTTGGTGAAAATTTGAAAAATTAGTATTGGTCATTGGAACGTTTTGGTTATTGACAAATAGTATTTTTGATATTATCTGTTTGTGGACATCTGATAATTTGGTGTCATATTGCAATATATAGTTTCTTTTAATGGGTTAGTTGGGTCATTTCTGCTCTTCTTCCAGTAATCAGGATTTTATGATATTGAGTTCCCCTTTTGAATCATGCTTTTTTGAATTATAGGAAAATGTAACTAAAAATTTCTGGAAAATTTCACAAACTGAAAATTCATGTTCTGTTGCTTTGTTGCATTCTAGCTTCCTTTTTTTCTCCTCTAAACTAATATTAGCAATGAATGGGGAGCATTTTTTGTTGTTTTGTTTCGGGAATTGGGTTCAATCTTTTTGGTTTTGTCACAATTTCTTTGAATCTAAGTACTTTTTCTCTGCTCTATCTGTCAATAGACTCAGTATAACTTACTTACGTCCGCTCCTAGTGTAAATTTGGTATCTTCTATGGCTATCCTGTTGAACTGACCTGATTTTGCCACCTTTTTGTCTTGATGTTACTTTGTTTTTTAGGAGTTTGCTCCCTCTTATTGATGTTGCTTCATTTTCTGGTGTTCTTGTTTTAAGGAATTTATTTGGTCCAAATGTTTTTACTAATGCTAGACTTGCTCTTATTAGCCTTCTCTTAACTGCTTCCTGGGAATGGGACAACTAGCATGGAAAGAGGCTCGTGCAACAACACAAAGACTGTTGTCAGGCATGCTCTACTTTTCTATTTTCCTCTGTTCAGTATGAATATTTAATATCACGAAAAAGCAACCACTGGAATCTTTGGCAGAACTGGAAACCTATTTCCCCTGCTCATTAGCTTCCCATATTTTCTTTTTTCTTCTAATTTTCTAAAATAACGAAATTTAAATCCTTTCATAGTTGTGTTTTATGACTTTGTTAATTTTGCTTTGCAGCTGAAGAGCCAACTTTACGTGACAATGCAAATTTGAGAGGCAAATCCATATTCCCTATGGTAAGGCATCTGTGCTCTCTTCAATTAAATAGTATGTACATTGTAACAAGCTTTGTGGTGCTTGTTCAAAACTAAATTGAAATTCAAAAACAGTCAGGTGTGGAAATGCTCTTGCCTTTTACAATTGGAGACTACACAGACTTCTTCTCCTCCATGCATCATGCAAAGAATTGTGGGATCATTTTTCGTGGACCAGAGAACCCTATTTCTCCAAACTGGTTTGTCTACTACATATTTTCTAAGGATTTTTTTTTAAATAGTGCTGAGTTATATTAAAAGGCTCATAAGAGCAAAATTACATGGAGGGGGAACCATCCCAAACAATGAGAGATTGCAAGGATGTTCCAATTTTAGCTAATCTATCAGCTGAGGAATTGGCTGGTCTAGGAATATAATTCCATCTACATGAAATAGTAGATACAATGTCCGATATAGAAGAAATGGTGGGCCAAGGACGCCAAAGGGGGAGGCCGTACTAGGGCACCATCTAAGAAATTTTATTTTGCCTTTGAGTTTGTGAAATTATGGAATAAGAGGGATTGAGAGAGGAAGAAGTAGAGAAGAGAGAAGGGGAGAAGAGACAACAGCAAGAGAGGGATATCTCGTGATTAGGGTTCTAGTCGACCTCTTATCACCTTTTATAATTTAAAAACAAGTGCAAGGATAATAATGCCCCTACTCACTTAAACTCAATTACACCCTTATATCTCCTTCATTATACCTCCCAATTACATGATACTTAAATTACATAAACTGTCAAACGTATTGAATAAGATAAGCCTATTCCTAGAAGGTGCAAACACTGAGAAATTACCAAACTATCCTTCTAGAATATTTTTCTATATGCTTGGTTACTTTGTGAAAAATTGGGTTTCCAACATTGAAACTAACTGCTTGATTGTCACAATACATAGTCATAAGCCCATTGTTCTGTTGATTCAATTCCAGTACAACTGATCTCACCTACATCAATTCATTGACTGGATGAGCCATAATGTTGTACTCAACTTCTGCATTGGAACGAAGCCACCATATTTTATTTTTTACTTCTCCAACTTATGAGGTTTCCACCTAAGGACACATAGTAGCCAATAGTTGATTTTCTGTTTGGTTTAGATCTGATGTAGTTGTCATTTGAGTATGCCTCTATCTTAAGATGATCATAATATTGAAGAATAGTCCTTTTCTAGGAGAACGTAGGTATCTTAGTATCCTCTGAGCAGCTTCTAGATGTATCTTTCCATGACCGATCCATAAATTGGCTGACCACACCAACTAAGAATGATATGTTAGGACGAACAACGGTAGCATAGATTAGTTTTCCAACTAACCGGCGATAAACAATCTTGTCTTTAAGTTCATCGTTGTCCTCATTATGCAAATCATGATCTACTTCTGTAGGAGTCTTTACTGGTTTCACTCCTAGTAGACCATACTCCTGTAACATATCAGTGACATATTTTATCTAAGTGAGTACAAGTCTTGCCTTGCTTCGGGTTACTTGTATGCTAAGGAAGTACTTCAGGGCAACCGGGTTTTTCATTTGAAAATGCTGGGAGAGATATAACTTCTTCGATCCCATTTGATCACTTCCACACAAAATAATGTCGTCCACATACATTAGTAGGACAACAACCCCAAAGGATTTCTTTATTATAAACAAAGAATGGTCAAAATGATTGCAAGAGAATCCATATGACATAACCACCTGGATCAATTTCTCAAACCATGCCCTCGGACTTTGTTTAAGTCCATAGATTGCCTTTTGCAGTCTACTTACTTTCAAAATCTCCTTTTGAGCAACATACGCATGAGATTGCTCCATGTATACTTCCTCAAGGTCACCATACAAAAAAGCATTCTTGATATCAAGTTGAAACAATGGCCAGTCTTGGTTAATAGCAATAGAGACAAGAATATGTACTGAAGACAGATGAGCCACAAGTGAGATGGTCTTAAACACATCTACTCCACATGTCTGTGTGTAGCCTTTGGCAACCAGTCGTGCCTTATATCATTCAATAGAACCATATACCTTGCTTGTGACAGTGTACCCAACGACACCCAATGATAGTAGCCTTTGAGGTCAAGTCACACAACATCCATGTGCCTCTATCAACGTAATGCCTCCATTTCAGCATCCATAGTTGTTTTCCATTGAGGTGACAATAGAGCCTCCTGTACAGAAGAACGGTGCTCGAGAACAAAGATAGGGCAAATTTTTTGTACTGGTGAGACAAGGAACTAAATGAGATAAAATTTGACAATGGGTGTCTTAGTGGACTTATAGACACCTTTCTGAAGAGCAATAAGGAGGTCTAAGTCACTTATCTTAGGATCAATAGATGAAAATGATTTTAGGTCCAGGAAGAGAGAGGGTGCTTGTGCTGTGCACTCGAAAGTATGTCTTCTATGATACACCTGTAGTGGTTTCTTTGCAGGTACAACTGGTGAATAGGACTATCCTCTATAGGAACTGGTGCAATAACTTTCAGATTTGGAGTGAGAGGAGAAGTATCTCTAATAGTATAGAGGAGAATGTCTCATCAATGGATATAAATGTTTTTCTAGTGGAAGGATAAAAAAACTTGTATCCCTTTTGTGTACGGGAGTATTCTAGGAAAATACATTTTATGGGATAGGGTGATAATTTATTTTTGGCTAAACCAAAAACATGTGCAAAACATATACACCCAAACACTCGTGGGGTCAAGGTATGTATGGAAATTGATGGTCTAAGTAGCTGGATGAGAATTTTCCCCCTAAAAGAAAGCATTCTATTAATAAAGTAGCATGCAGTAAAAACTGCATCATCCCATTATTGTTTGAGAACATTCATATGAAGGAGCATTGAACGAACAACTTCTAGCAAATTGCATTCAACTACCTCATTTTGTTGAGGAGTGAACACACATGACGTTTGGTGAATAATTCCATGAATTTGGCAAAATGTATCAAACTTGTGATTCATGTATTTTAGACCATTGTCAGTGCGAAGGACACGAAGAGATACATTAAACTAGGTTTTTATTTCATTGTAAAAATATGGAATACTGGGAATACTTTAGATTTCTTTCGTAGGATATACACCATGGTACATCTACTAAAATCATCAATAAAGGAAAGGAAGTACTTAAAACCAAAGTACTGGACATGAGATAGGGTCCCCATACATTTGAGTGAATAACTTCAAATAAACTTGTATTCCAGTGATGCTTGCCTAGCTGACACATATCACACTCAAACAATAAACTAGAAGGAAAATTTGGAAATAGCTGAATCAACTTTGCTGAAGAAGTCTTTCCAAGGCGAGTAAACTCCCCCATACTAAATCTTGCCTCCATGGTATTCCCAGTTATTTCCTTTCCTTTTTCCGTTGCCCTGCCACTGTCAGGAACCAGTTAGAATGCCTCAAGAGTTGCTTTCTTTGGGGTGGGCCTAACGGGAAAGAAATTATTATCTTGTGAAGTGGTTTGATGTTTTGCCAACCTACGTATCTTGGTGGGCTTGGCATTAGAAACATTGCAAATACCAACTCTGCTTACCTCATCAAATGGAGTTGGCGATTCAACTTGTCTCCTGGTCTGATTTAGAGGACCTTGGTCGCTGCTAAAGCTGACAAGGTTGGTTGGTGGCTTGATGGTGTCCGTCATTATTAGTTTTCACCTATTTGGCGGAAAATCTCCCTCCTCCTTCCCAAATTCTTAGAGGCTGTTAAGAGTTACCCGGGGAATGGTCATCAAACTAAATTCTGGATGGATTGGTGGTTGGGTGACAAGCCATTGGATTCTGAGGCTTTGATGGCCTCCAACCTGGCCAATGTTATCATCTGCAGCCATATCCCTGATCCCTTGCCCGAATTGTTCCCTCTATGTGGCTTCTGCTTATAAACTATTGCAAGGGCTCAACATTCCTTAGCCTCACCACCCTGTTGCTCTGGCTTGGTCCCTTCTTGCTCCTCCTCGTGTCAACTTTTTCACTTGGTGTGTCTGCAAGAACAAAATCGTCACCTCCAATGCCTTGATCAGTCGAGGAACTCATGTCCCGGATCCGACTTGTCCCTTCGCCGCTGCACTCCAGAATCTACCACCCACATTTTACTCCATTGCTATTTTGCCCAAGCTATTTGGGCTAACCTCCTCAATAGAGTTGGCGTACAATATTGTGTATCCCACAACTTGCCATCTATGATCCAATCCATCACCAACTCTCGGCTCCCTAAGCTTGGAAAATGTTCATCTCTAGCTGCGTGGGCCACATTCATTGGGCGCTCTGGAAAGAGAGAAATAACCTGAAATTCCAGTTCAAATAACACTCGCTAATTCAAGTGTTTTCTGAGCACATCGCTGGCCAAGTGTCCGCTGGCTCCTCATGAAGAAAGAATTCCTTCACCTCAACAACTCTGATTTCCATGGAAACTGGCGCCTGATTGCTGCCATGGCTGGGCCCTCTCGCACCCCCAAAACTGGTAATGTGGTCCCCTCCCCCCAGCTCACTTCAAACTTAACTTTGATGGTAGTGCTTTTGGATGCCCGGGGCCTACCGGATTTGGCGGATACGATGAAAATGGCAGCCTCCTCTCCTTCATTGGTCCTTTGGGTATCTTTGATTCCTCTGCCGTTGAGCTTGTTGGGTTGCTCTAGGGCCTCAAGATCTTTCGGGATTGACTCTCTGCCCCACTTATCATCGAAGGTGATTCCAAAGTTGTCATTGGCTGGTGCGCTAAGTTGCTGCCCCTTGGCACTGGGCGGACTCCCATGCTAAATAGGGAACCTCGCTCCAAAACCTTATTGTGGAGGGTGGCCCCACTCTATTGGTTGTATTTTCTTTCCTCTTTTTATAATATTCACACATTCCATAAAAAAGAAAAAACTTTGCTGAAGAAGGATGTCCTAATCGTAGGTGCCACTGAAGTGGTGATAGTGTAGTTTGTAAAAAAATAAGTCAAGCAGACTGTGAGTGTCCTCCAGATGATAGAGTATGTCCCTCTCAAACTTGGAACCAATTGTCCTCCTCGTCATGAGATCCTAAAATCCACAGTAAGATAGATAAAAGGTTACTGATCAGTTCATGGACTCTGTAAGCTGACTTATTGACAACAAGTTGAGAGGAAAGTTAGGAACAAGTAACAGTGACTGTAGTGACATAAAAGGAACAGGGACTGGTGTACCCCTTCCCTAAATGGATGACACTGATCCATCAACTAAAGTAACAACTTGACATCAGGAGACTCTGTTAAAGTAGAAAACATGGAAGACATACCTGGCATATAAATTGTGGCTCTTGAGTCCATAACCCAAGTGGAAGTAAGAAGTACATGTTGAGTAGACGTACCTGAATTAGCGAGTGTGGCAGTAGGGGTGGAAGATTGAGCCACAAAGGCTAAAGAGGAGGCAATAATCAATTGGGCAAGTCTTTGAAGCAACTGGTGTACTTTATCCGATGCTCCAACTGGTGTGCCTAATTGGGTCCCTCCTTGCATTTTCTTGATGTGAGGGGAGGCCTCCCTTGATGTACTCTTTTGCTTTCCTTTGTAATAAAATCATTATCATTTAAAAAAAAAGGTAAAATATACACCCTTTCTTGGAGAGATGCAAGCTTCTTCTTCCTTTGTAGCTCAATGTAAAATGATGGAGCTTGGATTATATGAATGCAAGGATTGATGAAAGAGATGAGATTTTTCAAAGGTGTGAGTCTCTCTCTTTCACTCTAAAGTAGTTTTGAAGGAATTTTGCAATATTCAGAATAATGGTTGGAGTATTTGCCAATTAATGCTCATTAATTTCTCTATTCATGGTTTGGTGGGGTATTTATAGCTTCCCCAACTCAAACTACCCGTTATTTTCCCGTTTGCAAAAGTTGGTACTTTGATTGATCGATCAATCGATCATAACTATTACTTTTTTGTCAGTCAGTAACTTATTGATCGATGGATTCATTGATCAATATGTTATCGTTGGTCCAAAAAAGTTAAGTTGATCGATCATTACCATTGGATGATCAAACAATCGAAATTCTCTCTGGTTGTCCATTACAAGTATGATCGATTAGTGCCTTTCGTATGATTGATAATGCTTTATTTCCCTGATTAGCAAGATTCACTCTGATCGATCAATCAGGTCTGCTTGCCTAGGCAGAAATGATCGATCAATCCAAGTGGGATGATCGATTGTGCGTTATAGCATGAAATAGCCATGTTTTGGATGATTGATCAATCGATTATAGTTGATCGATCATGCTTTATATTTCTGGCCTGCATAGTTTTGGATGATGGATCATCAATAATGGTTGATCGATCATTCCAATACCAGTTCAACAATGTTGACCTTTAAAGCATGGGAATATTTTTCTCTAAGTGCTCTAGCATATTCTAAATAATGTTTATGATGTTCTTAAACATATCTAAATGCAGTTTATGACCTAAAGCTTCTATTTCACATTTGTACTAAAAGTAGGGATTTAGAACACTTTGTTACATAAGTGATTGAGTTGGACATTTTGACTTTTACACTTGAACTGTGGTCTTCTCGTTATCTTCTTCCTTGTGGGTGCTTCTTCAAGAGATGTTCTTCAATAGTGTTTGAGGTCTTGAGTTTAGCTTGAAATTTTAGACCTTGAGATACATTTCTTCTTGAAGGCGAAGTATCTGAAATACTTAAATTTTCAAGTTGTTAGATCAATTTAAGTTTTGTTATCATCAAAATGGTTGTTAGATCAATTTAAGTTTTGTTATCATCAAAATGGGAGTCAACCTACGGTCAACAGCTTGATGACTTCTCCACTATGGCCCTTGGTAAAAGGGAAATTGGGGCATTTTGTAGCAAGTTAGGGTTTTTTATATACATGCTCTAGCTAGTTTGGTCAAGTGTAGAAAACTGCTGTCTAGGGTTGCTTTGGTCATTTTATTTAACGGAAGATTGGTCATACATACTCTATTATATCTAGGCTGTTTTGTTTATGTAAAGATAGTTAGTTTTCTGTTTTATGCTCAGGAATAAGTTAGATGATGATGTATTAGTGAGGTGACAATTTTATACTTAAAAAACATGTTTCTAAATTCAGTGGAATATAAAAGAGAGAACAGGGTTGAGCTTGATCCTAATCTGGTTCTTCTCTGATATGCGGCAACTTCATTCCTCCCTCCTGTTTGTTTTCAATCTATTTCTCCTTAAACTCTTCAATTTCACCTCACGATCTTTTTCTTTACCTGGAAATCAAATTGACTGTTGGGCAGAATGTTTCAGGTTTCACCTTCCTATAGCTTATCATGGAAGAGCCTCATCCATCGTCATCTCTGGCACAGACATTATTCGACCAAGGTAAGAAAACTTCACCTTGTTGACTAGTTCTGCCAGTTAATCTATCTTCTGGTTTTCTTTGATTTTCTAAATGAAGTTCTTATTTCACCTTGCCGTTTCCCTTAATTATTTAGCGGTTTCCCCTTAATTATTTCGGGTAACTTTTTCATAACTTTGATAATGCAATAGTGATAATTATTCTGGCAGGCTGGAAGTCTATATTGTCATTAATTTTTTTTTTTGTAAAATTAAAGATTTTCTTATTGCATAGGGGTCAAGGACATCCAATTGGCAATTTTCCACCATACTTTGGCCCATCAAAGAAACTGGATTTTGAGCTTGAAATGGTTAGTCATTTAGAATTTGAAAGCTGCTTCATACTCTATATGTTATTTCCAAATACTGCCAAAAAATTTATACAATTGCCTTATTCATTTCTCTTTTCTCTATGTACATGACCACTTAAGGGTCTCTGTGTCTCTGTCTCTGTCTCTCTTTATAATGCCCTCCAATGTTGGAAAATAATTGTGATACAATGATCATGATGTTGAAGAATTACCTTAAGCATTCTCATAAATGAATAACCATAAGATCAGTTGTGTTTGTGAAAGAATACAGGTCAATTTGAAAAAGGTAACATTCCTAGTTTTAGCTGAAGTTTCTACTTTCTAGTAGTGGCAACTTGTTGTAGTTGGAAGTTTTAATTAATAGCAATTTGCTATCTTAATTGAAGGCTTCAATTAGAAAGAATATTCAGAAAAAAATCGATGATAAAAAAAGAAGAAAATGTTGGAAGCCATGACCCATGCCGCTTGGAATTTTATTTAAGAATCTAGTAATATTAGGTTTCCTTGTTCAACCAATACTGGGTTGCAGAATACCCAAGATGAGGAGTTTAATTAGGAGAAATGTCTTGCTTCAATGTACGTGAACTCTAGTTTTAATTCCACTAGGAATACAAAGCTGAAATTGCTCCAGACTTCGGTTTATAAATTGTAAGGCCCTGTGAACTGTTAAAAATCAAGAAATATAGAGAGAGTACAGTTATACCTTGCAAAGAAATTTTTCTTTTTTCTTCTCTTGTTCCCTCAGGTTTTTTTGGTTTTCCAACATTTGGTATTAGATCAAGGTCACGAGTTCAAGCTGCCCTAGAGGTATTCTGAGAAAGGGGGGATTGTTGGGGGTGTGGGACCCTACCTCAGCATACCTCTGAGTGCTCACGGGCTAACCACCCGGGGCTTAACAGTCGCACCTGTGGGCAATAAGGTTTGGTGCAGTCCTTCAGGTTTGCCGTTGGCGAAGCGTGAGCCATCTATGGGCACAGTGGTGTAGTGGCGCTGAGCAATGGTCAAGTGGCTGGAGAAGCAGGGTGTGGTAGTGGAGAGAAGGCTGGTGATGAGCAATCTGGCAGTGGTGGTGATCACTCACGTGCTGCAACAAGCAGGAGTTCCTGTTTGTGCATGGGGTGGATCACCTGTTGGTGTTGTGGCTTGGAGCGAATAGTTTAATGGCCAAGTAGACACAAAAGAAAGCAGGTCAAGGGAAGGACATGTCCAACATCTTGTGCTTCAAATAAAAGCAGTATGACCACTACAAGTCCTAGTGTCCGAGTCAAAAAGATCAAGGATCCAATCATCATGCTGAATTCACCAAATCAAATGACAAAGGAGTCAATTTCGAGCAAGCATTATCGAAGCAGACTGTGGGTAAGCTTAGTTTAAGGGAGGCTAGTAAAAAACTAGATTTTTGTATCAGTCTAATTTGGAGATTTAACTTGGTATATTGGGCCTAGTTCAAGGGAGGCTATTGGAAGTCATGATGCATGCCCATGAAGAGTTTTAATTAAGTAGAAATCTAGAGGAGTATTAAGTTTCCTAGTTTTGTTAAAATTGCTTTATAATAGGTTGCTTAATACCTAAGATTAGAAGTTTAGTTTGGAGAAAAGTGTTTTGGTTCAATGTATTTGAACTCTAGTTTTAGTCCCATGTAGAATAGAGAGTAGAAATTGCTCCAGACTTCAGTCTATAAATTGTGAGGCTTTGTGAGCCTTTTTTTGAAGATAAGAATTAAAAAAACAGCTTGAAATCTATCAATAACTATTCCTTAACATACTATATACTCTTGAAGTAAAGCAATTGTAAGGAAGGGCAAAAAACAGACTTTCAAAACTTTTATAATTCCCCATGCTTCATTGTCCAGCTCAAACTAATCTATTATGTAGGGGTTTGACACACTAGCAAACCAATGTTATATAAGGGGGGGTTAGTCAACATGACTCAGGACATGATCTACATGTGCATTACTCAGTTCATGTCCTGAAGTCGTTAGGGAGCGCCATACTTTATGTCATGTACATGATCATCCATGACTCAGGAGTTCATGTCCCAAGAGTAAATGCTTTCCACCCGATTTTGATAATCATGTATATGACACTATCGCGGGGCTCTCTCTCGGGGCTCTCTCTTTCGCACACCCTCTCTGCCATTTCATTTCTTTGGTCTCCCTCTCTACGGCTTCCATCTCGCTGCGAACGTCCTTTCGGCGTCCTTCTCTCCATCTCAGACTCGCTCTCCCTCTGAACCTCCCCCTCGATTTTGACATTTTTGCTTCGATTTCTTAATTTCTACTTCGATTCGGCATCGATTTCCCCATTTGGCTTTGATTTCAGCCATCGACTTCAGTTTAACAGCCATCATCCCTCTCCTCTCCCTCTCGATCTCCGTCGCAGAGCACGGGAGGTCGAGCTTCTCGGCCTCCCTCTCTTCTCCCTCTCGGTGTACCGTTGGAGCGCCGCCTCTGTCGGCGTTGCCCGCCGCCGTCGCCATTGGCCATTGGCCCGTCGCCGTCGCCATTGGCCATTAGCCCGTTGCCGTCGCCGTCGCCGTCGCCCGTTGGCTCGCCACTGAGGAAGATGGCGATGGTTTAATTTTTCCGAAGTTAGGAAAAATTAAACTATCGTCATAAAAATCATTAATTTATAAATTTTATTTATAAAATAATTATATTTATTTATAAAATAATTATTTTTGTTTATAAAATAATTTTTTTATTTAATATATTTATTTTATAATTACTATATTAAAATAGTGATTTAATAGTCATAATTAAAATATTGTTAAAATAAATATTGGATAAATTATTTTGGCATAATTATCCGATTGCTATAGTTAATAAACCAATGGTTTTAAATTTTGTGATAATATATTATTAATTAATAATACATAAAATATATTATGTACAAATATATAGTGTGTTAAAGTTATGATTATATTAATTTTTTCTCTTAAATTATTCATTTTTAGGTTAAAGTATATCATATGTTATTAATAAATTAATAACTCAACGTATTACTTTCGTTTTTGTTATTTATAACGTTATTTATTTATTATTTTTAATTAATCATGTGTGTATTTCATTTGCTCATGTAATTACCATATTAATGCACAATAAAATATCTAATTCCATTAATAAATATATTAATATATTTAATTATACATTAAATAACTTATTCGTGTAGTAATAATGGTTGTTTTACCTAATTTGGGGTTTAAGGATTATGATGTAATTAAGTGTACTGTAAAGGTTTAGGGATTCTCTTGTTTTTTATGTTTGTCTCATGTTGGGGCACTAACACTGGAAACTGTTTTCAAGTGCACATGAAGTCGTCAACACTAACACCAAGTGCGAAGATGATCTCTACATGACTGACATGATCTTCATGTTGGACATGAACTTGAACTTCAAAAATCCATTTTGGGGACTAACCCCCCCTAACTCAATAAAGCTGGCTATGTAACCTGTTGGAAGATAAACTCGAAGTATAGTGGCATGATGTAAATTATCTTTGATTTTTGTCCCTTTTTTTCCTCCCTTCTTAGGGTAAAGGGTATTGATAATAATTATTGAGTTTTTCTTTAGTGTAAATACATTGAGGGGGAGGATTAGGCATGTTACTTAACCTAATCCTCTTTCCCTCTCTCTTTCTCACTCTTAGCCGAACATCCTCTCTTCTATTTCTCCTCCTCCTCCTTCTTCTTCTTCCACTCGTTCTCTCTCTTTCTCGCACTCGTTGCCTTCTTCTCTATTAGCCTAGTTTCTTTACTATTCTCTTCATGGGATCCTTAATCTAACATGGTATCAGAGTATTAGATTTAGGATCCCCATGTTAAAGTGATGATTAAGTGTTTTTTATCAAACTTCACGTGTGATTGTGTTGGTGAAGCAAAGGTTCGAGCTATGCAAAGTTTTTTTTTCTTTACCTTTCATGAGATGGTTCTAGTGGTTATTTTGATCTCGGAAAGATGCTTGCTTGTTGATCTTTCTCGTCCAATCTAGTAGAAGAATGATTATTACATCTCATACAAGATCTATTATGCTTTAGAGTGTTCTTATCTTTCGGTTTGCTCTCTCTCATGGAATATCGATTAAGCAGCAGTTTCTTTGCACATAACTTCAAATTCTTTGCACGAAAACTATGGTTGGACCGAGCTCTATCATCCTTGATGTATTATCAGATTGATTATCATGATTTGAAGCTTGTTATGGTACCTACTCTGTTGTCATTTTGGTATTCTTGAAGGCTTTGCGTGCTGTTTTTTCTTTTGCTCTTAAGAGCTCGTGAATGGCTGAAAGTTGATTACCGAGAGGAGAATTTTTTTTTGGGAAAAAAGTTGTTGGAGTTAGCAACAAATCCAATCTCCTATATCAAGTTATCTCCTGGACTCTCTTACCTTAATTATTCAAGAAGGAAAGGGAAGTCAAAGTGGTGATTTGGCATGCAAAGTTGGCGATTTTATTTACAAGGAAAATTTCCTTTTTAAAGAGATTCTGTTTTGATTTAAGATCTCTTTCAAATTTGATTTGATCTAAGATTGTTTCCTAATTAAGATTGGAAATCTTCTCTAAAGGGCATGACCGGGGCATGAGTATTATTCTCTACCCGTTTAAGTGCTTGATTAAAACAGGATAGTGAATGCATTGGGAATCCCTCATGTGTGAGAAAGGTATGAGATCTACCTTATATGGGACAACACATGGATTTTTCATTGCTGCATGGTTGATGTTGAATGATAATTGAGCTTGGGTTAATCTTTCTCTAGAGTTGCCTTATACTTTTTTGCCTTGGTTTGCTCATTGGCTTGGATTGGTTTGTTTGACACATTGCATATAAATGATTTGATTACTTGTTGATTAATGGCTGAAGATTACATGGAAAGTAAAAGTGATCATCTTAAGGTTAGCACTATTCTCCTGAGAGGGTTATCTAATTAGCTAAGCTAGTTACAATCGGTTAAGAGGTTTCTCATTACTCGAGACTTCTTAGGACATCTAACCAAACTGGCTCCATCTGTTGATGAGGAGAACAACTTTTATATTAAATGGCTGAAGAATGATACACTATTTTTGTTATGAATGGTGCGTATATTGATAAAAAAAAGGAGAAGAAAAATTACAAACCTAGGTCCAAGGCTTGGCTCCACAACAAAGTGTTGGAGAGAAATGCCCGCCTTGGCTTGGGTGTTTGCCAGGTGATTAGCAGAGCGGAGAATGTGATTCCATTTGCAACTTAAATGTGAAAATAAATTACATATTTCATTGAACATATGCCAATGACGCCATGGGGTCTGATGGAGTGTGCACACCAAATGATAACCACTTTTGAATCGCCTTTAATACAAAGAGGACTAGAGAGGTGGCTAGAGAAAATTTTCAGCCCGTGCAACAGTCCCGAGAGTTCTGCTTTGGTAGAATTGGAGTTGCCAAGGGGGCTTGCATAAGAGAAGAGGAGGTCACCAGTTGCATCGTGGATAACACCACCGAACCTTGCTGGTCCCGGGCAACCGAGAGCACTTCCATCAAAGTTGAGCTTTATATGAACGGGGGGAGGGAGGGCCCATATAGCCATGGTTAGGGGGGGGGGGGGGGAGGGCAGAGATAGACCAGCGATTGTCTGCCAGTTTCCCCTGAAGTTTGAATCATTGAAGTTTCTGAATTCTTTTTTATTTAGGAGCCAAACAGATACTTGGCTGGTGATTTGCTCAGTTAGAACCTCAAAAGGAGAGGTTTTGAATTTGAATTTCCTCCTGTTACGTTCTTTCCAGAGTGCCCAAATGATATGACCAATACATCATGATATAATCATTTTACCTGTCTTTGGGAATTTGGAGTCAATGAGTGAGAGGACAGTGTCTGCTAAGTTTCCCGAGGCACAGTATTGGAGGCTAATTTTATTTAGAAGGGATATCCAGGCCAGATGGGCAAACTGGCATGATACGATAATGTAGGTTGCCGTTTCTGGGGCATTTTTACAGAAGGGGCAGAGAGGGTCCAAGATATGGGTGCCCCAACGGATTAAGGAATCAGAAGTTAAGATTTTGTTCCTGCATGTAGTCCAGATGAAGAATTTGGCATGTGGCGGGGCAAGAAGGTCCTAGGCATAGGCTATAGGGTGTTTGAGGTGTACTATGGAGTAGTTCCTTAGGTATTTGTATGCAAAGGATGTGGAGAAAGATCCTTTTGGACATGGAGTCCAGATTAAAGTGTCACCTAAGTTATTTGGCTTTCTGGCTGGGAGGCTGTGAAGGAGTTCGGAGGCAAGAAGAGCTTTAGGATCTAAGAGGCCCCTTCTAAGGTTTAAGTTCCAGTCCCCATTATCTGACCAGATGTCAGAGATAAAGACCTCCGAGTTATCTGAGAGGCCAGAGATTTCTTGGAATCTATTTTTGAGGGGGGATTGGCCAGACCACCAATCATTTCAGAATTTTGTTGAAGCTCCATTTCCAATGTAACATTTTACTGCCATTTTGAATTTGGGGAGAAGTCTAACGATTTTTTTCTAGGCAGGTGAGAGTGAGTAAACTCGCCACCCCTCTGTCCACCAGCCAGAGTGGAAACGTGCTTTTTCCGCAATGAAGGCTCTCCAGATTAAAGCAGGTTGTATATTGAATTTCCAGATCCATTTGAGGAGAAGAGTAAAACTTGTGGTGGTGATATTTTGGATACCCAGCCCACCTGTGGCTTTTGGTTTGCACACTTCCTCCCATTTAACCAGATGGTATTTTTTTTCCCCGTTTTGGCCACCCCAAAGGAATCGTCTCTTTAGAATCTCAATTCTGTTTCTGACTGAAGCTGGACAGTGGAACATAGATAAAAAATAGTTTGGAATTCCCTGCAGACAGGATTTGATTAGAACTAGTTTGCTTGCTTTTGAAAGGAGTTTTCCCCGCCAGGAGGCAAGCCGCCCTTCCAAGCGCTCGATGACAGGGTGCCATGCCAAGAAGCCTTAGAAGGGAGATAGGTGGTCAAGGGGAGTTCCAGATATGATCCAACAAATGTTTCAATGTTGCAACCAAGATAGCTTGCCATCGAACTAAATAAACCAGGCTCAATGTTGTAACCCAAGATAGATGATTTCCCCCAGCTGATTTTTTGCCCAGATGACATTTCAAATAAACTAAGCAGGTCACTTAAATTGTGAATTTGACTAAGGGAACCATCACAGAAATGAATTGTGTCATCTGCATATTGAAGGAGGCTAACATCAAGGGTAGGGTCTGGGAAAATCGGTTTTAGCCATCCTGTCGTTTTAGCTAGATGGACCATGGCAGCCAAATGCTCACCAATGAGAGTGAACAGAAAGGGGGATAGAGGATCCCCCCTGCCTAATTCCCCTAAAACCCTTAAAATATCCACAAGGTTTGCAATTTAATAGGACAAAGTAGGAGGCATTAGAAATACAACTTCTCATTCAGAATCTCCAACGGGTGGGAAAGCCCATCTTGCCAAGGATGTGGTCAACCAACTTCCAGTTGACCTTGTCAAAAGCCTTTTCGAAATCAAGCATAATTACCACTCGTGGATTGTTCAATTTTTTGAAAGAATGAAAGATTTCATGTGCTGCCATAGACGAGTCCAGGATGTTTCGGCCAGCAATAAAAGCACTTTGACAAAGACTGATAACACTGGGGAGAGCAGACTTAAAGCGCTTGGCCAGAATACGGGCTAGGATTTTGTAGGAGCTTGTGGTGAGACTAATGGGTCTATAAATCTTGGGCCAGAGTAGAGATGGATTTTTTCGGGACAAGAGCAATGAATGAGGCACCAATGGATTTGTAGGTGATACCTACTTAATGAAAGTTATTGACAAAATCTTGCACATTGCTTTTGATAATGTCCCAAGACTGACGGTAAAATTCTCCATTGAAGCCATCTGGGCCAGGGGCCCTATCCCTTGAGTTTATTAGTTGAGAAAAAGGCTTCCTAAGGTGGCTAGTCATTTTGGGATGGACCTTGGACCCAATTTAACATGGTATTAGAGCAGGTACTCATATGTGGGCCTGCACCTAAATTATTTACTTGTAGAGTCACAAAAAATGACCTACACCTAAACTATCTACTTGTAGAGCCACAAAAGAGGGCTTACACCTAAACTGCCTACTCCTAAATTATCCACTTGTAGAACTACAAAAAGAGGGTCCACACGTGAGGAGTGTTAAGGAATAGTCCCATATAGATTAATGAGTACAAATATTTTGAGTTTATTAGTTGAGAAAGATGCTTCCTAAGGTGGCTAGTCATTTTGGGATGGACCTTGGACCCAATTTAACACTTAGACTCAGAGGAGTCTAGAAGCCTCTCATCATCTGAAACGGCTTAGAGATATGCCCTCCATGGGCAGTTGCAAACCTTCGCCCACATGGATCTTGTGCACTGGAAGCAGCATGCTTGCTTCAAGTGGCTCTCAAAAGGGGATGCAAATACCAAATTTGTCCATGCTGTCGCTTCAGCTCGGAGAAGAGCCAACCACATTACTTCACTCAGTGTTAATGGTGAGACCACCTCAGAATGATCTCTAATCTCTGACTCATTGGTGAGTTTTTTTTGCAAATCTGTACTCTGAATGCCAGGTAGTTTGCCCCTTTTTTCATAGGGTCAATATTTAGGCTATTCCTTCTGCGGTAGCCAGCCTCATTGAGCTCCCCTTCTCTAGTCGTGAAATTAAGAAAGCTGTTTTGGGCCTCCCTCTGGATCGTGCTTTGGGCCCGGATGGTTTTAGTGACATTTCTATTGCCACTACTAGCCCCTCATTAGTAAAGACATTTCCCACATGGTCCACTCCTTCTATCATCGTGGCATCACATACAGGAGTATCAAAGCTTCCTTCATTGCCCTTATCCCTAAAAAACAGGGGGCAAAGCTCCCTTCAGATTTCCGGCCTATTAGTCTCACTACCTGTACATACAAGGTGATAGCTCGTCTCCTCGCTAACCATCTTCGTGCGGTTCTTCCGGTGGCTATTCATCAAGGTCAGAGTGCCTTCCTCAAAGGAAGGAATATTTTGGATTGGGCTATGGCGTGTCACGAGCTCATCCACCACTTCAAGGCGTTTATGCTTCGCAGATTCATTCCCAAGTTAGACTTTGAGAAAGTTTTTTACAGAGATAATTGGAAGCTTCTAGACACTCTCTTGGGGAAGATGGGATTTAGTGAAAAGTGGCGGATCCGGATTCAAAGTTGTATTTCCTCTGCTAGTAACTCAGTTCTTCTTAACGGGACTGTATGCAACTATTTTAGGGGATCTCGGGGAATCAGATAGGGAGACCCCTTATCCCCTTTGCTCTTTAATGTGGTGGCAGAATACCTCTCTTCCTTGATTTACTCGGCCAAGGATTTGTGATGGCTTCTCCCACGATTGATTGTGCGGTCTTCGATATTCCTATCCTCTAGTTTGTAGATGACACCATTTGCTTTGGTGTAGGCACCGTGGATCAGATTAAAAAGTTGTGTACAGTCTTGGGCTTATTGAGTTGGCTTCTGGGCAGAATATCAATTGGAAGAAAACCACCCTTCTTGGTTATCACATTGATGCCACAATGCTCCGTGGTATGGCAGATTACTTGGGGTGTGCATTGTTAAGTTGTGGAGCCTACTCAACGCCCTACGCTGAGTCAGTACGTGGATTACGGTTGCCATAGTTTCCTTTTTATATTTGGGGCGCCGCTATTAGGGTTTTAATCATCCGAGGAGCATCGGTTGCGGTCGAGAGAGGTTAGAGAAAATCAAGACCTATTAGTGTGTGCGATATCTTTTGTAAACTATTTCATCTTCATAGTGGATTACTGTAGTGGCGGAAGACAAGATGTAGACTCACCTTGAGGCGAACTTGTATAAATCTTGTTGTGTTTTTCGTGCTTGCTTTTTTCCTTATGCTATTATTATTATTGCTCTCGTTAGTTTGGAATTAGGGCGTCTAATTCCTAACAAGTGGTATCAGAGCTTTGGTTCGTGATTGAGAGCAATAACTGGCGGAGAAGGATCGACACTTGGAATCAACAAGTTCGATAGTATGAATTTTACGTTCTGGAGGATGTAGATCAAAGATTATCTGTACAGTAAAAAGTTGCACACACCACTTCTGGATATGAAACCAGAAGGTATGTAAGATAATGAGTGGAATCTCCTCGATAGATAGTGTTGGGAGTAGTCCGGTTAACACTGTTGAAGAACGTTGCTCACAACGTGGTGTCAGAGAAACCACAACGGAGATGATGAAGATTCTATCCGACATGTATGAGAAACCTTTCGCAAATAATAAGGTACATCTCATGAAAAAACACTTCAATTTAAAGATGACATAAAATATATAAGTGACATCACATTTGAATGAGTTTAACACTATTGTCAATCAATTGACCTCTGTTCAAATTAAATTTGAGGATGAGGTTCGTGTTTTAATTCTTTTGTCGTTTTGCCAAATTGTTGGGAGCTTATGAGGGCTGCGGTGAACAACTCTATAGACAATGGGAAGTTGATATTTAATGATGTTTGGAATACTATTCTTTCGGAGGAAGTTCATAGAAAGGACTCGGGAGAATCGTTGAAATATAATTCTGCCCCAAGTGTCGATACTACGGGCATGAACTTCGAGAGGAATTCCAACAAGGGCAACGGTAGAGAAGTCAAGGAATGGTAGAAGCAAGTCCAAATTCGGAAGGAACGTGGAATGCTGGAATTGTTGCAAGTCTGATCACATAAAGTAGAACTGCAAAGAACCGAAGAAGGATGAAAAGAAAAGTAATGCTGCAAATGTGGTGACTGAAGAGGTACAAGATGCTTTACTCTTGTCGATCGATAGCCCTATTGACTTTTGGGTGTTAGATTCAAGAGCTTCTTTTCAAACCACTTCTTTTCACACCATTGTGCCCCGGCATCGATTGTCTCCTCTATGCGGCATTGGTCACCTCCAGCACTCCTCTGACAAAGGGCCAATGTATCTCGGATTGGTTCACTTGCCAACTACGTCTTGACTACTCCCCTCTGGCATCTTATCTATTCCTGGGTGAGTGGATTGTTTCTTTCTGCTCAATTGGTGATTGCTCAATGGCATACCGACTCCCTGCTTCAGCCACTATCACTTTTGTCCGGGACTAGAACCCTTCCCTGCAGCAATGGGGCCTCAGTCAATGGGTTTACGGGCCTCTCATCTGAGCTTTGGGAAGAAAGCATCTTTGGCCTCATTGCCAGCCACTTCGGTACCTTAATCAAGCCGGACAGAAGCACCGCTGAACGCCGGCGATTCGATCGTGCCCGACTCTTCATCTATTTGATTTGTGTCCACTCCGTGACGACCTTCCTCCGGCTAGATGCCATCCAATCACCCCTTTGGCTCGGTATCACATTTGGAAATCTTGTGGGAGACTGTCTCTCTCATTGGTGGCAGCAGTAGCGACACGTCCCCAGGCCGGCCTGCCACTATGATTGATAGCATGAGCCTCAATTTCTGCATCCTCCCTGACTTGAGCACCATGTGTCGTTTCTCATATGGCAATCATCTCCCTAGCCTTGATAAGCTTCTGTTAGCTGCCTATGTTGTTTACATTCCATGGTGCCTTTGGACTTAAAAGGAATTCCAGACGGTTTAATCTTGCCTCACGCTCTGCCACTGAGGTTATCTGTACTGCTACGGGCCTTATCTTTACTTGGATTCGCACTCGAAAAGAATTTGGCTATCTATCATGTACCCCTTCCTACACCCACTTGAAGTTTATTGCTCAGATGTCCATTCCCTCAACGCCCCACTAAATTGATATTTGGAAGACCCCCTCTCCCCCACTGGATATTACAAGCTCAACTTTGACGGTAGTGCTTTTGGGAACCCAGGTTTGGCAGCTTTTGGGGGGTATTTTTGATCCTGGTGGAACAACTATTATGTCATACCCTGGTCCTCTCGGCATTGCGGACTCGACCATTGCTGAGCTCTCTGGCTCCTCCACGGGCTTCACATCTACCGGGATCGCTTCAGAGCTCCACTTATCGTGGAGGGGGTGACTCCAAAGTCGTCGTTGGCTGGTGTTCCACCGCCTCCTTCCCCCCGTCGTCACTGACAACTTTTTCTTGATATTATGGACATTGTTTCCACTACCTCTTGTACTTGGTCCCATGTTCTTAGATCAGCCAATTCGGCTGCTGATTTATGTGCCAAATTGGTTCCCTCCCTGTAATTCTTGTTGTTAGGGGAGAGCTCCCTTGATGTATTCTTTTAGTTTCCTTCATAATAAAATTATCATCATTTCAAAAAAATAAAAATTTCTCAGATGTTATCATAAATCAAATCCAGAATTCTCTCTGGATGGAGGGTTAAAGTTCTCCTGCATCCGCCATATTAGTGACATAGAAGCACATAATGACCAATTAATTCTTTCAGAAACAGGGATGGGTAACATCCCAAGAAATCTCAATATAAACCCAATTAGGGCAATCAAATCATAGAGAAGCCCTCAATGATCAATAAAAACCAGTAACTCTAGGGTTATGGCAGAGAATAAGAGGAAAAACTTGAACTTTTACAAACCAGTAACCGAAGAACTTGCAGAATTCCTCATCTATGAAGTCGTCTCCTTCAAATCTGATGAAAAACCTGTAGTAAGATGCTCCCAGCAGTGATCTACTGCTTTAATACCATGAAAAAAGTAAGGTTTTTGGTAGAGGAAGAGAGAGGAAGAGAAGAGAGAGATTGGGAGAAGAGCCAAAAGGAGGCTCGTTGGGGGTCGTGCATGACCCCCAGCTCTATTTAATAATAGGTTTAGGACAAAATTACAAATTGCCCCTATGCACTCAATAATGCTTGTTCTCCTTATATCTCCCTATGTATCCTATGTTCATGAAAATTTAACAACTAACATAATTCCACACATACAACAAGATTACATATAGAAATAAAACTACGGAAGTGGTAAATAACCAAAATGCCCCTGAACATATTTTCTAATAGATACCTTATTGATCGAGGTTAGCTGCATCTTGACCTTTATGATGCCGGTCAGAAGCCTTGTGTTAGGAGAAGGTAGATAAAAGAGAACTTCATATTTGATTGATTGATTTATTCAAAGGGCTCAAAGAGCTTATAATATATTGACTGACTGACTCAGCAACTACTACTTTCAACTTTGATTGAGACTAATAGTTTGGATGCCCATTGACATTTGTACTAAGCTATCTTCTACATACACTGAACTTAAACACTCTATCTCCTTATTCGTATGTGGTTTTACTCGGTGAGAAATCTTCTCCTTGATCCTTTCAACTTATCTCTTCTACTATAAATTGAACTCTTGCTGAAATGGAAATTCTATTCAAATCTAGACTTGATCTGACTGGCCTTACGCTGGGTCAAGCCTGCCCTATCCTTCCAGCCATCCTCCACAGCCCACTCAAGTTCTGTGGGGCTGAGAAATGGGGTTTGTAACAAAATCCCATAGTTGATTTCTTCAAAAAAAAAAAAAGTTAGGAAAGGGTTTTGACTACTAACTTAGATGGTAAATACTAGTAATAGACTTTGGCTGGCATTTAACTCAAAGGGAGCATGAGATATATTTTGCATGACGCCTTTGTGCTCCACCAAAAGTAAAATTCTTCATGTGGAGCGCTTGCCAAAGTAAGATCCTCACAGTAGATGTGCTTAGACGGAGAGGCCACCCTTCTATTGATTCCCTTTGTCCTTTCTGCAATACAGAAGATGAAACCACCAGCCATATCTTGCTCCAATGTTTTTTCTTGTGGATAGTGTGGAATTCCATCCATTGTAAGGTAGGGCTGCAATTCTGTATGTTAGTGGATCTGATTTCCTTCAGCAAATCGCTCGCTGGTATTCCCCTTCCAGGTTTGGGAAAGCTGATGCTCTCTACCTTGAGTGGTTTTATTTCGTGGGCACTCTGGAATGAACGCAACCGCATGCATTTTGATGCTAAATGTAAATCCGCAATGAGATTTGCGGATCTTGTGTCGGGCCAAATCTCCGCTTGGTTTCTTACTAAGAAGGCCTTCTCCTCCTTTGTGGGTTCATCTATTTGAGATAATTGGAGCAGCTTGGCAAGGATGTGGATTGGCGCCAAGGTTCTGGTCATGCAGGCATGGATCCCTCCGGAGCCTGGTTTCTTCAAGTTGAATTTTGATGGTTTTTCTTTCAGTAATCCCGGGATTACTGGCTTTGAGCGAGTTATCTCAGATTCCTCCGGTAATCAGTGTCTCTCACATGCAGGCCCACTAGGTATTTCTGACTCAACGTGGTTATTGGATGGTGCGATTGTGCATCCACAACCCAACACCCCCCCCCATATTGACTCTCAATTTTCTTGTATTTGGTCTCACATTCCGAGATCCACTAATTTGGCAGTTGATGTGCTTACCAAGCAGGGAACATCCTTCCAATCTCTTGTTGTTAGGGTTTTGCTCCTTTGAGTATTGTTCTCTCTCTGCTAATATATACATCATTTTCAAAAAAACAGTAAATACTAGTAATAGACTTATTATCTTAAAGACTTTCATGAAATTGACTACTATTTACCAACCAAAAGCTTTCCTAAATTAAACTTTTTCTAATGGGGATTGTTGACAAGGTAGGAAACTATTAAAAGTAGAAATATGCTGACTGTTCCTAGATAGAAGTATTAGTGATTACTTTCCAAAAAAAGCAAGCTGTAGTCTTTCAATCTTCTTCTTTCCTTTATATAGTTTTAATTGTTTTGGATGACTTTCTCCGTCTTCATATTCTTTAGCTTTTCTTTTAGAACTGAGCCATTTATTACATCACTATATTACATGTTTGTGAGTTTTCTATTCCCTTGTTTTCTCCCAACCAATTCACATTGACTTGACCTGCTGGTCATCCTTCTCCTTGATGAGCCACAGGCTGCTGTAGTTGGTCCAGGAAATGAACTAGGCAAGCCCATTGATGTCAAAAATGCAGCAGATCATATTTTTGGGCTTGTGTTGATGAATGACTGGAGTGGTCAGTTATGCTTTAGTCCTTTCATTTTAGTTGATGATCACTGTTGTGGCAATTGCATTAAACTATACTAGTTCTTGGCCAGCAAGAGATATCCAAGCATGGGAATATGTGCCTCTTGGACCCTTCTTAGGAAAAAGTTTTGGTGAGAAGTTACTTCTTTCCCTTTGTCTTACTTTTTTTATTTCTATAAACTTTCTTCAATTAAATTTTTTGTTGAGGTACCAAGGCTGTAGGGTCCTTTAATACCCTTATCTTTTAAACTTTTAGCATTGAAGAAGCCTTTCTTAAGATTGCATCTTGAATGCTTGCAGGTACGACCATATCCCCTTGGGTTGTGACTCTGGAAGCTCTAGAACCATTTGCTTGTGATGCTCCTAAGCAGGTGAGGGAAATGCATTTTTATTTCTGGAGTGCTTGTTGTCTTCTGACCAGCGCAACATGTACAAAAAAATATCCAGAATAGGTTCTGCATCCGCTATCGGTGGATTTCTAGTCTTCTGGTTTTCTTGCATCTGCTATCAGTGGATTTCTAGTCTCTTCTTTTAGTCTCTCCAACCCCCCCAGATAACCTTGTTAATTGAAATTTCCATTCAGAATTCCATCTTTGTTTGATTTTATAAATTGAGGGATATTCCAAATCCAACTGACAGGTTCTAAAGTGCAGGATCCTCATCCATTACCATACCTAGCAGACAAGCAGCCAAAGAACTATGACATCCCTCTCGAAGTATGTACATTATCTGCTTCTTTGATATTTGCGGTGTTTGGTTAGTTCTCATTTGTTAACATGTCATTATTATTTTAGTTGAATTAATTGCTGCAGTTATTTTAACTTAAAAGTCATGGTATTCTATGTAGAAATGGTAGAGTCTAGCAAATTGTTAAGTGATCTACAGACATCAGTTACACCAGAATGTGTCTCCAAATTTGTGACGCATTTCAGTGGAGAATGCATTCATAAACTTCCACCTTTAGAGGCTGAATTTCAGCCAATCTTAGGAGTTTGTAACTTATGGTGGTTCACAGTTTCATAGACCTGTACAATGGGCCCTGTGACAAATCAACATCATTATCACAGGCTTTTTTTATACTGGGCTGAGCCCTTTTTGTCCATTCAGACTAGCTGTTGCTAAATTCGTTGTTATCCTTTATTGTCCTTCCTGACAACTTCAATTAATGTCAAAGGGGAAACATTAATCAGAATAACTATGACCAATGCTGATTTTCTTAGCTTCTTCATCTTAATTGTGGATTTTAGCTTGCTAGTTTCTGCATTTGAGAGACAATGAAGGAAGAGAAAAACAAAGTAGAAAGAGAGCAGGAGAGGAAGAGAAAGAAAACATTGTATCTTTCCTCTCCTTAGTTTGTTTATGTAAAATATGAATAATAAGAAGAAATAGTAGAAGAAAGAAAGAGGAAATATAGAAGAGAAGAAGTTGGAAGGAGGGCTGCATTGAAAGAGCAACAGCCAATGCGTCTGTGATTGACCCTAATTCTTCTTACAACCTCACTTAAGTTAAAAGATTACAAAATGACATATATGTCCTTCTACAAACTCTTATAACTCCTTATTACACATTAGAATGAAACAAAAATTTAACCAAATAGTTCTAACATGCAGAGAAGCTAACAACTACCCCAAGAGGGACATCCAACCATGGAAAGTGATTAAAATGCCCTTTTTACATATAT
Source organism: Aristolochia californica (assembly GCF_029961685.1). NCBI lineage: Eukaryota > Viridiplantae > Streptophyta > Magnoliopsida > Piperales > Aristolochiaceae > Aristolochia > Aristolochia californica. The sequence continues at coordinate 20,951,405 of NW_027181771.1, forward strand.
TTTAACAGCCCCTCTTAGAGCATATATATCAAAGAGCCTCAACTTGTTACAGAAATTCTCAAACCCTTTCTTTCCCAGAGCTTTTGTAGATGAATGAGCTTGATATAGGGAGTGACTACAGTTCCACTCATCACAGCATCACACACAAAACGCTAGTCAATTTCTACATGTTTAATTTGTTCATAAACATTGGGTTACTTGCAATGAATATTATGGCCTGGCTATCACAAAACATCTTAATAGTTTCTATTATAGGAAAACCCAACTCTTGTATCATTGATTTCACCCACAAAAGTTCACTATGTATCTTCCAACTAGAGCGAGCTACGACATTTTGTTTCTTAGTTTTCCAACTAACTATATTTCCATCAACAAAAACATAGTATCCAAATGTAGATTCTCTATCCAACTTAGACCCGTATAATTGGCATCAAAATATCCACTAATTTTGCGACAAGTCAGGTTTTATACCTCTCTATAAAACCATCAGCCTTGTGTTTTACTGTGTAAACCCAACAACACCCAACTATAGTAGCATTTGGTGGTGGCTCATAAAAAGTCCATGTTCCCTTATCAATGAAAGCTTCTACCTTTTTATCCATGGCTTGTTTCCAAGGAAGAGAAGACAAGGCTTCTTGTAGGGAAGAAGGAAGAAAACATGAAGACAAAAATAATGCAAATTTTTTTAAAAACTAGACAATGAATCCAAACAAAAAAATTTGGAAATAGGACATCTAGTTCCACATTGAGTATAAGTGCGACGGCCTTTTTGAAGGGAAACAAGTTGATTTAAATCATTTACCTCAAGAACAACAACAAATGAGAAGGCACAAGTACGGGTGGAGGAGAGTGTCTCGGTATGATATCCTTGGAAGGTACCCTTCATCTATAGACCTGTAATGGCTTTGGTGTTGGCAGATACATTCACCACAGGTCGAGGGATACAACCATCTACTTCGTGTGAAGAAGAGGTATTGTATTCAGCAGATTGTGAAAAATATGGGATATCTTTAGAAAAGGTAACGTTTGTAGACACAAAGAGCATTTATATCCTTCTTGAGTTCGGGAATAACCCAAAAAGACATATTTGATTGATCAAAGAGATAGTTTATTAGAAGATTCACCAAACACATAGACATAACACACCGATCCAAACACTAGTTGGCCTAGAATTTGTATAGAAATCTTACCAATAAGCACATATGAAGGCATACTATCAATAAAACAACAAGCAATGAGAACGACATCCCCCTAGTAGGATTTAGGAACCTTCATTTGAAAGAGCATTGTACTCACAACAACAAGTGATGATTTTTGCTTCTACAACTCTATTTTGTTGTGGAGCATAGACACATGAACACTAATGCAAAATGCTATTGGTTAAAAATTTATCAAATTCATTTTAAAAAAAATTATCAAAATTTTATTCATGAATTCAAGTCCATAAAAAATGATTCTTTATTTCACTATAAACTTCAAGAATACATAAAAAAAGTTTGATTTCCTCCATAGATGATACATCCATGTAGGCCAACTAAAGTCATCAATAAATAAAACAAAAAACTGGTAACAAAAGACACTAGGTATCCCACAGGGTCCCCATACATTTGAATGAACAATATCAAATAAACATGTAAATATGAAGTATAACGAGAAATTGAGAGAGAAAGAGAGAAAAGAGAAGAGGATTTTTGGAAGAAGCTGCATTGAAAGCAGTCTTTATTGGGTCTGAAATCAGGCCCTAATTTCTCTTATAAACTCACTTAAGTTAACAGCTTACAAAAGGCTGTATGTTCCCCTCTACACATGCACTCTTATTTCTCCCTTATAACATATCAGAATGACATGAAAATTTAACCACATAATGCTAATATAATAACTAGCTAATAGCTACACTTTTTTTTTGTTTTATTTAAATGTTGATAATTTTATTTCAAAGAGAAAGAGTTTACATCAAGGGAGGCCTCCCCTAACAACAAGAGATTGAAGGGGGGCCCAATTTAGCATACAAATCAGTAGCTGAATTGGCTGATCTAAGTACATAAGACAAGGGGGGGTTAGTCAACAAAATGAAAATTTGATCTTCATCTTCATCTTCATCTTCATCTTATGTATCTACATGATTTTCATCTTCGAAATGGGTGTTAGTCAAGACAACTTCATCTTCGAAATCTTTGAAATAGGGTGTTAGTCAAGACAACTTCATCTTCATCTTCATCTTATAGAAATTTTAAATTATTGATTTTAATAATTATAAAAATGAACTAATTAAACCAAAGTGTCTGAGTTAACAATATTTTAATTACCACTATTAAATCATTAATACAATAGAGTGAATAAAAAAAATTCTGATTAATGAATAAAAAATATTATATTAATAACATAAGATAGATTTGTATTGTATTAATTAATAATATATTTTGACATAATTAATGATGATATATTAATCAAATGCATACTTTAATTATATTTTATTTACCAGAGACTTAAATATGAAGTTTAATATAATAATAAAATAAAATAAAATAATAAATAAATACATATACAACTTTTAAAATAACCTAAAAAAAATTATTCAAATAACGAGTTCGTGCCTTTAATATTACAATCAACGAGTTACAAGTTTAGTACATATAAATTACGCATGTTCAAAAGTAATAAGAGTAAACCATCATTTATCGTTCCACATGGATGTCGATATGGCATCTCGAAATTGTGCGGCTCTTGTGGATTCTAATGCACTCTGCCTCCGAATGCTTGTTACTTGGCTACCCACATCCTCAAGATCATCGCAATCGTCACTGTCTGTATCATCCATTGCACCTAATTGGACCGCATCACCTCCTCCACCGAGCTCGCCACCCGAATCATCATCTTCATCTTCAAATATATCATCATAATCTTCTGCACGTATATAATTGTGCAATATGCAACAAGCATGTACAATTTTCACCTGGATCTTAAAAGAAAATGGAGGAGTGCCTTTTAATATTTGAAATCGAGCTTTTAAAGCACCAAAAGTTCGCTCAATAATATTCCGTAAAGATGAATGTCTTCGGTTGAATAATTCTTTTTCATTTCTAGGAATATTATCTCCAAATTCTTGTAGATGATATTGGGTTCCTCGATATGGAGCCAAAAATCCCGGAAGATTTGCATAACCAGCATCAACTAGATAATATTTTTCTATAATAAAAATTATATACCACATAAAATAATTGAAGATAAAATAGATAAAAAAGTACTGCATAAAAATATATTACTTACCTTCAGGTACAAAGATTTTATCTTGACGAGTTAATGCATCCTTCAATACACGGGAATCGGCTGCTGACCCCTCCCATCCAGCTAGTACATAAGTGAATTGCATATCAAATGAACATGCAACCATCACATTTTGTGAGAGATAACCTTTTCTATTCCAAAACCTTGGTTGATCTTCAAGTGGAATGTTGGCTTTGATATGAGTTCCATCAATAGCTCCAATACAATCCTAATTATACATTTTCAATTAATATTTACTAACTTTGTATATTAATGTAAAATTATTTAGTTATAGGAAGTGATGTTACCTTGAAGTAGGGATAAAACATTGAATTTGTTAAAATCTTCGAGTGTGTGCGTTCCGAAGGCCGTTTGACGTAATCAGAGTGAAGTTTGAGGATTGCATCCAACACCTTGTTGAAATACTTACTTATCGTCCAGTTTGATCTATCAAACATCTCTGCTGTGACACTATACACTTGTCCTTGACCAACAGTTAGGAGGAAATATGCAAGTTGTTCTTCAACTGAGATGGTCTTTGTAGCTGATAAAAACCCTTTACTAGAAAGTATATCTGCGAATTTGTGAAATACCAGTTGGTTCATCCTGTACACTTTACGAAATTTAACTGGAGATTTGTCTAGTGCCTTTTGCAAATACAATGGACCATTCATCCCACAAGAACGTGGTACATGTCTGTTGCAATGGTACATATAGTATCTTTCCATGGCGATCATCAAAGTTGTGAATGCAATCATAGTTGCAACCTTTTCATCGCCTGTCATAGTATCCATGGAAATCCACAAATTCAATCGCCTAAAATTCATAAACACGAGTAAACATCAATCTTCAATCATAACCTATTTGCAATCACACCTATAAACAACCATATTCATCCACATTCCCACATCCTACATTCAATCACATCCTACATTCATCCACATTCACACATCCTACATTCAATCACATCCTACATTCATCGACATTCCCACATCCTACATTCATCCACATCTCACATCCTACATTCAATCACATCCTACATTCATCCCCATTCCCACATCCTACATTCAATCACATCCTACATTCATCCACATTCACACATCCTACATTCAATCACATCCTACATTCATCCACATTCCACATCCTACATTCAATCACATCCTACATTCATCCACATCTTACATTCAATCACATCCACATCCTACATTCAATCACATTCCACATCCATACTCAAAACACCATATTTATCTATGCAATATATAAACACAACAACATATCAAATTTAAATACAAACCATACTAATAAGTTTTTCAATGTCATAATTCAAATATCATGTCTACTACATAATAATATTCCAAAAAAATAGTGTATTTATAACGCATTACAATTAGTTTTCAAAACAAAATTTAAGCCACTCAACCCGCTCTTCCACTGTCATTTCCATAAACATGACCTTCTTAGCTGGTGTATCCAACCATGAAGGAGCGCGATACTTCAATTCTGTAGGCAAGTCCGGGATTTCCCTGAGGGCGTTGACGCAAGCTCTTACAATATCGTCTTTCATCATGAAATTCTGAAATGTCTGAGCAATTCGATCTATTGCATCAAAAATTCTGCTACTAGTGTCGTTATCGGGCATTTCGGTTCTCTTTCTACAACGACTTGAAGATGACTGTTTACTTCTTTCAGATTGATTACCTAGAGACTCATCCATGCTTAATAATGGTGATGGAGTATCCCTAACTATATCAACATCCGTTGGCTCATCCATCGCGACATGTTCCGATTCACGGATCACCTCATCGCCCTGATCTACTAAGGTTGTAGCTCCTGACCCTACCGCTATTGTGTTTCCCACCACCACAGCTAATTTGTCGTACAGGGGGCAGCCGTCACGTCTGTACTTCTCAGCATCTTTATGTTTCTACAAGAATAAAACATCATTTAGACGTCTTGGAATAGAGTTATACTAACGCGAAAAACATAAAAAATATTTTATAGTACATCATATAGTCGAGCCATACAGATTTATTGACCTTTATGTAATCAAGCCATACAGAATTACATGCAGTAACTCGTTGTGTGGTTGCATCCCAACCAAACCCACTAGTGTTGATACAGCTCGTTACCGTTTGGTATGTTTTCTTCCATGCTCTTGTTCGATTGTTCACCTGCTCAACAGTTTTTTTCATGACTGTGTCTTCATTGAACTTATTTACAGAGTCCATGTATACCTCATACTTCCACACCCCGTTAGGCAACTTGTTCCCTAGATTGACCTGCTCGACCAAGAGATCGAGCATTTTGCTATCATCATCGAATGTCCAAATATCATATGTTCGACCACTTGGTTGTCTTCTTGCAGCCATGTATAATCTAAATCCGATACAGTCCTCACGCAAAAAACTTTATCAGACAACCTTTACTCGTCACGGAAACACAAACCATAAAAAAAACATACCATGTGGTGGATATGTATAATACCCGAATCTCCTCACCACATGGCAAAAACATTTCATAGCACTTCAAAAATTCTCAACAACATTCTCACACATTTCAAAATTAATTAAATTATTTTCACTAATGCATATGCACTAAACAATGAAAACACACACACATCAAATCCAAATTCACCGAAGACCCCTGGTAGAGCCCCATATAACTTCGCAGTCACTATGAACTGTACCTCGTCAGTGATGGGGGTCGGGTTTCGTTGGCTAATGGACGCCCGTGTAGGCGACTCAACCTTGTTTGAATTGGACTAAAAACCCCTAAACACTAATTCCAAAACTTAATACCTTAAAAGCCCAAAACCCTAACCCCTAAACCCCCCCCCCCCCCCCCCCCCCCCCCCCCCCCCCCCCCCCAAAAACCTAAAAAACCCTAGAGCTTAAAAACACAAAACCCCCAAAATCTTAAAAACCATAAACCCCCTAAACCTTAAAAATCTTAATCCCTAAAATACCCTAAACCCGAAACACAAACCATAAAAAAAATACCATGTGGTGGATATGTATAATACCCGAATCTCTTCACCACATAGCAAAAACATTTCATAGTACTTCAAAAATTCTCAACAACATTCTCACACATTTCAAAATTAATTAAATTATTTTCACTAATGCATATGCACTAAACAATGAAAACACACACACATCAAATCCAAATTCACCGAAGACCCCTGGTAGAGCCCCATATAACTTCGCAGTAACTTTGAATTGTGCCTCGTCAGTGATGGGGGTCGGGTTTCGTTGGCTAATGGACGCCCGTGTAGGCGACTCAACCTTGTTTGAATTGGACTAAAAACCCCTAAACACTAATTCCAAAACTTAATACCTTAAAAGCCCAAACCCCCCCCCCCCCCCCCAAAACAAAACCTAAAAAACCCTAGAGCTTAAAAACACAAAACCCCCAAAACCTTAAAAACCATAAACCCCCCTAAACCTTAAAAACCATAAACCCCCCTAAACCTTAAAAATTCTAATCCCTAAAATACCAGAAACCCCTAGCCTAAACCCTACCCGAAACACAAACCATAAAAAAAAAAAAAACTAAACCATCAAACCCTAAACCCTATCACCTACTAAACTCTAAACCCTAAACACTAATTCCAGGACTTAATACATTAAAAGCCCTAAACCCTAAACCCTACACCCTAATTCCAAACCCTAAACCCAAAAAACCTTATAGCTTAAAAACCCTAAACCCCCTAAACCTTAAAAACCCTAATCCCTAAAATACCCTTAACCATAAACCCTAATTACGCACTAAACCCTAAACCCTAATTTAGACTATAAACCGTAACCCTAAATCCCAAAATAATGCACAAATAACCCCCAATTACGCACTGAAAATAAATTTAAATCAAATAAAACACTAATTTAATGAAAAAAAATTCGGGTTTAGGCATACCTTCTGAAATTTGGGGAAATCCGAAGCCGAAGGGTGAAATCGAAGGGGAAATCCGAAGCCGAAGGGTGAAATCGAAGGGGGAAATCCGAAGCCGAAGGGTGAAATCGATGCGTAATTGAGACTAGCCAGAGAGATAAGGGAGTGGGAGGCCGAAAGGGAGAAGACAGAGAAGAAAGGGAGGTCGGGAGGGAATAGAGAGAGAGAAGCGAGAGAGAGCTTGTCCGAGAGAAGAGAGGGAGTCACGGAGACGAGAGAGGGGGTGCGACAGAGAGGGCGAGGCCGAGAGTTGAAGCCGGAGACGAGAGGGAACTGAGATAGTGGCCGAGATCAACGTCGGGGACGCAGGGAGACGAAGGACGAGAACAATGTCGGGGGCGCAGGGAGACGAGAGAGGGAAGGGAGTGCGGGAGAGAGGAAGAAAAAAGAAAAAGACGACGCGCGATGGGGGGGGGGGGGGGTGCGAGGAGAGAGAGCGAGGCCGAGGGCGTCGCCCGTCCTTCAATTCGAAGAAGATCAAAAAGGGCCTTCTTCCACATGATTGAAATTAAACCGTGGAGATGAAGGGCCCCTTCATCCCCTGCATCGAGATGAAGCTTCATCTGCGGTCCACTAACGACTTCAAGTGGAGAAGGGCGTTATGTGGTTGAAGATCATCTTGTCCTTCAAGTTGACTAACCCCCCCCCAAGTACAAGAGATAGTGGAAACAATGTCCAAAATATTAAGAAAAATCTGCCAGTGATGCCATGGGGAGAAGGATGAAGTGGAGCACCATCCGATGACGACTTGGAGTCTCCCTCCACGATAAGAGGGCCATTGAAGCGATCCTGAAATATACGCAAGCTGTGAAGGAGTCTAGAGAGCGCAACAGTGGTCGAGTCAGCAATGCCGTGGGGACTGGAGTAAAGAGATAATGGCAGTGCCTCCCGGATAAAAAATCACCCCATCAAAACTAGCCAAACCCGGGTTCCAAAAGGCGCTACCATCGTAGTTAAGCTTATAATAACCGGTGGAAGGAGGCACCCAAACAACAACTCGGCAGGGATCAGAGGGAACAAACATCTGTGCAATAATCTTCTAGTTGGTTCTAGTAGGGGCACAAGAGAGGTAGGCGAATTCTTTCCAAGTGCGGATCCAGGTAGAGATGAGCCCCGTGGCAGTACAAAAAACCTTAGCAGTAGAGTGGAAAGCACAGTTAAACCGTTTGGAGTTCCTCTCCTTCCAGAGACACCAAGGGACGAAAGCAATGCAAGCAGCTAGCAAAAACTTGCCTAGGTTGGGAAGGTGGATCCCAGAGGAAAAGCGGCACATGGTGCTCAGGTCGAGAGGGATGCAGAAGCTGAGGCCCATACCGTCAATCATTTAAGTCTAGACCTTCGAGGTGAAGCCACAGTGGAGGAGAAGGTGGCTAAGGCCTTCGTCTCGTAGAAGGGGCAAAGAGGCTCGGGAGTGGTGTTACTGCGCCTGATAAGGTTGTCAACAGTGAGGATCTTGTTGCGGCAGGCACTCCAAAGAAAAAATTTCACCTTGGGCGGGTCCAAGAGGTGCCAAACAAAGGCTATTGGGTGAGGGGCGGGAGGCCATGTCCATCCCATAAGATGACGGAAGGCTGAGGAGACTGAAAACTGGCCATTGTCGTCAGGGAGCTAAATAAACCAGTCAGCTGTCTGGGGACGGACCTTAACACTCCCAAGACTATCAATTAGGCCGTAGACAAAAATGGCTTCCTCATTAGTAAGGCCATGCCTAAGACGATGATCCCATGAGCCATTTTCCCAAGCGTCAAAGACAGATAAGTTGTGAGCTAAAGAAGCGGTGGATAAGACGAGGCAAGAGAGCCATCGCCCGACCACCAATCTGTCCAGAAACGCAGGCTGGAGCCATCCCCAACAAAGAACCGAATGATAGTGCAGAATGTGGTGAGCAGGTGGAACTTAAAATTTTGATGTCTTTCAACTATTTTTTAATGAAATAAAGAATCAGTTTGCAACATCTATCCATATATTTCGTACAGACAATGGCCTAGAGTTTATGAATCGTAAATTTGGCTCTTTCTGTCAGTCACAAGGAATCATTCATCAGACTTCTTGTGTACTCCACAACAAAATGGAGTTGTTGAATGCAAGAATCATCGTTTACTTGAGGTGGCTCATACTATGCTGATTTACATGAATGTACCTAAAACTTATTGGGGTGATGTTGTTCTTACTATATGCTTTTTTATGGCAAAATCCCTATTCAAATTGTTTTGCCTATTGTATCTTTGTTTCCAGTGACACCTCAGGTCTTTGCGTGCATATGCTTTGCATCTGATAGCTTATAATAAGTTGTCTCTATGGCCTATCAAATGCGTTTTTCTAGGGTATTCATGGCCACAAAAAAGGTTACAAATGCTATTGTCCATCTATGTGAAAAACATTTGTTTTTGTTGATGTTACCTTTTTGAGGATAATTCCTTATTTGAATCTTTTACATCTGAATTAGTTTCACCTAAACCCTCTATACCTACTCTGGTTATTCCTCTTCCAGTTTATGAACGTGCTCCAGCTTCAAGAGATGCTTTTACTGAAAAACCATTGCAGGTATACCAGCGCCGACAACAACCTTCTCATTCTGATCCAGATCCCCTCAAATCTGACCATGACTCTATCATCTCTTGATCCTGAGGTAAGTGATATGCACCTTCCTATTGCCCTTCAAAAAGGTGTTCATAAAGGTACCCGCCATCCTTTATCTCATTTTGTCTCCTTTGATTCCTTGTCTGATAATTATCGTAAGTTTACTTTGTCCATCTCCACTTGCACTATTCCTTCTTCAGTGTAGAAGGCCTTGTTGCCACCTCATTGGAAGAATACCGTGGATGTTGAGATGGAAGCTTTAACAGATAGAAGGACTTGGGAGTTATGTGACTTACCTCTATGTGCTGCTCTAGTTGGATGTCGATGGGTCTATACTATTAAATATAACTCAGACAGATCAATTGAACGGTATAAGGCTCGTCTTGTTGCAAAAGGGTATACACAAACATTTGGGGTGTATGTTTTTTAGACTTTTTCTCCAATTGCTCACATGTCCTTTGTTCGTATACTTATTTTTGTTGCAATCCATCATAGTTGGTCTCTATTCAAACTAGATATTAAAAATGTCTTCTTATATGGTGACCTTGACGAAGAAGTTTATATGGAGCAACCTCCAGGGTATATTGCTTAAGGGGAGACACATAAAGTATGTTGACTAAAGAAGACCCTTTATGGCTTAAAACAGAATCTGTGAGCTTGGTTTGAAAAATTTAGCCAAGTGGTTATATCCATGGGATTTCGTAGAAGCCATTGTGATGTGAACAAAGGTTGGTTTTACTTTGCTATATTGTGGGACCCACCATGGTGGCACAAGCGGGTGGGACCCACCATGAGGACGTGGGCTGGATTTACTCTATTACAATATGGGACCGACCATGGTGGCACAAGCTGGTGGGACCCACCATGAGATTTCGTGGGACCCACAAGGATAGCCACGAGTTGGCAACTTATCCTAGAAGGGCATGTGGTTAGAAGATATCGTGGAATCCACAAGGATATCCACGAGTTGGCAACTTATCTTAGAAGATCTCGTGGAATCCACAAGGATATCCATGAGTTGGCAACTTATCCTAGAAGATCACGTGGAATTATATTAGGTTTCTATTTACGCCAAGTTATCTTAAGTTTTCCTTTAATTGAATGTAACTAGGGGAAAGGATTTATTCTATATGGATTCTACCACGTCCTCCATTATAAATAAAGGACTTGTACACGGATTAGGGACCTTTGATTTTATTGATATTGAGAGTTATTCTTCTTGAGTTCTTGAAGGAACTTTTCGAACTTATCAGGGTTTTTCCTGTGGCGTTCAAAACGACTTATCAAATGGATTATCCATCCCCGTTTGTGGCGTTTTCACCATACCAAGGTTCTTGCTTTGCTAAGCAACGGGTCACGGTTTTCCATCAAACTTGAAAGGTCTTGGGGATGATTACCAGATTTGGTATCGGGTTTCGTCACTGGTTGACGTGGTTCGTATCAGTTGGTATCAGAACTTTGGTTAATTAGGTTAGCCCACGTCCTCATGGTGGATCTGGTCAATTAGTGGATCACACATTAGGATAGAGACCCATGTCAAGATGAGCATGCTGATGGGATAAAAAAATCAAAACAATTTGTTGATTGTCCCAACATCCAAGAGCAAAAATTGGACTTGGCAACAAAAGTTAGCTCTTTTATTCCTTAAAGTATGGTGGTTACAAGGCTGGCAAATGTACAAGACAAGAAACATAATATCCTCCATAACCTTGGGATAACCCCAAGACACACTTCCACTCCTACAAAACCCACAATTCAGCCACGGATAAAGGGTGAACTAGGGCTACCATAGAGACCAATTGGCAACATTGAGTCTAAACCTTCCCACAACTTCATTCAAGAGGAAATAGGCAGTAGACATGTGTAGGGATTATGTTTTAATTATGATGTGAAGTTTACCCCAAGACAACAGTGTGAAGTTTTTCCATTATTATTTTGTGATGAGCCAAAAGAAGTAATAGCGGGGATGAAGTGGAGTACCAAACCAATAGAACCTTCTTGAATTGGTAAATTACTCGTCGCTTTTATTTTTCATTCTTATTTGCTCTTTCATTCAATGATAATTTGCTGTTAACTGTGCATTTTCGTAAGAATCGTGTCACTGGAGCCACACATCTACCTCTAGGAACCACCCATAGAACTACCCATTTCACATTGATCAAATCACCAACTCTCCTCATTGAGGTCTTGAGAATTTTAATGAAACTTTTCACATTAACTGATGACTTTAATCTGAAGTCATTGGCAGGCAAATGATTAAAGCCCATCAGATCAGGAGGTTTCACATGAGGGATGAGATTAGAAAATCACATCAATTTTGTGTTAATCTAGTAACGTATGAGTTGAAAGAGTTTAAAAAAACAACACCTGCAGAAAAGAGATATAAACCAATGTGTATTGAACGGCTTGACTTGTGTTCTTTCAGTTTCAGTCATTTTTTAGTAGTCATGAAACTGCTATTCTTTGAATGATTGTTGTTTCTTCTTGCTACCAGGTCCGCATCAAACCTTCTGGACAGGAAAATGCATTAGTTGTCACCAAGAGTAACTTCAAGCACCTGTAAGAGGATCCATAATTTGTCCTATTTATCACTTTATGCTAAAACATTGTATTTTTCATGCGCATTGCAAATCATCTTGGAATCGATTATGTCTTAATTAACTTAAAGGGTTCTATTTTCTCTTGGTCCTTCTAAGACTTCTTCTTTATCTACATATTTTTCATTTGTTGGAACAAGATGCATGATACATGTTAACTTTGTGAGAAGAAAATGTTACTTGTTGCTTATCAATGAAAAATCCAGGAGTTTTACTGTTTTTCAAAAACATACTTTGTGACAATATTTCAAAAACATGGTTTTTTCAGTGGTTCCATTTTTATGAAGTCCAATTTTATAACTAGCATCTAGGAACTGTGTCCACGTAAATCATCAATTGTGTTTTACCAAATATTGAGCCACTAGAAATTGGTCAAATAAAAGGATACACAATTGACAAAATATCTTGTTTAGGTCCTTGGAGATGTGATCTTTGATGAAACATAGAAAACAAGCTGTAAAACGTTGATTGTGTTGATAGGTGAAAAGATCAACCTCTATAGTTGTACGTGCTCCATGTCTCACACTAGTTGTCTAAATTGATAATTGTGTGAGAGGATAGTCATAATAAATAGAATTTATGTTGATTAGTAGGGAAATGGCCTTTGAACTTCGGCTAGTCATTTTGCAAGGAACTTTAATGCCACAACATTATTGAAGTCAAGTTGAGGGACAGGACTGGAATATGTATTACTTACAACCAGATTCTCAACTTTTAAGGAATTCCAGGTTTTCAAGTTCAAATTGAAGACTTGAATTTGTGTTTTTTGTAACTAGTAGTAGCTATCAAGAGAAGAAGACCACTAATAAATTATTTTCATAACAGTGGTACTCCAACAACCCAACAGCCAACAAAAAACTTGTATTAATTCTCCAAAATTGATCCAAATTTATAACTGATTCACCTATCTATAGACTCTAGACAACTGTGGATTAAAAATGTTAAGGAATAGTCTCACAAGGATTATTGAGAACAAATATATTGAGTTTTTAGTTGGGAAAGAGGTTTCCTAAGATGACTAGTCATTTTGGGATAGGTCTTGGACCCAACTTCACATGGTATTAGAGCAGCTATTCATATGTGGGCCTCTACCCAAATTATCCATATTTAAAAGCCAAAGGGCCTATACACTTGAGGGGGAGTGTTAAGGAATATGTTAAGCACCTAGCCAATACTACCCAAAAAAGACCGGCCTGATAGGTAGCAAAAAGCCAAGTAGTTACCCCAGGATCATAACAATACTCCCCCCGTTATGAGCCAACGTCCTCGAAAGCCCACTCTAGCGGCCCACTCTAGCAACACTGGCCCGACACACTTTTTGGGTCTACCAGTAATTTTAATCCGGTCTCTAGGTCGCCCCCTCCGGGATTCAAACCCGCAACGTAGTGCCATGTTCTGATACCAAATGTTAAACACTTAGCCAATACTACCCAAAAGACCGGCTTGATAGGTAACGAAAAGCCAAGTACTTAACCCCAGGATCATAGCAAAACTCCCCCCGTTAGTCACTCGATAACAAGAATAAAGATTTCTAAATTAAAGAAAAGTAATCAACGAACCTTGACTGCTGAAATCGAAAGAAATAAACTCCCCACGAGTCGACGATGAATCGACAACGTGAATGAATCCCCCGATAGTCGTAATCACTGAGCCACCTTATAACAGAGATGAAAATGGAAACTCCTCTGTCGGAAATGATGTAGAACTCACCGGAAATAGTCACCGATAACCACTGCTATTCGAGAGATCAGTACTCTCCCTGAGCCATGCTCTGAAGACAAAACGACGCGATGCTTCCTCTCCCTTGACTCCCTCTCTAAATTCCCTCCCGAAACCACTTAACATTGTCAAATTCCCCAAATGCCCCTAACCCATTAATCACCCTCTAATGATCCTTTTGTTTACTCCGTCTAAAGTAAGTAGCCTAATTTGGGGTCTATCAGAATAGTCCCAAATAGATTAGTGAGAACAGATATGTTGAGTTTATTATTTGAAAGAGGTTTCCTAAGATAGCTAGTCATTTTGGAATAGGCCTTGGACCCAACTTTACAAAAAAAAAGTTACGTCATTATAATAGAACTTTCCTAGGGCTGAACTTCCCTGTTATAACTGAATAATGACTTGCTTAATTGAAAACCATTGCTAAAAAGGGATTCTGGAAACTAACTTAGATGAAAACTACTAATATTAAACTTAGTATCTTTAAGGCTTTCCTGAATAGAGTATTAATAAAAGAAACTTACGAACCAAAGACTTTCCTAAATAAAGCTTTCCTAATAGGGATTGTTGACAAAGTAGGAAATTACTAAAAGTGGAATCTGATGGCTTTCCCTCGATAAAAAGACTGAAAGTGAGTACTTTCCAAAAACAATGATTTTGCAAGAAAAGCAAGCTGTTGTCTTTCAGTTTTTTTTTTTTTTTTTCTTCTTCCTTCTTGTATATAGTTTCAATTGTTTTGGATGACTGTCTCTATCTTCATATTCTTTAGCTTTTTACTTCCACCACTGAGCCACTTACCACATCAAAATGGCCCATTTTTAACATGGTATCAACGCTAACCCAAGTCTGTGTGGCGTTTGATTTTGGGTTTTATGTGTGTTTTCTGTAGGCCAGGTGTGTATGTACTCTGTACTTGAGTTTAGTTTGTCTATTTAGGCTTGGATATGAGTGGGGAGTGTTGGTGGGTAAAAGGATCCCTAGTTTATGGTTGTATGCACTCAATGCCTAAGGCTAGTTGTTTAAAGTGAGAGTTGTGTTTGTGAGAGAATAATCTACATTTGTTTGGGTTGGGCTTGAAGAGACCCTATGTTTATTGGTTGGGAAGAGGCTTCGTAACTTCAGCTAGTTAATTAGGGAAGAAGTGGGTCAACTTTAACTGACTGCAATCTAATGTGCTGGATTTTCTGCTAGACTCTTATCTGCTTCTTCTGTTATATCTTGAAACACATGATGTTGTGAATATTTAATACATGCCATTATGAAGCATGCCATTTGCTTAACATAGCTTCTATATTTATCAATCATTAATCTTGTTGTGAATATTTAGTAATTTATATAATTGTAGCAGCTTTCTTGTGTTTTTAAAGTTCACAACGAAAAAGAAACACGGTACTTGGTGTTTGGTTCAGTATTTTAGATGTCTGAAATCATATCGCCTACTAATAACTTTGGTTAGGTATTGGACACTGGCTCAACAAGTTGCCCACCATACAATCAATGGTTGCAATCTAAGACCTGGTGATCTTCTTGGGACTGGGACTATAAGTGGGCCAGTAAGATTTTACCTTACCACCTGGTAGTACTGTAATACCTTTTCTTCCTTGTCGAGAAATACTCGAATTGTTGGAATTTTCACACAGGAACCGGAGGCTTTAGGGTGCTTGCTCGAGTTATCTTGGAATGGGCAAAAACCTCTTTCACTCAATGGTTCAGTTCGTACATTCTTAGATGATGGAGACGAAGTCATCTTCACTGCATGCTGCAAGGTTCGTTGTCTTCTGCATAAATCTCTTTCTAGTCCATGGCTTACTTGTGATTCAGTATTTCACACAAACAGTACCATTGAGTATTTAATTGAAAGATTATATAAAGTATTTAATTGTCTCAAATTAAACTTGCTATGTTCATAGCTGCTCCTTGTCGGTATTAACTTGCAAGTGTTGGTTTTGTTAAATTCTTTGGGTTTGTCTGAATAGAAGCCTTTACCATTTTACGTCATGATTATTTTTTAACTTTCGTTAGTCTTACTTTCATATTGGCATATATATTTCTTAGAAATTTTGAGTAAAATAAATGTTGCTGTCTTTAAGGTTGTGTTTAGAACAAAAACAAGTGGAGAGAAAATAAAAGGAAGAGAAAAGAAATTGGATGCCCATAGAAAATGAGAAGAGAAAATGGAAGAGGAATATAGTTTTTCTTGTGTGGATACAAGTGAAAAATGAAAAAGAAAAGAAAATTAGTAATATTTTAAATTTTTTATGATTATGATTTTTTCTCAAGTTTCCATTTCTTTTCTTTTTTCCCCAAATTCTATCATTTTGTGAGAGAAATTTATTAACTATTTTCTCTCAATGATTCTCCAAAATGATAATACATTTTGATTTCTTTTATGCTATGAACAAATACTATTGAAAGGCTTTAAGTCTCCAACAAATTGTCGCAATCCATAAAAAAACCGTTGAAAAATCCACTTAGTGATCTAGAAAACTTCAGAAGGCCTGGAAAGGAATGGAAAAATTACAGAATTATCCACATGCAATGCATTTTGATTTCTTTTATGCTATGAACAAATACTATTGTTAGAGCTAGTGTTATTTTCCAATACAATTTGGTTGAGTTTTTCAGGGTGACAGCTATAACGTGGGGTTTGGAACGTGCTCAGGGAAGGTTCTTCCTGCGCCCCAGTAAGTTTCTTTTATCTCGTTTCGACGACGTTTAGTATTTATATTTTGTAATAGGATTCTCCAAATGTGTCACTAAAGTGTCAGACTTCCAACTGCTTAAACGTTCCAACTTCTCACAAAAGGTGTTTCAAATGCAAGACATCCATTTTTTTCTTTCTAAGTTTCTTCAGTATTTGTTCTACTGCTGACATTCAAACCTGTGGAACCAGTTGCCAACCCATTCATTACAAGTTGGCGGTGAATGATTTGTTATCATAAAAAATCAAAGAGGGGGTGAGATTTTCTCCTTGCCTCGCTAGGTGGAGATAAAGGTGAGAAAAAAAAAAAATCTTTAACCTACAAGGTTTACTTATATATGTATTTTTAAAATTATTTCTTATTAGATAAACTAATATCTATAATTATAAAACTTACAATAATTACTGTAGATTTTATTTAAATTTAAATTTATTATTTTCATCCTTACCATGTAAACTTTTAAACATCATCATCATCGGTAAAGATAGGTTAGATTTTTTAAACCTCCATGTACGAACTTGATTTGAGTTTCGATTATTCCGATCGCTGTAGTGAAATTTCCTTGGTTGACTAGCCTCAACTTATACCTGGCTTCCACTCCATGTTTGACGAGAAGTTTTAATCTCATATTAAGTGTAACAGCTTTAGGATGGTAACAAAGTAGCAATAAATAAAATTATTTTTTTCTTCAAGCTAATTTGATAGTTGTGGTGTTGGGAGCATAATATGAGCTTTTTATTTTATCATGAACGGAGTTTTGATGTGAGTCTACTAATTTTCTCTCTAAAGTTCTTCCAAAAGTTCACTTGTTCTCACGCTTAAACTCAAGGGATACCTCTACCTTTTTTTCCCTCCTACCCTTAGTGACTAAGTACATATTCAAGAGGAAAAAAGAGATGTAGCAAGGCTTACTCTTTTTCCTGTAATTGGTTTTATGGTGACTATCAATCAGGAACCCTGATTTTGACTTAAATCTGATTTTGACTTAAATCTGATATTGACCATTGATCAATTGTTTGACTAAACAGTTTTGCTTTGACCCTTGTTAATCTAGTAATCAGGCCCCTTTAATCTTGATTGTTTATTGATATCAATTATTTGGACCGTTAATCGATATCGATGATCTCGACTGTTGATCGAGGTCTTAATTTTGATGATTAAATTTTTATGTCTATAATCTACAATTTTGTTTAGTTAATGGTTGATGAATTTATTTAGTTATATTAATGTGAAAACCATGGTGTTTTGACCCCTATTTGAGAATTGACTCCGGCACAAAACCGAGGTGAGATTGAAAATCAGTTAAACTTGGGGTGAGTTGGGGACTCCCTATGATAGATGAGGGAATTCTAACCCATTGATCGAAATTCACCGAGTCGAATCATGAGTTGACTTGCCATTACATCTCTTACCATTTTCAAGGTTAAAAAAAAAAAAAAAAGTTAGACTTGGCTTCTAATAATAATTCTATCTAGGCCCCTGATTGGTTTTGAGTGAGTAATCCACAATCACCCTAGTTGAAACCAGTCGGTTTGGTCCAAATCATTCAATAATGGAGTGAAAAATTGACAACTGACTGAAGAAAGCAAGAAGGATGAGCCACATGATCTAAAAGTGGCGCTAGCTATCATTCAATAATGGAGTGAAAAATTGGTAACTGACTGAAGAAAGCAAGAAGGATGAGCCACATGATCTAAAAGTGGCGCTAGCCATCATAATTCATACGCATCTGGATGTATCCCAAGGTCGTGACATTTTGGAGGTTTTGTGACAGAGAAAATTGAGAAGGGGTAATAAAGAAGTCACTTTCGAAATTGAAAATCAACATTGCCTCAATTTTTCTTTGGGTAGGTACTTAATTTTCCATCATGGAGGGGGAATACGATGGGACTGTCATATTATTATTATTATTATTATTATTTATTATTATTATTTATTATTATTATTATTTATTATTATTATTTATTATTATTATTATTATTATTATTATTATTATTATTATTTATTTTTATGTTTGTGTTGTAGGATAAATTAAAATATTGTCAAAATTTCTTTTATTGTCTTTGTTACTAGGTTGGGTAGTTGAATGAAAAGTGATAGAACCTTAATTTTGATCGAGTTTAATTTTAAAAATAATACAAAAATAAGATGAGAGTAAAATGTAGAAAAAAAGGAGCATAGTGCAAAAAAAAAGTGCATAATGCGAATTTAAACTGTTTTTCAATATGAAACTAATATGAAACATAATATGAAATAAATGATAGGAGTAATAACATGTAACAACTCCAAGTATAATACACAACATATAATTCAATAAAAGCCTAACTACAAAATAAATGATAATTCACCAAATTATATATAACATATTAAATGTTTGGGCAAACTTTAGCTTATATAGTTGGGGAGTTAAAGTCATGTTGGTGTAAGAAGATATGGTTCATTAAAAACGCCCTAGATCTCAACATCTTGACATTTGACAATATGCTCTTATAATTTCTCGCTAGTATCTCAAATGTTAAGGTGTTTAATTGTTTGATTGAAATGAGACTACCCACTCAAGAAATCGTAACCAATATGTTAGTTCATATAAATTTTGTGATATTCATCCTAGTTAACAATCCACATAAGAACTAAATATACTTGTATTGAATTGTTCTGTAGGACAGTTTGGGACTCGTAAGATTATTTTTTATTGCTAGTGTTATAGTTTGAGACCGCTATCGATGCATTTTGGATTGCATTTCCTTGATTTCCTTGAATGTTATATTGCATACTTTCTTGACTAGTATGCAATGTGTTTTGGTGACAAAGTGTGGTGTATGTATGTCAAATAATTATACTAGTACAACACTAGGGGTGTAGGGAGATGTTGTCGAAATTTTGTTATGGTCCCTGTTCATGGATCTTATAACACGACGTTGTGGGAAAGGATCCAGTGTTGAGTTCTACGATTTAGAATAATAAGAGAAGGAGAGAGCAGATTCGTTGAAGGGAAACTAGACCTTTGAGTTCGTTGAGGAGAACTCCAATCCCTGGTTTAGGTAAATCAAGACTTGACCTTTCCCATTACTTACACCCCTAAGTAGGGTTCACGCTAACAAGGTTCAAGAGTACACAAATTACAGATATGCCCCTCCATGTCACTTAACTTGAAAAGTAAATTAACTTAATGACTAAGTAATTGACTCAGCCACAATGCCTCTGAATGACTCGATTGGCTATTGAGTCCACAACATTTTCCCCCCTTCGAGGAAGAGCTTGTCCTCAAGCTCAAATTCGGGGTAGACATGTTTGAAGTTGTCTAAGCTTTACCAAGTAGCTGGTGTTGTTTCTGTGTCGGTCCACTGGACGAGAATCTCCCATTGGGCATTAATAAGTTAGGCACGCAATACAGAGGCTGGAGAAAGGATGACTCGTCTGTCGTCCACCGGAGGAAGGAAAGGAGTTTGAGGTGTTGCACCTTTAAATGGTTTAAAGAGGGATACATGAAAGACATCGTGAAGCTTGACATTGGTTGGAAGGTGTAGCTGATAAGTAACCTGTCCAATTCGCTTGAGGATAGAAAATGGTTCAAAGTGCCTAGGGGAGAGTTTATGGCATTGCTGGCCAGCAAGGGAGTGTTGGCGGTGAGATTGCAACTATAGCCATACATAGTCACCAACATTGTAAGTGATGTCCCGGTGACCCTTATCATAGAACTCCTTCGTATGATCTTGGGCTTTCTGGAGACAACCAGTAATAACTTTTAGCATCTGGTCACGGCCAAGGAGAGTCTGATCAATGGCTTCAACTCTGGTGGAGCCCTGAGTATAAGAAAGAAGGCGGGGTGGATCTCGGTCATAAAGAACTCATAATGGAGTGGCGTGCAAGGCTGTGTGGAATTATGTGTTATAGCAATATTCTACCCATGGTACCCATTCAACCCATTGTTTAGGTCGATCACCCACAAGGCACCGTAAATACATCTCCATTGTGCGATTAACCACCTCAGTTTGGCTGTCAGTTTGTGGATGATAGGAAGAGGAGAAGTTCAACTTAGTGCCACACAGACGAAAAAGTTCCCTCCAAAAATGGCTGGTAAAGACAACATCCCGATCACTGACAATAGATTATAATCCCGTGTAGTCTTACAATGTTCTCGAGGAATACATGTGCCACTCTAGAGGCCGTATAGGGGTGTGCCATTGGAATAAAGTGAGCATACTTGGATAATCGATCAACTACCACAAATAACACTAATTTTTCGGACGTCTTGGGAAGATCATCCACAAAATCCATAGAGATATCGACCCAAACTTACGTAGGGAGGGTGAGTGGTTGGAGGACACCTACTGGACTCAAGTGTTCAACCTTGTTGCATTGACAAACTTGGCAAGCTGTCATGTATTCAGCAATGGTTGTCTTCATGACCTTCCAATAAAAGTCATCTCGAATGCAATGCAACGTTTTCTGGATACCCTCATGGGTGTTGTCATGGTCAGCAGAGAGAATTGCTGCAATCAAGAAGGAAGTGTGAGGTAAGTAAATACGGTTTTTGTAGAGGATGAGATTATCTTGGATGGACCAGTTCAAGTCCATAGCTCCTTTAGTAATCTGTCTGTGCAACTCTTGGAGGATGGAAGTATTTTGAATCTCCTCTTTAACCAATTCTAATAGGAGAGAACGAGGTTGGCTCACTACATAGACGAGTTGCTGGTCCTCCCGGAGCCTAGACAACGCATCGGCCACCTTGTTTAACTTATCGGCTCGATATTCCATAGAAAAATCAAACCCATCAACTTACTGATCTAGTGCTGTTGTGGAGAAGTAGCAAGGCGTTGTTCGAACAAAATTTTTTGACTATAGTGATCTGTGCTTATGAGAAATGCACGTCCCCACAAATAAGGTCGCCAGTGTTGAACCACCTTGGCCTAACCGATCAGTTCCCTTTCCTATGCTGCCAGTTTATGATGCCTTCTGCTAATTGTCTGCTGAAAAAAGCAATGGGGTGGGTGTTTTGCTGAAGGACGACCCCCAATGCCCCCACCGAACGCTTCACACTCCACCACAAATAATTCATTGAAATCAGGTAGTTGCAGAACTGGGGCGGATGCGAGTGTTTGTTCGAGAGCTTGAAAGGATAGTGATGCTGCTTCACTCCAATTGAAGGCATTTTTCTTTAGGAGGGCTGGTCAATGGTGCTGCTAACTGTCCGTAATTCTTGATGAATTTTCAGTAGTATCCTACTAACCCCAGGAACCCTCTCAAAACTGAAATAGTTTGAGGTTGTGGGCACTCTGAAATTGTTTGAATCTTTTCTAAATCCATGGTTACCCCTGCATCTAAAATAATGTGGCCTAGATAGGCCACCTATGGCTTGGCAAAGGACCATTTGGAGTGTTTTAAATGAAGTTGGTGTGCCCAGAGTAATTGAAATACAACCTGTAAATCCTCTAAATGTTGGTTCCATGACTTGCTGTAAATTAATATATCATCAAAGAATACAAGCACATATTTTCAGAGATAGTCATGAAATACCACGTTCATTAATGCCTGGAAGGTGGATGGGGCGTTGGACAACCTAAACGACATTACCACAAACTCAAAATGCTCGTGATGAGTGCAGAAGGCTGTTTTCTCAATGTCTGTCTAATGCATTCTAATTTGATGGTACCTAGATTGTAAGTCTAATTTTGTGAAAACCCGTGAGCCATGCAATTCATCCAGGAGATCATCCACCACTGGTATAGGAAACTTATCCTTTATAGTTTGTGCATTCAATTCTCTATAATCCAAAAAAAATTTCCACATGTCATCATGTTTCTTAACTAGGAGGATTGGAGAGGAGAATAGTGACTTGCTGGGTCCAATGAAGCCTTGTTCCAGCATTAGTTTATATTGGCGTTCAATTTCATCCTTTTGGAGGTGTGGATACCTATAGGGTCTGACCACCACTACATCTGATCGGGTTTTCAAACAAATTCTATGATCACAGTGCCGCAAAGGAGGCAGCCCGGAAGGCTCCCGAAACAAGACTAGAAACTCTTCCAATAATTTCTCTAAAGTGCTACTCAGTGGGTTATGCTTGTGGTGTTGGTGGAGTTGTTGTGCCATTTTAGCTTGTCTGCCCTATAACATTACTTGGTGTCCTTCAGCCACAAAACTCATAGTTAAGACAACAAATCCCACAAAATTGGGCCCAAGGTTTGCAACCATTTGATTCACAGTACCATATCAAATACAGCTAATGGTATGATAAAAAATTCAGTAGTAAAATGAGTGGTACCAATAGAAAATTTTATTGCCTTGCTGACCCCATAGCTAGGGACTTTATCTCCATTTGCGACTGAAATCCCCCACCGGGTCTCAAGTTGGATGAGGCAATTGGATGAGGCTGGATCTCAAGTTGAAGATGTTGAGCAGCTGTCATGCTTAAAAAATTGTGGGTACTTCCCGAGTCCACTAACCCCACTAGAAGCTGTGCTTGAACCATTGCCCGCACTTGCATTGTTTTGACTGACTTTTGTCCAGTCATTGCATTCAAAGAAATTGTTGGTTCGTTCTCCTCTGGAAATTTTTTAGTCGTGTCCTCTTCTTCCAATGTATCTAACTCCAAGCAAAATATTTTTTACATTGGTGTCTTGCCGTGTGAAGTTCATCATAGTTATAACATAAGTTCCTTTTCCTTCGAGCCGCCATCTCAAATTTGTTTAATTTTCGTATATGTTGTACTACTGGGCTTTGTATCTCATGTCAAACCATTAATCGGGGTATTTTTTTGTGGTGGCACTATTGGGAATGATACCTAAGGCGAAATGTTCCTTCTCCCCCCTGCCAACCAGTCCTCCAAATTTAAATTTTCTGTTTTGCTTCTACTGCTTGAGCTAAATCATTGCTCGGCCCAAATTAGTAGGTGCGTTGAGCTCCACCTCCAACTTCAAGGATTCATTAAGGCCTACTATAAACAAACTTACATGTTGGTCGACTCTAACCATCCTGCTTGCTCAAGCAATTTTTTAAAAACTATTTTTGATAAATTTCCACGGATTTGGTTGTATTGGATTTGGTCTATCTTAATACAACCAAATCCCCCAACGGGTTGCTGTATGTTGGCGGCCCAAACCGTATAGTGCATAACTCCTTAAATTCTTCCCAATATAATACCAGTCTCTCCAATTTGACTTGACAAAACTATAGTTGTGCTTCATTGAGCATGTGGAAGGCGGCCAAGCCCACCTTATCAAAGTCTGTTGTTCGTTGTTCGTTGATTGCAAAAAAAAATTCACATCTGTGTAACCAAATTAAGGGGTCGTCGGCCCCAATGAAGGTGGGAAAATCTAATTTTGTGTACCTGGGTACGGAACCTCCACCCTGCGTAGGGAAATTTGTGTGCCTTGCAGACTGCTCTCCCCGTCTACTATACAAGTTGTCTTCCACCCTTCGATCAAAGGGCTGATTTATTCCAACCACTCTCTGAAACCTTGCTCGTGATTTGTTCCATCTGTTGTACGAGTCTATTCTCCCATGCTGCCATTCGCACATAATTCTATGCGTTCATCTCTACGTGCATCTCTCTGATTCACACCTCATTGTCTACCGGCATATCTCTGACAATGGTTCTCAACCCGTCACTGCTGGATGAATCCCCCATGTTGTTATGTTCCCTGGTCATGGATCTTGTAACACTACGATGTGGGAAAGGATCTAGTGTTGAGTCCTACGATTTAGAACAAGAATTGAAGGAGATAGAGCAGATTCATTGAAGGGAACCTAGACCTTTGGGTTCGTTGAGGAGAACTCCAATCCTAGGGTTCGTTGAGGAGAAATCTAATATCTGGTTTAGGTAAATCAAGACTTGACCTTTTCCATTCCTTACACCCTAAGTAGGGTTCACGCTAACAAGGTTCAAGAGCACACAAATTACAGATATGCCCCTCCACGACACTTAACTTGAAAATTAAATTAACTTAATGATTAAGTAATTGACTCAGCCACGACGCTTTTGAATGACTCAGCCAACTATTGAGTCCACAACAAATTTCAACAAGTATCTTAAATTATAGCCATGTAGTAGCCAACAATTGAGAGTCATGGAGGGGTAGGGTAGAGTTGCAAACTCAAGTGAATAATGAAGTTGGATATTATCTGGGAGCCCCGTTGTGAGACTTCTATCATCTAGAACTAGGAATCTTAAATTAGAGTCTACTTTCGTAGATGGGGTTGTTGTTGATGGTTAATTAGTTTGTACAAAAAATTGGTGTTTAGGAGAAAATGGACAAGAGTTGGGTGAATATTGTTTGCAAAAGACCCTTGAGTGAAAAATTAGAAAAGGGTGGAAGATTTTATTTGTATGACTTACACCAAATATATGCTAGGGTCATATATAAGATGCACTATCCATGCATGTGTGCTAACAAAGTTTTTGGGATGTATGCCAAATAAAGGACTAATTATATGTTAATGAGACGTTATTGAGTTATACCCAATGGACATTCATAGGAACAACTCAATGACTATGAGGAAACTCATCAAAGGAATTATGGTACAACTCCGACCAATGATGAAACGAGAGGTGAAGGTGGTATACACGGTGGTATCCATGATCTCATCCGAGAAGTACAAACCAAAGAAACCTCTCTCAATGACAATCAACAGAGACCAATAGTCATGCTGAAATCTATGGGCTTGGAGCAATTGGGTTTGACAAATTTACTAGCGTGTTGATGGATGCCAATAGACCATTATATCTTGGTTGTCAAAACTTCTCTAAGCTAAAGTTTTTTATCCATTTTCTCTTATATCAAAACATATTCCAACATGATCAATAAAGCATTGGACAACATACTTTCTTAGTTGAAATTACTTTTCCTCTTGGCGAGTCATTGCCTCACCACTATTACGAGGCCAAATCCCTTTTATTTGAATTGGGATTCTATTAAAAGAATATACAAACTTGTATTGTATTTTATTTTGGAAGGAATATGAAAAGTAAGACAAATATCCACAATGTCACGAATCGAGATCATATGATCGAATAATAAACTAAAGCTGGTTCTGTAGAAAATCTTATGTTATTTTCCACTTAGATCACTACTTCAACAGTTGTTTATATCAACCGTTGTAATTGAGGACATGAGGTGGCATGCCGAGAAGAGATTGGATGACACAAATATGTTGAGACATTCGAAAAATTCAGACTTTTGGCACGACAAAGATCATCCATGGTTTGCTACAAATTCACGAAATGTAAGTCTAGGTCTTGCAAGTGATGGTGTCAACCCATTTGGCAATATGAGTTCATCATACAATATATGGCCTATGGTGTTGATGTCATATATTATGCCCTATGGAAATGTATGAAAGATTATTATTATGTGATGAGTTTACTAATTCCAAGGCCTAAGTCTCCAGGCAACAATATTGATGTTGATTTACATCCTTTGGTGGATGAGTTGAAAGAGTTATAGGAAGAAGGTATGTAGTCTTTTGATGTATATCAGGAAAGGTATTTATAATGTATCTTAATTTTGACCATAAATAATTTGCTAGCATAGGGTCACTTTCTAGTTGGAGCATGAAGGGAAAATTAGTATGCTCAACATGTATGAGTCAAACACACTCTATTTGGTTGTAACATGGAAAAATGAATGTTATATGGGTCATCGATGTTTTTTACCTATGGACAATAAGTGGCAAAGGGATATGAGAGAGAAATGCATGAGCTCATTGGTATGTTGTATGGTAAAACATATGCCAATAGGAAAAGGAAATGATCTCCAATTGAATTGCATTGGCAAAAGGAAAGCATGCTTTTTTTAGTTGAGTTATTGGTCAAATTTGAAGCTAAGACATAATTTGGATGTCATAAATATTGAAAAAAATATTGATCATAGTATGATGGGCACAATTCTTACATAAGTGGTAAAATCAGATAATGAGGGTAGGAATATGTTTTCCAACTTACATAAGATCATCACTATATCTCCTTGTAGTATCTCCAACACAAAAACTCTATGAGTGTTTTTTAGTACAACCATTTAAAGAATAATCTCAAATCAATAACTGCAGTTGTTACATTGTTTGATAGATAACCACGTAAACCCATGAAAAGTAAATATTGCATCATTAAATGGAAATTATGAGTCTACCTCAACACTACTTGATATGTTTGAAGCAACTTGATTTAGAAACTTTATGTTACATAGACATGAACAAAATCATTTTTTTTTCTCTTGTAAAGACATTGTGTTTGATGCTAGAAGCATATAAACAAAATCACCATCTCTTGTCCAATGCGGTTCCTTTTTAATTCCCATATCTTCTAAGTTAAGCCCATTCATCATGATGGTCTATCTAACAAGTTCATCTACTTCATAAGGCATTATATTGTAGTCCGATACAATCTCGATAGATGTACCCAATTGGAAGGTTTCTTCAAAGTTGAAAACATCAGTACGGAATAAAGCTTGCCCAAAAGGTTAAATCAACGAGGCTTATATTAACAATGAACTTTGATGTCTTGCTTTATGTATTTATATGGGGTTGAAAAAAGATTTACTTGAACATCAGAATTACAGTGGAGATGTTGGTACTAAAATATTGGGTTTTTTCACTCACTACCCGTGCGCTGAGTGGAAGAACTGAATTGATACTTGATCCGAATTTTTACTAAAAAAAATTGTGAATTATACTGAATAACTATGATAAGATTGAATAATATTTCCTATAAGTATTTATTAGTTTTACTTTATATGATTACATTTAGCATATGAGTGTTAATCATATAGTATTTCTCTTAAATAGTGGGCACAAGGAAGTATTGAAAACCAATGATATAACCAATCAGGATCAACGACCCAAAGAAGAGTTTGCCGTTTGGTTTAGACATATAGTTAGTTGTGTTCATTACGATGTATATGGCTCAAATAATTATTTTATTAAGTGTAATATGGCAGATGTCATCTAATTTATTACATGTCACAACTTTAGAGGCTTGTAGCCAGCTTGAATCAAGCAATTATATCTATTGTCTCAGTATGAATCCCATATCAAACAACAGTTACTCAAGTAGTATTGTTAATGGCATACACACACACACACACCAAACAACTTTAGGCCAATTGTAGGACTCAAAATAACAACATTGTTATGAAGGGATTCTACATGGATAATTACCTTGACTACTATGGGGTTGTAATTGATATAATTGAATTATGGTAAGGCAATAATTTAGTTTCTGTACTCAAGTGCAAGTGGTTTGATATAAGCAATACTTGAGAAGGTATTAAGAATGATAAGTGATTTACTATTGTTAACACAGTACAAACATGGTGCAATTACGATTTTTTCACATTGGTGCTTCAAGCCGACAAGGTTTATTACAAAGATGATCCTAAAAATGATGGCCTATGGCTTGTAGTTTAGAAATCAGTTACGAAAAATATATATAATGTATTAGAGCAACCATTAACTACATCAAATGAAGCAAACACCTTCCAACTAGAGGTGTCAAGTTTTTTTTGTCAAGAAAGACAACAAAATTTGGCACTTAACAAGGTTAGACATTCCACTTGAATGTACAAGTGCGCCAATTCACATGGTAGACAACGAAAAAGACAATGAAAAAGAAGAAGAAGACAAGTCTAAGGAAGAAGAGCAAGAAGAAAAAAAAAAGGAGAAGATGAACATATGGAAAGAAAAAAAAAGTGAAATTAGACGACTAAGAATGTGAATAACTTTCGATAATCAACAATGTTAGTTTATGACGATGTCTTTAAATTGGAGTCTTCTATGTCATTTGTATTAGTAGCATTATTGATATTGTATAAAATAATTTTCAAATCATCTTACTTCATGCCTTCTCGTCCACCTAGGCTACTACTCCCTCATCTTGCACCATTCAGGGATAGTTCGACAGATTCGTAGATCCATGATAGTTAGCCACTAGGAGAGGACTATCGAGTCTCAAATACCTAGGGTATTTAAGACAACTCAAAATTTTATTTTCTATTTATAAAAAATTGTTTGTAGTTTATTTATTTACTTTACAAATAATGTTTTGTACAATATAGATGCCTCCATATCTTTTTCATCCATGACACTTGCATCCACATCATATAGATCCATGTCCACATCTGGTCCAACCACGTCTCCATCCACATCCTCGATTAGGCGAGGATGTGGCCCATCAAAGAGTTCCAGAGTGGACGACACCATGAGAGAGTTAGGGAGGAAGATCCCTTTGGAGTAAGGGATTCACAGAGGAGAGCATTTGGGTTTTATAGTCCCCTCTTTACTCATTGGGTAAGCCATGTCCTTTGCAACCATGTGGATGAAAGGGTAGAGAAGTTCAAGGCCCACATTGATGATCTGTTATTGGCTATATACCCTTATATCGAGGTAAATATTACAAATTCCTCAGTTAGAGTTTTTAACGTGCCTGTATTGATAAAAAAAATTTATGTTATTTTTTTGGTTTAGGATAAGTTTGATCTTGATTTACAAAGTAACGAGGCAACTCGAGTCATCGTGTATAGGGGTGACACCAAGCTAAACCAACAAACATGAAATAAGTCTCGTTAAGTATAACAATCCAAGATCGGCTTGTTAACACATGAGCCGATTCTTTAGTATAGATTTTTTTTTATGAAAATGCCCTTTACTCTAATTGCTCTCGTCAATTCCCTCTTTAGTTGGTTGATAGTTGCTTTTATTTACCTCAAACCTCAAAGACGATCGATAGTTTAACCCTTTTGGATCCCTCAACATCTAATGCTGTTGTTTGCCAATGGAATAAACACTATTGATGGAGGTATTTGTTCTTTCTTTTAGGTCTATTAAGCTGGTTATTATACATTAATATGTTCCATTACAAAGTCCTAGACTCCAGTGTAATAACTTGTAGTTCAATGATACTAAGTTTATCACAATATTCTCTTTATTTATTTTTGTAATTTTTTATTTTTAGAGTTTTGAATGTAGGTTGAAGCTTGAACCAGGCTCGAGCTCGAGCTCAAACTCAGTTAAAATATTTTGGCTTGAACTCATTCCAATTTTAGGCTTAGGCTATGGTAGTTCATTCACTAGTTTTGAAAAAGAAAAAGAAAATAATACCCATGCCGCTTACCATGACTGTAATACTAATATAAAGTTGGAGTCGGTATTCTCTGCTATACAACATCACGAGTCGCAATCTTAGCCCTGAGAGGATTTTTCATCATAAGGATGATACGCATCTGCTCGCTCAGATCGGGGAGGTCGCCATCGATTTCAGGCGACCACTTGAACGCCCGTACCAGATTCCCAAGAGCTAGAGCTACTTGCAGCTTCCCTAGCTCCATCCCTGCGCAAGTCCTCAGCCCTGCTCCGAACGGGATGAACCACTGCTCCACGCTCTGCTGCTTTCCTCCGTCACCGTCGTTGCTCCGTGTCAGAAACCTCTCCGGCTTGAAACTATCCGGATGCTCCCAAACCTCTGGATCATAATGCAACGCATGGATGTTAACCATCACTCTAGTTCCTTTCCCCACTCGTCTTCCTTTGAGCTTCGTATCCTTAGCAGCACCGTGGGGGACGGCCATGGGTGCGATCGGCTTCATCCTCATCGTCTCTTTCACAACAGCTTGCAAATATTGTAGTTTGCCCACATCTTCCATTTTTACCATCTGGCCGCCGCCGCCGCTTTGGTTAACGATTTCTTTGTAGACCTTCTCTTGTACGTTTTGATGGTGAATCAAAAAAGCCAGGGCCCATACTATGGTAGATGCGGTGCTGTCGACTCCTAGTAAAAACACCTCATAGATGTTGGAGATGATCACATCTTCTGGCAAGTGCTGGGAGCGTAAGACATGTAAGAAAGAATGTGTGGGCGGAGATTGTTGAAGATAAGGGCGAAGAACTTGTATGATCTGGCTTTTCAAGTCGAGTATCATTCGACGCAGGCGATGGACGGAAGGGAGGAAAGAAACGAAGGGAAAGGCCTCGGCGAGACTGCCATAACTTGTAATTTTTATGGTCGCCTCCAGTATTTCATCCAAGGATTCAACAAACGATTCACTTTCTACGCGGGCACCGAAGCAGACGTGAGAAAGAAGACGAATTGTGGCTCGACGAATGTTGCTGAGCGGCTGGATCACATGGTCTTTCGTCTCTGCAGCTTGCTGTTTCATTCTTCCTATCATGGTCAGCAAGTCTTTCTCGTGTTGCTCCGACTGGGCGGAGACAATAGAGGGACCAAGAGGACCGTTCTGCAGACCTCGCTTGAGGGCGTTCCAGGAGGAGCCAGCATCGGAGGTGCTGATGGTGCTAAAGCCGCCGAAGATGGCCTTCACCGTCGGCGATATAGTCCGGGAAGCGTAATCGGACGATTTGGACACGAGCACCTCCCATGCAAGCTCGGCATTGGAGACAACAATCATGGGTGTTCTGCTACCGATCCAGATGGTCATGGCCGGGCCATGGAGGCGAGCAAGTTCGGCCAGAGTATGGTGCATGAGGTTTCCACCTCGGGCGAGTTGGTGCAAGTTTCCAATGATGGGCAGCTTGCCGGGTCCGGGTGGCCAGTCGGTTGCAGAAGCACTTGTCCGCAGAAGCCTTCCCAGTACAATAAGGAAGGCAACAACACATGCTACAGTGATGAAAGCCGAGAGCAGTTGCTGCAGTCCCATGCCTCCACTACCTCTCCCAAGTCTTCTGGTTCTACACCAAATGGACTACCTCTCCCAAGTCTTCTGGTTCTATACCAAATGGGCATTATTGATCTGTTTGAAATAAACAATTGGGAAAGTGATTCTGGAGGAAATATTCAAGTCAAGACAAGCGCTTGCACGATTATGTATCTGTGGCTTGAACTACCGAGTTATGTTGACTCCTTGTGTAATAATGAGGAATTTGATTAAACCAATACTTTTAAGAAAATATTTATAAAAAATAATAAATTTAATTTTAAAAATACCAAACTTTGACCGGCCAACGGTAAAATTCTAATGCAATACGTTAACATTGACCACCACGTATTGCTTGATTAAGTTATGCTATTCGACAATCCGGATCGTTGATGGAGATTCTAATTATGATGATTAAATTTTAGGGAATATCCTTTAAATACCCATTTAAAATAAAATATTTTCAAAAATACTGATGTCATCAAAATATTTCTAAAACTACCCAACTTTGACCGGTCAAATGCCTGTGTGTGCAGTCAAAAGCGACATGTAAGCTTTGACTGCTTATGTGTTGCCACATCATCCGTGCAGTAAACATAGATTCACACGTCGTCTGACATGTCATTATTTTACTATGTCATCTGCCACATAAGCTGACATGTCATTAAATGAAAAAATTGAATAATTTTAAAAAAAAATCAGATACATTTTTTATTACCTAATATCTACAATATTGGACATTTATCTTTGGGAAATGTAATAAATTTTATGTCTCAAAGCCTAAAAATTATTTTAGAGTTTAAAAATACAATTTATTTGTATAATTTTTATCACATTATTTAAAAATTAATAAATTATTAAAAATATATATTAGTTAATTAAAAATATTACAACACTTTTTATTATCAATTAAAAATATTTATTAACTGAAAAAGTATGAAAATTTTACTTGAGTTTAAAAAATAAATGTACCGGTACACTTTTTATTACCTTATATATAAAATAATAAGTTATAAAAAATCTTACTCTTACCATTTTAACACCTTTTTATTATCAATTTAAAAATTATTTTAATAAAAAATTTTGAAAATTTTAGTTATGAGTTTAAAAATCAAATTTATCAATACGTTTTTTTCAAATTTATTATTACCTTATATTTAAAATAATTAAAAATAAATTAAATATATAATTAATTAAAAAATCTTACTCTTACTAATTTAACATATTTTATTATTGATTTAAAATATTTTTTAATTTTTTAATTGAGAGGGGGGGTCGAGGGCGAGGTCTGAGGCCGAGCGGTGGGGTGCGGCGGCAACAGGCACTACGAGAGGGGAGAGGAGAGGAGAGGAGAGGAGGTCGAGGCTGAGCGACGACAGCGAGAGGAGAGAGGGCGAGGCCAGAGGAGGCCGACGCCGAGTGGCTGTGAGAGGGCGAGAGGAGAGGGGGAAAGAGGAGAGGAGAGGAGGTCGATTCCAAGTGACAACAGTGAGAGGAGAGAGGGCAAGGCCAGAGGAGGACGAGGCCGAGTGGTGGCGAGGGGTGTGAGGAGAGGGGGCGAGAGGAGAGGAGAGGAAGCCAAGGCCAAGCGGCGGCGAGAGGGCGAGAGGAGAGGAGAGGAAGCCGAGGCCAAGCGGCGGCGAGAGGGCGAGAGGAGAGGAGAGGAGAGGAGGCTGAGGCCAAGCGGCGGCAAGAGGGCGAGAGGAGAGGGGGCGAGAGGAGAGGAGAGGAGAAAGATGAGAGGGGACACATAAGGCATTTAAAATAACTTATTTTGAAAAACAATGCGGTGGAATATGGTGAGGATTATTTAATTTTTATTTAATGATGTGTCAGCTTATGTAGCATATGACATGGTAAAATAATGACGTGTTAGAGGACGTGTCGACCTATATTTACTGTACTGATGACATGGTGACACATAAGCAATCAAAGCTTATGTGTCGATTTGATTGCACACATAGGCATTTGACCGGAATTCCCTAAATTTTATGCATACATCACAGTAAGAGATTAAAGGGTTTAAAACATGTAATCATATAACTAGTTATACTAATTTGGTTATGGGTATAAAATCTCTCCCATAAGCTTCAAAACAATTAAGTTCGAAACATTGATGATTTATTTAAAAAAGAAAGTCCAATGTTTATTGTGTAGGATGATAAGAAAGAAGAAAATTAAAGCACCAAAAAGAATTGTATAATCTATCGTAAGAGCAAGAGTTTAGAAACATGAAAGTTAGAATCACAAGAAACAGCTGTGTGCCTTTAGCCAATCTTTAGGCCCTGTTAGTACCCATAATTGGAAATTTATATCCCAAGAAAAAGTAGAAATATTTTTCCTAAGAGACACATTTTCAAGAAACCTTTATATAAAATCCTAGTAGTGCTTTACTAGGAAATTACATGGAAAATTTTAAAATTTTCCAATGAAAATTAAATGGACTTGTTAGTGCCCTTTTTAGGAAAGAAATAAAAATTATTAATCAATCTTATACATTACTATTATTATCCCATGAATTTTTAGTAAAATAAATTATCGAATACAAAATTACTATGAAAAATTGTTTTATCGAATACTTATTCAAAAAAAAATTCATATTGTTTTTTGGCCCCATCTTGGCTAGAAAATCTTACCTAAAAAATTATATGATTTTCCTAATAAGAATTTCCAGCTAAAAAAAAAAAAGTTTCCAAGAAACATGAGGTATTTCTATTAGAAATACCTTTTTGATATTTCTTGAAAAAGGTTCTAACATGGCCTTAGACTTAAGCATGGGAATGGGTCAGGCAGAGGTGCTTCTAATTTATTATTAGCTCTTACATATAATACGCATATAAACTTTCAAATTTAATGTCACATAGTATAAATTACCAATCACATGGAGACACATTTAATAGTGGGATACATGATCCTGTCTTAATGATGATGCTTTATTGTTCGAAGTTAGGCTGACCGATTGCGTTACAAATGGTTAAAAATATTAGTGGTTCGACGAATTAATTAAAAGAGGGAAATTTAGGGTTCGCTGGTCTAGTTTATCGTGTTAGTGGGTTCAAATTTGACAATAAAAAATGAGGAATATGTGAAACAAAATGGTTTGGACTCTAGAATCGAGACAAATGAAGTAACCAAATGTTGGGGATTTTGGGGGATTTCAGAGAGACGACGGCCAGAGAGAAAACAAAGCGGGAGAAATTTCTTGATTATTCCACAGTAAACCTAAGTTACAAGAAGTTAAATACTTCATACAGAAAATTACATAAAAGGTCTAAACAAGACCAGTATTTATAGTTCTATCTCGAATGAAATCGGGACCCAACAAAACTACTCCCTATTCATGAGATAAAACCCTCAACCAAACTTACTTTGTCATGACAAGTTTCAAGCTTCAAAGGAGGTAAAGACTTTGTCAACATGTCGGAGCCATTCTCAATCATGTGAACTTTCTCCAACATCAATTCTTTCTTTTCAAGCACATCACGTATCCAATGATGACGTAGATCAATGTGCTTTGATCTTGAATAAAATGTGGGATTCTTGCTCAAATGGACACTTTGATTATCACAAAGTAACACATACCTCTCTTGCCGAATGTCCAATTCTTGAAAGAACTTCTTCATCCACAATAGTTCTTTGCATACTTCGGTTATTGCAATGTATTAAGCTTCAGTTGTGGAGAATGCAACACATTTCTGTAGTCTCGATTGCCATGAGACAACACCATTTTCAAAACAAACCAAATAACCGGATGTTAACTTCCTCGAGTCAACATCTCCGGCCCAATCGGCATCCGTATATGCCTCCAGAACTGGTTTACTAGCCCCGTAACAGAGACAATAACCAGTAGTACCACGAATGTACCGAAGAATCCATTTCACAACATCCCAATGAGCTTTTCCAGGGTTGGAGAGATAACGACTTACCACTCCAACAACATGAGCAATATTCGGCCTTGTACACACCATTGCATACATCAATGAACCGACCACGGATGCATACGACACCTTCTTCATTTCTTCTTTCTCCTTTTCATCCTTTGGACAATCATCAAGTGTCAACTTGAGATGACTAACAAGTGGAGAAGAACCTGGTTTGCATTTTCTCATATTGAACCGTTCAAGCACCTTTCCCAAATACCTTTCTTGTGACAACCAAAGTTTGCACCTTTCCCGATCTCTATTAATTCTCATACCAAGAATTTGCTTTGCGGGACCTAATTCCTTCATTGTAAACTCATTCCCACGCTTTTCTTTCAAAGCTCCTATCTCCTTTGTATCATTACCGACAACCAACATATCATCGACATAGAGTAAAAGAATAATAACATTTCCACTAGAGTACCTTTTCATGAAGACGCAATTGTCGGAAGTGGTCTTGCTAAAATTGTTGTCACACATAAAGGATTCAAATCTTTTGTACTAGTTTCGCGGTGCTTGTTTCAAGCCATAAAGGCTCCTCCTCAATCTGCACACAAAGTCCTCTTTGCCTTTTTTAGCAAATCCCTCGGGTTGCTCCATACAGAGGTCCTCCTCCAAATCACCATGGAGAAAAGCGGTTTTCACATCAAGCTGCTCAATCTCCAGATTCAAACTAGCGGCCAAACCGAGTATAACCCGAATAGAGGACATCTTGACCATGGGCGAGAATATCTCCTCAAAATCAATCCCTTTCTTTTGATCAAATCCCTTTACAACTAACCGAGCCTTGTACCTCGGCTTTAAATCTGTGCCATATGATTTCAAATGAAATACCCACTTGTTCCTGAGTACCTTCTTACCCTTAGGCAATTCAACTAACTCAAAGGTGCGATTTTTATGGAAGGAATTCATCTCATCTTGTATAGCTTCAAACCACTCACCCTTTTGCTCATGACACATAGCTTCTTCAAAGCTTTCAAGTTTACCACCGTCAGTGAGCAAAACATACTCATGTGGAGAGTATCTTGAAGTAGGCCTTCGTCCACGATTTGATCTTCTCAACTTTTGTAAAGGTTGACCTTGATTTTATGATTGCTCACCTGATCTTCAGTTTCGGCATTCTGGTTGCTTTCACCTTCTTGGTTAGTTGAGATGGGTGTAAGATCAACAAAGTGGCTAGAAGAG
Source organism: Aristolochia californica (assembly GCF_029961685.1). Lineage (NCBI taxonomy): Eukaryota > Viridiplantae > Streptophyta > Magnoliopsida > Piperales > Aristolochiaceae > Aristolochia > Aristolochia californica. Next base: position 20,987,962 of record NW_027181771.1, read on the forward strand.
GTTTTCACATTTTTCAGGATTTCCCAAATTTTCAACAGTTTCTTCTTCAAAGAAAACTACATCCCGACTCCTTAACACCTTCTTGTCAATCGGATCCCACAGTCTATAACCAAATTCACCGATTTTGTAACCCAAGAAAAAACACTCTTTTGTCTTGCTATAAAGCTTGGCTCTTTCATCTTTAGGAATGTGCACAAATACTCGACAACCAAATACCCGCAAGTGTCCATAAGACACATCTTTTCCGATCCAAACCCACTCGGGAACATCACCATCAAGTGCATGAGAAGGTGAGAGATTAATCAAATGAACAGCAGTATTCATCGTTTCACCCCAAAAAGCTTTTGAAAGCTTCGAATGAGAGAGCATACACCGTATTCTCTCACAAATTATGCGATTCATTCTCTCGGTTACTCCATTCTGTTGCGGGGTTTTTGGCACCATTCTTTCAAGCTTGATTCCATTAACCTTGCAGAAGGTCTCAAATGGCCCACGGTACTCACCTCCATTGTTTGATTGAATGCATTTCAATTTCTGAACTGTTTCTCTTTCAACTGTAGCAAGGAACTGTTTGAACACTTCCAAAACTTGATTCTTTGTCTTCGAGGCATAAGCCCATAGCTTTCTATAATGATCATCCACGAAAGTACCAAAGTAAAGAGCTCCTCCAAGTGTGCTATCACCCATGGAACAAAGATCAGTATGAACCAAATCCAAGACATTCGACTTCTTAGTGGTAGGACTTCTCTTGAAAGCAATTCGATGTTGCTTACCCGCCAAACAATGCGTACATGTTGTCAGAGATGTACCATCACTCGGTACACAGTCCTTTCTAGCCAGAATTTGAAGCCCTTTCTCACTCATGTGACCTAGCCGCAAGTGCCACAAATCGGTTGAGTTACCTTCTATTGCATTCACCTCGCCACATAATTTAACCCGCGTTGTATAAAGTGAGTTTGATTTCTCACCCCAGGCAACAACAAGAGAACCTTTGGACAACTTCCACTTCCCATCACCAAAATGACTACAATACCCTTCATCATCAAGAGCACCAACAGAGATCAAATAAAGTCTCATATCCGACACATGCCGAACATTATTGAGAAGTAACCTGCACCCTACACTGATCTCCACACACACATCTCCAATGCCGGAGATGTAACATACCCCATCATTCCCCATTCTTACCTAGCCAAAATCACCTTGCCTGTAAGAAGTGAACAAGTCACGTCTAGAAGTGACATGAAATGAAGCTGCTGAGTCTATCACCCAAGTGGAGTCTTGACTTGTGAAAGTGACAAAACCGGCATCACAAGCAATGATCACTTCACCGTCATATGCAGCGGCAGCGGTAGCGGTGTTTTCCTTCTCATTCTCATCATATCTGGGTCTAGACTGATCCCTCTTAGTCTTTGCCTTCAGCTTTTTGCACTCAAACTTCATGTGTCCCGGTTTTTGGCAATAGTAGCAAACAATGCCCTTGCGAGATTTCAATTTCCCTTTCGACTTATCATTGTTGTCATGTCCGTGAGAGTTTCTATGTCTACTCCTTCCACAATTCTCAGTAACAAGAGCAGCTGACTCGTTTGTAATGCCCAACTCTTTATGCCTCAATTCCTCATTGAGCATGCTATTTTTCACCATGGCAAGAGTCATAGTACCATTCGGTGCCGAATTGCTCAATGACACTACAAGAGTCTCCCAACTATCCGGTAAGGAACTCAAAAGAATTAGGGCTTGTAGTTCTTCATCCAAAACAATTTTCATAGTAGCTAGCCGATTCACACAGTCCTGGAACCGACTCAAATGCTCACTTACTGATGAGCCCTCGTGATACTTCATGTTGACAAGTTTCTGAATGAAAAAGGCTTTGTTTTGGGCTGTTTTGCGCTCATACAAACTCTCAAGTTTCTCCCACAACTTCTTGGCATCGGTTTCTATTGAGACATGATGAAATACTGAATCATCAACCCACTGTCTGCTCAAGGCTACAGTTTTACGGTTGGATAAATTCCAAGCAACATCAGTTTTATCCACTAGTTTTACACCCATTTTCGGTTCATAAGCATCCTTACAGAACAAGAAGTCTTCCATTCTGGACTTCCAGATGGAATAATTGGACGAAGACAACTTAATCATCGTATCCTGATTTTGATTTCCCTCCTCCATTCCAGCAATTTATTGATAAATTCAGAACACACAAAAAAATTACTAGAACAAAATTACCGGGAATAGTGTCGTCGGATTGAGCACACGGCAAACTCCTCTCCTCCTTCTGCTATCGGCAACAGCGACGGCGTCGCAAGGTTACTGCAGCGGCAACAAAAAAAAAATCCCACGGACTCTCTTCTCTCTCTCTACAACAACGAAACCAAACAGGAGCTCTTCTCTCCCTCTGCGGCAACGGAATCAGACAGGAGCGAGCGTCGGGAGGGCGTGTACGGAATGGTGTTTTGTAGGGCAGCTGGCCGACTAGTCAGACTGCGGCGACGACGCTGGGGCCGATACGCGATGGAGAACTGAGACCTGACGTTTACGACAACCCCGCCGTCAAACTCTGGGTCAAATATACTCCACCCGACGCCCAAAAATGGATTAGGAGTCTCCCTGTGTCGTTGTCGAACGAGAACTTTTCTCCCGCAATCGTCGCCGAACTGGTTATACCAACTCTGATACCAGATGTTGGGGATTTTGGGGGATTCCAGAGAGATGACGGCCAGAGAGAAAATAGAGCGGGAGAAATTTCTTGATTATTCCACAGTAAACCTAGGTTACAAGAAATTAAATACTTCATACAAAAAATTACATAAAAGGTCTAAACAAGACCAGTATTTACAGTTTTGTCCTGAATGAAATCGGGACCCAACACCAAATGTTCGATATTCGTTGGTGCGAGGAGAAAGCCAAGTAGGAAGCTACCAAAAGTGATTATTATTTTATCGAACGACAAGAGTAATGTCTTTTTCAACGACCTGTAAGTCTTTTTAAAAAGGTGTTTAGATAAGAACGACAATAGTCCACTATCTCTTATTGATCCTTAATCACTACTAAACTATTATTAATTATATATATATATATATATATATATATATATATATATATATTTAGATATTTATATATATTTTTAGATATTTATATTGGAAAAAAGTTGTATGCACCTTTACAACCTGTAAAAATGTTGTATGCTCAAGGGGGCAGTCCTTCAAGGTTTTCAAACTTACGAAAGCAATATACCAGTTGAATCAATTTGCGAGGGCATGGTTAAAAAACTTTAGTAAAGTCATATTAGATTATGAATTTAAAACATCATATAAGACATTTTGTCTTTGTCTTATATAGGAGCACCAAACCTATAGTTTTGATTGTGTAAGTATATGAGATCATTATCTTGGGAGATGATTAGCAAGTATTATTGATGTAAAAAATTACATTGACATTTTGAGACTAAAGATATTGGCTCTCTTAAATATTTTGTAGTGATTGATGAAGTGATAAAAAAAGGGGTTTAATCTTTCTTAAAGGAAATATGTTTTCGATGTTCTAAAGGAGGTGTGTGCTAGGAATTAGACGCCCTAATTCCAAACTGACAAGAGCAAATAATAATAATCATGGAAGAAGGAAAAAACAAGCACGAGAAAAATAAGATTTATACATTTTCGCCTCAAGGTGAAATTACCTATCTTACATCGTTGCAGTAATCCATTATGAAGATGAAATAGTTTACAAGAGAGATCACACACACTTATAGGTGTTATTTTTCTCTAACTTCTCTTGGCCGCAATTGTTGATCCTCGGATGATGAAACCCTAATAGCGATGCCTCAAATATAAAGAGGAAACTAGGGCAACCGTGATACAAGAGTAAAATTCCCAAACTGCCCTTAATGGAACAACAATTAATATATTAGCGTAGGGCGTTGATTAGGCTCCACAACTTAACAATCTACCATTTGGAGAGTAATCCATCATCAATATCTTCTCTATAGCAACAACAACTTCTCAATGCTCAAAAAGAAGTCCAACTGAAGTTGCACACAACTTCAGTTTCTCAATCATAACAGTCTTTGTCAACATATTAGTCGGATTCTGACTCCCTTGAATCTACTCAAGTGCTAAGACTCCATCCTCCACAACCAATTTGATGAAGTGATAATGCACCTGTATGTTATTTGTTCTGGCATGATAAATAGGATTCTTTGCTAAATGAATAGCACTTTGACTGTCACAATAAAACACATTCTTCCCATGTTTGAGACCTAATTCTTCCCATAACGATTACAGCCAGATCACCTCTTTGCTGACTTCGTTCACGACAACATATTCTGCCTTAGAAGTGGAAAAAGTAACTATCTTGTTGTTAAATTCCCGGATCTGACAATGCGATTCGTAGGGAAGAAGAAGAAAAGAGAAGAAAATCAAGCCGAAGGGAAGCTTGAAAACCCTAGGTTCTTTGAGGAGAACTCACACCCCTGAGCTCTTTGAGGAGAACTCAAAATCCTTGTTTACTCTAAATCAATACTTGCCTTTTCTCATTACCCTTACCCCTTAAATAGGGTTCACCTTTACAAGGTTCAAGATAAAATATTACAAAAATGACCCTGTGGGCAATTAATTCTTTAACTGAAATAAAATGAAGTAAAGTAAAGAAAAACAATTAATTAGACTCTAAATAACTTAATAATATTATTGCGTGCATAACATTACACCTCTCTTGGAGAAAGAGCTTGTACTCAAGCTTGATGGTAGGGTCTGTTTGCCGACGTCTCCACCTATTCCTAAGTAGCATCCGCGCAATCTGTGTCAGCCCTCTTGACGACAAAACTGGAGCATTCCACCTGAGAAGCAATTTTTTTTCAACATTGCTGGCATCACTTCCTGTAGCACACCTCAATACGATTAAGCAACCAAACAATAAGTTGAACTATCACTTCTAACAGGCAACTTTTGCTTCGACATTAGCAGCCCTTATGTGATCTGCCCCAACGGTTGCCTCATTGGCAAAATGCAGCATGTCCCCAGTAACCGCAGTAACCTGATTGAGCTGATTCTTAATTATGGCTGGCTGCCCAAGTCCATCCAGTGGTCCTGCACTTGTCTGTGTATACATTGCTGATATGGCTCCACAAAAATTCCAACAAAAGATAGAGATCAGGTTTTTCTTCTTGTCCCTTTGAGAACAGATTGAGCGAGCACTTGTAAGGTTTCCCAATTGGCAGTAACCAGCAAAGAGAGCATTCGATGCGGGTAGAACTTGCTTGTCCCTAATGATGTTCTCACAAACAACAACATACTTCTGCTGTTGAATTCTTTTCTCCAGCTGCACACCAATATGGTTTAGGTCTGTGTTGGTAGCAACAATGTTGTTGTAATTCTGCTAAGAGGATTTATGAAAAGCAAGTAGTGATCTCTGGTGAATTGTTGTAACTGTAGTAGGGAAGTTGGCATTCATTGCCTCGACAAGTTGAAGCCTTCCTATTGAAATAGAGGGCAAATTATTGTTGCACGTCCCATCTCAATTTGCAGCACTATTGTCTGCACTACCACTGTTTTCAGCATTGTTTTCTTGGCTGTCTGGTAGCACTGTTTTATGGTGAGGTGTCCCGTTCAGCACTGTCACAACAGCATCAAATGTAAAAGTTGTCATCCATGCAGTCGTCATGTGTCCCTCTGAGCATGCCAATATATATCTGCACTGCAACAACAACAACAACACAAAAATTGACTTTAGCCTCTAATTTTCCACTGGCAGTACCCAAATTATATATTTGGACAACAGACAAAACTTTAGCGGCACCTCCCATATCAATTGGCACCATTGCAAACCTGCACCCAACACTAGGCTGAATCCCTCTGAGCATGCCAACACAGATCTTGCAAGCTACATTACCCCCAACAATAGGTGGATATCTGCATAACCCATGTGCTGCAAAAACAACAACTTCTTCTAAGGATACCTGACTATCCAAACCCCAAACTAAGGCTGTAAAAGACAAAAAAAATTCTGAAGCATTTGCTCAATTACAGCCAACGAGTTATCTAGATTTCCAGAATTAATAGCACCTATTTCATTCTCAACAACATCTACTTTTCTGAATTGGTTTCGGGCTGTCTAGCAGCAATGTTTTCTGCACTGGCACAACAACATTGTGTCCTTGGCTGTCTAGTAGCACTAAGTTCTGCACTGGCACAACAGACATCATTTTGTTGACGAACCCATGAGCCGCTTCAGGTGGAACACGCAAATGCTCCAATTCAACTTCACATCTTCTCATGGCTGCATCATGGAATTCAAAAGGCACATTGCAAGAATCAGCAAGTCTTGCAAGCCTCTGTCCTACAATGTGGAGCCCATCTCCATGAGCATAGGTAGAATGAGAATCATCAACACTAGTTATTCATACATGTGGAGGACCACCAGGCTCCTTGCATTTTAGTTTGTTGTAAATCGAACTTCTTGAGTAGGCCAACCTTGCAACAGGACATGCAAGCATATAGGCACCAAGCTATTGAAGGGGCTCCCTTGAAACCGAAAACATCGGTCTTAATTCAGACATCAACCAACTGTCCATTTGGATAAGTCCAAACATTTCTCAGCACCATCCTTCAGATGGTTTTGAACGCGTTCAGGCTGTCTGTGCTCTACCACTGAGCTATGGACCCATGTATGAATTAGAACTGCAATTACAGCAAGTTGCTCTCTAGGAGCTACTCTCAGTATATTTTTTTTTTTTTGCTAGTTCTTGTGCACCACTGGAAATTGATGGCCATGGATCAAATGCAAAATCAATATGCCCATGCAAAATTGCAGCACTTATACTCTGTCTAGACTCCGCCCATAATATGATTTTTTCCCCTCCCCGCAGCATATTCTCCACCATTTCCAGAAAACCCAAACTACTAAGCATAAAAATCCAGTTCACCACCTTTCTTCCAGTAATTTCATCAAACAAATGCAAGTCATCTTCCATTTTCCTTTTCTCCTCTGGATTATCTCCAACCTGTCTATCTACTTGAGCCCCTTTCTGCATTGCAATAACAGCAGCTAGTTGAAAATTCATCAAACTGTTCAACCCAACAGTCTCTCCAGTTTTTCCCACGTTTGCTACCATCCCATTTCCTGAACTCACACCTGGTGGAAGAAATAACACGAACAATGGCCAAGCAACATACATATCACCCAAAAAATTAAGCACAAAGTTTTCAATTTGTCAAAGAACAGATGTATTGGTGTTGTTCTCATCAACAGAAAAATAAATCACCCAATTAAAATTTTCTACCATTCTTGGCACACCCAAAAAAATTTCATCTCGAATTGCAGATAGAAAAACCCGAATTCCTTCAAAATTGCTATGTTGCTCTGCTTCATGGAATAGAAAACCCCCATCCCCAAAATTCGAGTAGTGTTGTTGCTGCTCAGCCCATTTGAGCCCCATCAACCCTATGAAAGAATCGTTTTGACATACAAATCGAGGGCGTTTCAGAAACTTATCCCAAAATGCGTTGAACTTTGTTTCCTGGTGGGTTGTCGAAGGCGAGATTGAGAGGGAGAGTCTTGAAGCCAAATCTCACTTTACCTTTTTTCGACAAAGCCTCACCTTTTTTCGATGGCAAACAATACCCCTTTGGGGCTTCTCCACTTGGAGATTTTTCGAGACAATGGTCTCTCTAATTTTTTTCTTCTCCTATTCTCAGAGACTTTTGCATCCCGTGAGCAGGGGGTTGTTGAATACCCCTCCGAATTCGGAATTTCTATGTCCCCGATGGCTGATTTCTATGCTCAGAATGTTGAATTTTTCTGGCCCATAGCTTTTCTTCCCCTCTGAAACAGAATCTGCTTGAGCGAGTTTAGGTTGTATGACCTTTTCTTCAGCAATGTGTTTCTCCGTTATGATCACAAGACTCACACATCTCATGCCTGCATCCCCGGGATTATGGAGAACATTTCCTCTAGGATTAACGAATCGATCATTGTGTTCCCGCTCTGATACTAGTCGTTACGTTCCCAGATCTGACACAATGATTCGTAGGGAAGAAGAAGAAAAAAGAAGAAAATCAAGTTGAAGAGAAGCTTGAAAACCCTAGGTTCTTTGAGGAGAACGCACACGCCTGAGCTCGTTGAGGAGAACTCAAAACCCTTGTTTACTTTAAATCAATACTTGCCTTTTCTCACTACTGCTACCCCATAAATAGGGTTCACCCTTACAAGGCTCAATATAAAATATTAAAAAAATGCCCCTATGGCCTATTAATTCTTTAATGAAAATAAAGAAAAACAATAAATTAGACTCTAAATAACTTAATAATTTTATTGTGTGCATAACAATTCTGCAACTTAGACACCTAACTAACTACTATACCAGCCAATGTGGATACATATTTAGTGGTGCTCTTTCTGCCATCAATGTCTCCAGCCATGTTAGCATCTATATAACCATGTAAGCCCAAGTCTGACTTTCTAAAACATAAGGCTGAGTCTGCAATGCTTGTCAACTACTTGAGAATCCACTTCACTGCTTCCCAATGTTGTTTACCCAGATTACTCATATCTCTGCTCACAGCTTCTACTACATGAGCAATGTCTGGCCTAGAGCACACCATGGCATAAGTGGATTGCCAATAGCAGAAGCATAAGGCACATTGGCCATGTTGGCTCACTCCTGTTCTGTAGAAGGTGACTGCTCTTTAGATAGCCTAAAGTGACTAGCCAGAGGAGTACTCACTGGTTTTGCATCATTCATGTTGAATCTACTAAACACCTTCTTCACATATTCTTCTTGTGACAATTTCAAGACATCAATGTCCCTAGTAATCCTCATCCCAAGAATTTGTTTTACAACACCCAAATCCTTCATTGCAAACTTCTTGGACAACTCCCTTTTCAACTTATCTATTTCATGTTTGCAAGCACCTGCTATCAACATGTCATCAACACATAGCAGTAGGATGATGTAGGAGTCATCAGGCTTCTTCACATACTAGCAATGATCCACCAGGCACCTCAAGAGACCATTACTACTCATAGAGGTGTCAAACTTCTTATACCATTGTCTTAGAGCTTTTTTAAGACCAGACAAGCTATTTTGAACTTTGTACACCATTTTCTCCTTTCCTTGTGCTTTGAAACCCTGTGGCTGAATCATGTAAATTTGTTCCTCCAAATCCACATGAAGAAAGGTTATCTTTACATTCAACTACTCTAAGTACAAGTCGACATTTGCCACTAGTCCAAGCATTATTCTAATAGTAGTCAATTTTATTACTAGAGAGAAAATCTCAGTGTAGTCAATGCCTTTTTTTTGTTGAAAGCCCTTTACCACTAGTCTTGCCTTGTACCGCTTGTTGCCATCATGTTCATTTTTTATTCAGTACACCCATTTATTCTACAAGGCCTTCTTCTCTTTTGGTCAACTACCATGTTTGATTGGATAACAGTGAATCCATCTCATCCTACATGGCCAACTCCCACTTGGTTGATTCATCAACTTGCACGACTTCCTCACAACTCTCTAGTTCACCTTTATCAGTCAACAAAATAAAATTCAGTGTAGGGGAATACCTCTATGGTGGTCTGCTAGTTCTAGCCGATTTCCTGAGTTTAGTCACAAGAATGTTCTGATTTACTTTTGGGGGTATATTTTCATGAGCAATATTCTCCATCTTTATAACTGGAAGATATCTCAACTGAATCACTTCTGACTTCTTGGATTCATCACCTATACTCTTAGACTCTGTTCTCAACCTTTCTTTATACATGGCATCTTCATTGAAGATTACGTCCTTGCTTTTGATAAACTTATGACTTTGATTATCCTAGAAGCCATAACCAAACTCGGTACTACCATAGCCAATAAAGAAACATATCTTAGAATTAGCATGAAGTTTACTTCTAACAGCAGAATCAATGTGAATATAAGAAACACAACCAAAAACTTTCAAGAAAGAAAGTTTTACCTCCTTGCAACTCCAAACCTCTTCTGGTATTTTGCAATCCAATAGTGTTGAGGGACCTTTTTTGATAAAAAAAAAGGCAACGGTACTAATAGCTTCAGACTAGAACATCTTTGGCAATCCCGCATGTAATCTCATACTCCTAGTTTGCTCATCCAAAGTCCTATTCATCCTCTCTATTGTACCATGCTATTGAGATTTTCTAAAAATGGTCTTCTTCATCTTGATTCCATTATTAACACAGTACCGCTTGAAATCATCATCTATATATTCTCCCCCATTATCTGACTACAAGAACTTCACCTTCAAATCTATCTCATTCTCAACCATTGCTCTCCATCTCTTGAATGTACCAACGACATCAGATTTATTTTTCAAGAAATAAACTTATACCTTTCTGATTGCATCATCAATTAATGTCACATAGTAGTTAGAACCACCAAGGGTAGTAACAATTGAAGGCCCCCCACACATCTATGTGAACCAACTCTAATTGTGTTTATCTTTTGCTCCTTTCCAGCCTTAGAAAAGCTAACCCTTTTCTGCTTGCCAAAAATACAGCCTTCACACAAATTGTTATTTACAGTTTTCAAACATGGTAGCTTCCCTTTGGACTGAAGCACTTTAATTCCCTTCTCATTCATGTGACCGAGCCTATAATGCCACAAATCAGAATCAGTAACAACATCAACAACTGTAACCCTGTCTCTGCAGCTGGAACTGATGTAAAGAGTTCCAAGTTTAACTCCTCGTGCAACAACTATGGATCCCTTTGTGACTTTCCAGGTAGCACCATTAAAAGTCACTTTATGACCCTCATCACTTCAAACGATCTTTGATACCAAGATGTTACGGTCCCGGATCTCACACAACGATTCACAATGGGTAAAAATAAAGGAAGAAGAAAATCAAGTCGAAGGGAAGTTTGAGACCCTAGGTTCGTTGAGGAGAATGCACACCCCTGAGCATGTTTGGGAGAACTCAAAATCCTTTGTTTAACCTAAAATCAAAACTTCCCTTTTTCTCATTCCTTTCACCCTTAAGTAGGACTGGTGCCACCAAGAGTTCAAGATAAAAGATTACAATAATGCCTCTACGACATATTAACTCTTCAATTGAAATAAAAATGAAGTAAAAGCAAATAGAAAGAAAAGACACTAACTAAATAATTAAATGAGTCATCCAGGGAGCCACTGAATTACTCGACCTGCTATTGAGTTCATAACATCATCAAGTTGCCTGTTAGGAATTAGATGCCCTAATTCATAACTAGCGAGAGTAATAATAATAAATGTGGAAGAAGGGAAAAGCAAGCACAGAAAAGTGCAACAAGATTTATACAGGTTTGCCTCAAGGTGAGACTACGTTTTGTCTTCGGCCGCTATAGTAATCCACTATGAAGATGAAATAGTTTACAAGAGAAATCGCAGACTTACAGGTGTTTCTCTCTAACCTCTCATCCTGCAACTCAAGATGCTCCTCGAATTATGATCATAAGACCCTAATAGCGATGCCCCCAATTTAAAGAGAAAGCTAGGGCAACTGCATTACAAGAGTGAAATTTCCAAATTGCCCTTAATGAAACAATAGTCAATATATCATGGATCGAATGGGGGTTCTGTCCCTGCACCCCCAAGATGGGGTCTTCTTGCCCCTCTTCCAACCCTCACGGTGACCTTACCGTGAAGATCAATTCGTGACCAACTTAGCGTAAATCGTTAATTAGGTTCCACAACTTAACATTGCCCTATTGTGATCAGATTATGCATCATTTTTGGTACATGTCTAACCTTGTGAGTTTTCTACCACCTTGTATCCTTACTTCCTTGTGGAACTACAACTACATGCATATAGTGCATGATCAAAGACTTTTCGTAGGAATAGTATCATCTGCAAGTATTTGATCAAACTGCATCATATTTTGACCCCAAACCGTTGAGGAATTTGGCTACATGGAAATGTCCTTGTTGTGCTTGAAGCTAAAATTCTCTAATGGTGAAGGGATAATATGTCTCAATTTCCTGTAGAGTATTGTACATGTCACTAAAATAATCCATAACTGAGCTAACTCCCCTCTTTAATCCAAAAATCTTGAATATAACTCATAGATTCTAGATAAGTTGCTCTCTTGATCATACAAGGCTTCTAGTGACTACCAAATTCTTAGCTAGTCTTACAATTCATCACTTCTTTCTGAATTTTGATTCCATACTATTTAGGAGCCAAGTTTTGACGAAATTATCTTCTATCTCCCAGTTATCAGTCATCAAATCAGGAGGATCGTCCCTTTAAGTATTCTGTCTTTGATTTATCCTTTAGATAAATCCTGACAGGATTTGGACAAACCCAAATAACTTTGTCCATTTAATTTCTCAGTAATGATCACAATGGTCTCCTTATTATCTAAAATCCCAAATTCTTTGGCTATTGTAATTACGTCCCTGTATCAACCATCATTCACTAGCGACAACCACCAGAGTTATCACAAATAGATGCTACTACCAAATCAACCGGCATACAAACTGAGACTAAAGCAGTACTAAATAAGTTGTGCAAGAAATTGGGGCCCACATAGTGTAAAAACTTTAGTGCAGCAACACGTAATTGATATGACTGCATGTCCACTATATTGTAACATGTGTGAAACAACTTTAGAAGAGGTCAATTATGGATAACATCAGCTTTAGGAATGATGATGTAGGCAATATATAGGTCTAGCAGGCCAGCACAAGCACAAAATTGGGTTAGGTGAACCCAAACAACAACTCTATAGGGGAATAGAAACTTCATAAAGTTGTTCAATTGACAGCACAAACCATAAACACAAATAAAGGAAAAAATGTCTAACTTTAACTTTAATCAGCAATAATTTTGTGAAATCCCTCCTTTTTGAAAGTTTGCAGGCTTGAGAAAGAAAAGAATCTCATTAAAATACCACAATAATCAGATCGATTGATCTTATAGCATGAGAAATATATATAAAAACAAAAAAAAAAAATGAGGTAGGAAGAAAGAGGAAAAAGAGAAGAGAAGAAGTCGGAAGGAGGCTGCGTCGTAAGAGCAGCAGCCAATGGGTCTAAAATTGACTCCAATTTTCCTTATAACCTCACTTTTAAGTTCAAAGTTACAAAATGACATTTATGCCCCCCATACACTTAAACTCCTATAAACTCGCTCTAATTACACATTAGAATGATACAAAATTTTAACCAAATGGCTCTAACATGAAGAGAAGTTAACAACTATCCTAAGAGTGACATACAACCATGGGAAATGACTAACATACCTTTTTTACATATATTTCTACACTTCATTTATAATTAAAAGAAAGTACAAAATAGGAAAGTTACAATCCTCATTACACAAGGTGATTAAAACCAAATCCTAGAACCTAAAAAAACTAGTAAAGCCTACAAAAATAGGAAATCAAACTACTGACGAAACTAAACCTAAGAGATCAAGACCAACTAAGTCTCCAGATGATATGCCTCTAGCCCATTAATATACCTTAGTTTTTTTGTTTTTTGTTTTGGGGTAACTTAGCGATCAATTGTTATAAAGGATAATCAATTAGACAAAAAGTAACAAGTTCTATGCAAAACATATAATCGATCATGATGATAAATTAGTCTGCAAGTAGGCTGGATTCTAGGAAACGAAAGGTTTGTTGAGTCTTTATTGTTGTAAGGGCAAACTTATAATTTGTTATTGAGATCGAAAGAACCAATAAAAGGAAGGGTGGCCTACATCCAAGGCAGCCAAAATTCACATCAAATTGTTCTATTCTTAGAGTTAGGAGATCAGTACCTTCTCGAATTGCTACCAAATACCACTCACTTTCATTCCCATTCTTATTCGCCCTTTCACCCCAACGATAATTTGTTGTTAACTACTCATATTCATAAAAATTACATCAATTGCTATTAGAGCAGACGAATTCTCTGTCTGTGAGATTCATCTAGGAAGATGGAACTCGGAAAAAAAGTAGAAGAAAGGAGAACAAAGTTATAGAGGAAGTCTAGACAGGTACATCTACGTCTAGGTTTAGAGATTTGGTCATGCAAGAGTTTTTGGTTGTGCATGCACATATAGCCCTATCAGGTGTTCAATGAAAAACCTTATGATGAACACAAGTCAAAGAACCTTGGAATCCTTGGCCACATGTAGTCATGGGTTTGAGGAGGAATTCAAGACTGTCCACGTGAAGATTGATGCCAAGCTCGAAGTTTTTAATGTAAATATGTATATGTAAAGGGGCATACTTGTCTTTTTCTTTGGTCCAAGGGCATACTTGTAAATTTCCTCTTCCTCTTCTTTTTCGAATAGGGTTTCTCATCAACCTCACGGATTTTTGTATTCTCAATGAGAGTTCGATAATGAAGAAACCTCTCTGAAATTAGAGAGATTTACATGGTATCAGAGCGGGAAATCGAGCGATTTTGCTTCGATTTTTCAGTCTGAGGTGATTTGGTTGCTCTCGCACTCGAATTTTTTTTTATTTTGCTCGGTTTGTACTCGTTCTGTTGGTCTGCTGCTTTCACGCCGCTCGCTTGCTCCTCGTCCGGTGATCCCTGGTGCTTGAAGACGCCTCGCCGCCCCGCACAACCTCTGTTGTGGGTTGAATCCTCGTTTCGGCGCCCTCAAAGGTTGGTTCCCTCTATTTCTCGGATATTTGTAGCTTGTGTTGCTCTGTCTCGTTGACCTCTGGTATTCACCTGTGCGATTTCTGTCCGTGGAGGGTATTAAGGACTCGTGGAATATTAAAATTCCCGTAGTAGGTTTACCATTGAAATTTGTTGATTTTGGGGTTTTGGAGTGGGTTTCGGAAATAGTTCTATTGGTGGTTGTTTGAAGTTCTCGTGTTATTATTTTTTGAGAAGGCGTGATATAGATTTGTGTTTGTGAGGGAAGTTGATTATAGTGGCTGGGTTGAGAGCTGGTTTCAGTTTGGACTTACCTATCTATGGATTCAATTAGTCATGATATGATGGTTATTTCTGTCTGGTTAAATGGGAGTAATTACTCTCTTTGGAAGTGTGTGATGCAAAATTTTCTAGTTGGAAAAGACCTATGGGATTACATTGATGGAAGTATCACTGCTCCAGAACCTACATCCACTGACTTCATCAAAGAAAATAAGAAGTGGTTGACTGATAATGCAAAAATCATCACATGGATCAACAACTGAGTGGATCAGTCTATCAGTTTGCAACTGTTGAAGTATGAGACTGCAAAAGAAATATGAGACTATTTGGAAACTCTGTATGAACAGACAAACTTTGCCAAAAGGTATCAGATTGAGACAAAACTTCAATCTGCTAAGGAAGGTGATCGTATAATTCAAGAATTCTACTCGTTTATGACACCTCTGTGGGATCAACTATATATGATGGATCCACCCTCCTTTCGGAAGCTCCCTGAATATACCAGAGCATGTGATGATCGCAAGCTTACCGACTTTCTTATGGCTCTTCACAGTGATTTTGAACTGATACGAGAATCTATGATCCATAGAGCTTCGCTACCCACCTTGTCTGCAGCTGTATCTGAATTGTTGGCTGAAGAAACACGATTGAGGTCTTTGGGTGGGATTTCTTCCAGTAAGACATCATCACCAGATATGTCACACGTACTTGTCTCTGGAACACACTCTCATACTCAGTCATTAGGGGGAATACTTGGTTCTGGCACACACTCTCATACTCATCCGTCATCAAGGAAGCCAAAAGTGCCAGTTCCACAAGATGAATGTTCCTACTGTCATGGTAAAGGTCATTGGAAACACCAGTGTCCCTCATTGCAAAGCAACAATAAAACTCAAGGCAATTTCAAACCTTCACAACATCATGCCTCTAGTCGTCACAATCAAGGCCATTTCAAATCTGCACCACATCATGCCTTTAGTCGTCCACCTCCGCATAGAGGTCTTAGTCCATCTGCTGCCATTGGGTCTTTGGATTGTTCAGATACCCTTTCTGCCCTAGCTCCCACCAGCAGTGATTCTATGCCTGAACTCTCATCATTAGGTACCGAGCTCACTCGCATTCTTGGCAAGTCGTATGCTCTCAATACTCAATTTGCATCTCATACAGGTATGTCTTGTTTGGTTGGCTCCAGTGACACTCATAAATGGATCTTAGATTCTGGAGCCACACACCATATGACACCCCACTTGTCTCTTTTACATGATTGTGTTAGGCCTTCTCACCCAGTTAACATACAAGCTGCTAATGGCTCTCCCATGCCACTAGCCTCGGTTGGAACTGTCACTCACCCTACTTGGTCTTTGTCTGATGTTTTCTATGTTCCCCATCTAGCTGTTATCCTTCTTTCAATTGGAAAACTTACTGATTTAGGTCTCACCATTACCTTTGCTTCTGATCATTGTCTTATACAGGATCGCCAGTCAGGGAGGCAGATTGGGATAGGCCATAGAGAAGGTGGTCTTTACTTGCTTGATGATTTGAAATTGCTAGTATCTCTGCAAGTATCTAGTTTTTCAGTTCAATCCATGTTGCAAGATTTCCTTTCTGTAGACAACTCTTTTTACTTATGGCATACTCGTTTAGGACATGTTTCTGCTTCTCGTTTACAGTTTATGATCAAACACAATATGTTAGATTGTACTATTAAATCTTCCCCTCTTTGTGATTGTGTTGGTTGTAATCTTGGCAAACAATGTCATTTACCCTTTACATTAAGTCACTCGGTTACTTCCTCTCCCTTCGATCTTGTTCACTCTGATGTTTGGGGACCTGCACCTGTATCCACTAAAGGTGGGGCTCGCTATTATGCATTGATTGTCAATGATTTTACTCGTTTCTCTTGAATATTTCTTATGCATCAAAAATCAGACTTCTATTCTATTTATGTTCAATTTTGTGCTATGGTGCGAACCCATTTTTCCACTCACATTAAATTTTTTCGCTCTGATTCGGGCGGTGAATATATGTCATCTTTATTGAATGATTTTCTGAAGTCTAAGGGCACTATTCATCAGTTGTCTTGTCCTTATACACATCAGCAGAATGGTGTTGCACAACGTAAACATCGTCATCTTATTGAAACCGTTCGCTCTTTACTGCTCCATGCCTCTGTCCCCTCTGAATTTTGGGGGGAAGCCCTTCATACTGCCACTTATTTGATTAATCGAATTTCGTCATTTGTTTCTGGAAATATCTCTCCTTTTGAATGGTTGTATGGTGTTCGTCCTACCTATGATCACTTGCGAGTCTTTGGTTGTGCCTGTTTTGTTTTATTACCCCCTTCTTGTCGCACTAAATTGTCTGCCAAATCTGCATTGTGTGTGCTTCTAGGTTATGGTTTTGGTCAAAAAGGATACCTATGTTATCATCCTGAGTCTGGTAGACTTTTTGTTTCTCACAATGTTAAGTTTTTTGAACAGTTCTGTTACTTTCGGATTCCGTTGTCTACTTCTGGTTTGCATGATACAGAATTGTTACACATTGATCCCTTTGTGTCTGATGAGCCCCATGATGACTAGTTAATCATTCACCATCCGTCCACTGATTCACCCCTCCATCCGAAGGTCTCCTCTACTATGCCTTCACAACAGTCACATGCAGGTACTAACTTACCTTCTCCTATGGCGCCTCTCCCTCTCGACTCTCTGGACTCTGGTGATCAGCATCTTGCCACCCCTCGCTTTTCCACTCGTGTTCACCGTCCCCCGAAGAGGTATAGTCCATCTTCCTATTTGCTCTCTTCCCCCTATTTGACCTTTTTGTCTAAGACTCATTCTTTTGTTGAGCCTAAGTCATACAAGGAAGTTGTATCCGATGCAAATTGGTGCCAAGCTATTAATGATGAGCTCACCGCCTTGCACCAAACAGGTACCTGGGAGTTGGTTCCACTTCCTCCAGGTAAGCATGCTATTAGTTGTAAATAGATTTTCAAAATCAAAACTCAATCTGATGGTGCACTTGAGCAATACAAAGCTCGGTTACTTGCTAAAGGATTCTCCCAAACTGAAGGCCTTGATTATGATGAGACCTTTGCTCCAGTTGCTCAAATGAAGACCATTCGCACCTTGATTTCTATTGCAGCTGTTCAAAAATGTCATCTTCATCAAATGGATGTTAAAAATGCCTTTTTAAATGGTGATTTGACCGAGGAGGTATATATGCGGCCACCACCAGGCCTTCCTCATCCTGCTGGTTATGTTTGCCGTCTTCAACGGGCTTTATATGGGCTCAAACAAGCTCCTCGAGCTTGGTTTGCGAAGTTCAATTCCTCTTTGATCCGCCTTGGCTTTGTTGCTTCCAACTATGATTTTGCCATGTTCATTCGTAAAACTGTTGTGGGGCATATTGTGGTCATTCTATATGTTGATGATATGATTGTGACTGGTGATGATGAAGCTGGCATTGCAGACCTTAAACAACAACTTCACTCTTGCTTTGAAATGAAGGATCTTGAATATTTACGGTATTTTTTGGGTATTGAAGTTGCCTATTCTCCTAAAGGTTATATTTTGTCTCAATCAAAATACATCTCTGAAGTGATCAGTCGTGCCGGATTGACAGATGATCGGATTATGGATTCTCCCATTGAACTCAATCATCGCCTTAGCCCTACAGATACTTGTTGTCCGATGTTACCCGATACAGAGAGGTAGTTGGGTCCCTAGTTTACTTGACGGTAACCCGTCCTGATATTACCTATTCTGTTCATATGGTTAGTCAGTTTGCTTCTGCCCCTCGTACCACTCATTGAACAGCCGTTCTCCGTATCTTACGTTACTTACGTGGCACCGTGCATCATGGCTTACTTTTGTCTTCCACCTCTGATTTGGTTCTCACTGGTTATTCTGATGCTGACTGGGCTGGTGATCAGACAGATCGCAAATCTACTATTGGGTATTGTATCTTCCTTGGCAATTCTTTGGTGGCTTGGAAGAGTAAGAAACAATCTGTTGTCTCTCGCTCTTCTGCCAAGGCAGAATATCGGGCTATGGCAACCACTGCTGCTGAGTTAATTTGGTTTTGCCGCTTACTTGAAAAACTTGGCTTTCCTCAACTGTCTGTTACCCCTATGTTTTGTGATAATCAAAGTGTTATTCAGATTGCCAACAATCCGGTTTTTCATGAGCGTACGAAGCATATTGAGATTGATTATCACTTTGTATGGCATCACTACTTACAAGGCTCTCTCACCTTGCCCCATGTTTCCTCCACATCTCAATTTGCGGAAGTCTTCACCAAATCGCATCCAGCTCCTCGTTTTCATCATCTCATAGGCAAACTTATGTTACTTGCCCCTTCATAAGTTTGAGGGGGAGGGGGTGTTAATGTAAATATGTATATGTAAAGGAGCATACTTGTCTTTTTCTTTGGTCCAAGGGCATACTTGTAAATTTCCTCTTCCTCTTCTTTTTCGAATAGGGTTTCTCATCAACCCGACGGATTTTTATATTCTAAATGAGAGTTCGATAATGAAGAAACCTCTCTGAAATCAAAGAGATTTACAGAAGCATTTTGTGTAGATTCTGGAGACGAAATTTACATCCTTTAAGGATCTGCTCAAATAGTAGATCACACATTAGGATAGAGACCCATGTCAGGATGAGCATGCTGATGGGATAAAAAAAGCCAAACAATTTGTTGATTGTCCCAACATCCAAGAGCAAAAAGTGTACTTGGCAACAAAACTTAGCTCTTTTATTCCTTAAAGTATGGTGGAGGTTACAAGGCTGGCAAATGTACAAGACCAGAAACATAATATCCTCGGATAGCCCCAATACACACTTTCCACTCCTACAAAACCCACAATTCAGCCACGGATAAAGGGTGAACTAGGGCTACCATAGAGACCAGTTGGCAACATTGAGTCTAAACCTTCCCACAACCTCATTCAAGAGGAAATAAGCAGCAGACATGTGTAGGGATTGTGTTTTAATTATGATGTGAAGTTTACCCCAAGACAACAGTGTGAAGTTTTTCCATTATTATTTTATGATGAACCAAAAGAAGTAGCCGGGATGAAGTGGAGTACCAAACCAATAGAACCTGTAAACTAATCGTCGCTTCTATTTTTCATTCTTATTTGCTCTTTCATTCAATGATAATTTGCTGTTAACTGTGCATTTTCGTAAGAATCGTGTCATCGGAGCCACACATCTATCTCTAGGAACCACCCATAGAACGACCCATTTCACATTGATCAAATCACCAACTCTCCTCATTGAGGTCTTGAGAATTTTAATGAAACTTTTCACATTAACTGGTGACTTTAATCTGAAGTCATTGGCAGGTAAATGATTAAAGCCAATCAGAACAGGAGGTTTCACATGAGGGATGAGATTAGAAAATCACATCAATTTTGTATTAATCTAATAACGTATGAGTTGAAAGAGTTTAAAAAAACAACACCTGCATAAAAGAGATATAAACCAAATTCTGCAGTGTATTGAACGACTTGACTTGTGTTCTTTCAGTTTCAGTCATTTTATTTTTTAACTTTCATTAGTCTTACTTTCATATTGGCATATAAATTTCTTATAAATTATGAGTAAAATAAATGTTCCTGTCTTTAACGTTGTGTTTGGAACAAAAAAAGTGGAGAGAAAATAAAAGGAAGAGGAAAGAAAAGAAAAAAAAGTTTTTTTTTCTTGTTTGGGTGCCCATAGAAAATGGAAGAGGAATATAGTTTTTCTTGTTTGGATACAAGTGAAAAATGAAAAAGAAAAGAAAATAAGAAATATTTAAATTTTTTATGATTATGATTTTTTCTCAAGTGTCCATTTCTGTTCTTTTCTCCCCAATTTCCATCATTTTGTGAGAGAAAATTTATTAACTATTTTCTTTCAATGATTCTTTCGTGTCAAACAACAGAAAATAATTTGTTTTCCCATTTTCTTTTCTTCTTTGTGGGTTCCAAACTGACCCTAAATGGCGTTGCATAATTTGCTAGCTTCAAGTCTTCAACAAATTGTTGCAATCCATGAAAAAGCTGGTGAGAAATCCACGTAGTGATCTAGAAAACTTCAGAAGGCCTGGAAAGGAATAGAAAAATTACATAATTACCCACATGTAGTGCATTTTGATTTCTTTTATGCTATGAAAAAATACTATTGTTAGAGCTAGTGTTATTTTCCAATACAATTTGGTTGAGTTTTTCAGGGTGACAGCTATAACGTGGGATTTGGAACATGCTTAGGGAAGGTTCTTCCTGTGCCCCAGTAAGTTTTTTTATCTCGTTTCGACGTTTAGTATTTATATATCGTAATAGGATTCTCAAAATATGTCACTAAAGTGTCAGACTTCAACTGCTAAACGTTCCAACTGTTAGCCTATCATGAATTTCTAAATAACAGTATGAAATTCATTGAATAAGAATTAAACAGAAGTCCAAAAATCTTACCTCTATCCCTTCAATAAAATTCCGTAAACTTCACTGGAGTTCTCTGTGTCTGGCTCTTCCTCTCTCTGTTCACTCTCTGTGATGGTGTAAACTGAAGGTTTTTTACGAGTGAACGAGATTGGGGACCAAACCTCTATTTATAAGCCAAGCTCCCATCAAGCTTATCGGCTTCTGTAACTGCCGATGGGAGGACACGGGTCTTAAACCTCGATGGACGTGGGAACGTGGTCTTCCGAAATGGCACCACATTCTCTATGAAAGATGTTGGCCCATTGCTTCTGAAACTGAAAGGAAGTTGGACCAACCTCTATAGTGAACATTCTCCCACTTGGTCCACACTTCTAGTGTAATCCAAATCCCATCGATAATCTGAATTTAAGTCATAAATACATGAATCATGGCGATAGGTCCTCTGATAACGAGTATTACCTTCCATGTATTACTATGTATTTATTTCTTATACTTATTGAATATACCCTATGTTTATTCTTGGTCCAACACAGATGGTTTTCTCAAAATTAAAGTGCACATAAATATGAGAAAAACATCACAATAATTAATAATTTCACTAAAATAACATTGTTCATACAATGAAAAATTACATAATGGAACCAAGTCCCATATTCACAACATGATCCTTGAATTTAAACGGTGGCATGCCCGTAGTCAAAGGATCAGCTATCATTAATTCAGTGCTTATGTGCTCAATGACCATTTTCTTTTCTTGAATACGTTCTCTTATGGCCAAATAGTTTATGTCGATGTGTTTACTTCGACTTCCACTATTGTTGTTCTTGGCCATAAAAACAGCAGCTGAATTATCACAATACATTCTCAATGGCCTAGAAATAGAATCCATAATTCTAAGCCCAGAAATGAAACTCTTAAGCCATACACCCTGTAAAGTAGCCTCAAAATAGGATACTAACTCGGCTTCCATAGTTGACGTGGCAGTCAAAGTCTGTTTGACACTACTCCATGATATTGTTCCACTGGCCATTAAGAAAATGTATCTTGATGTTGATTTGCAGGAATCAATACTGCCAGCAAAGTCAGAATCTGAGTGAACAATGACTTCTAGATTATCTGTCCATCTATACATCAACATGTAGTCTTTGGTTCCTTGAAGGTACCTCATTACTTTCTTTTCAACTTTCCAGTGGTTTAACTCGAGACTACTCTGATATCGCCCCAACATTCCAAAAACAAATGTAATATCAAGTCTTGTGCAGACTTGAACATATATCAGACTTCCTACAGCAGAAGTATATGGAATGTCTTTCATTTGTTCCCTTTCAAAGTCATTCTTCGGGCATTGGTTCAAATTGAACCTATCACCCTTCACAATGGGAGCTACACTTGTTGAACAATCCTTCATCCGAAATCTCGCTAACTCTTTATTAATACAAGTTTCCTGAGACAGACCTAAGATACCTCAAAATCTGTCTCTATGAATCTTAATGCCAATGACAAAAGATGCCTCACCCATATCCTTCATATCGAAATTGTTAGAGAGAAATTGTTTCACCTCATGTAGAAAACCTTTATCAATGGTTGCTAGCAAAATGTCATCCACATATAAAACAAGAAAATAAATTTTACTCCCACTGACCTTCTGGTATATACATTGATCCATAATGTTTTCTACAAAACCGAATGAAGAAATTACATTATGTAATTTCAAATACCATTGGTGGGATGCTTATTTTAATCCATATATTGACTTTTTTTAGCTTGCAAACCAACTGTTCACCATCACTAGAGGGGAATCCTTCAGGTTGTTTCATGTAAAGTTCCTCTTCTAGATCTCCATTGAGAAAGGCCATTTTCACATCCATTTGTTGCAACTCTATGTCAAAATGGGCTACTAATGCCAAAATAATGCGCAAAGAATCTTTCTTAGATACAGGAGAAAATTTTTATGTGTAATCGGTTCCTTCTTTCTGGGTGAATCCCTTAGCAACGAGTCTTGCCTTGTATCGCTCAATGTTGCCTAATAAGTCTTTATTTGTTTTAAAGACCCATTTACATCTAATGGCTTTAAATCCACTGGGCAACTCAACAAGATCCCAGACTCCGTTACTCTTCATAGAATTCATCTCTTCCTTCATGGCATTGTACCATAATTTTGATTCTTTGCAACCCATGGTTTCTGAAAAATACTTGGGATCATTTACGACTCCAATGTCAGATTCTTGTAGATACACAATATAATCATCAGGAATTGTTAATATCCTTAATCTAGTGGATCTTCTTAATGTTGAACCATCATATTCCTGAGAAGTATGTGGTTCAACTAGTTGTTCAAAAGTGTTTGGCAACTCTTGAACTACCTGATCCACTGGAATGCCGTCAGCATTTTGTGGAACTTCAATGAGTGGTTGTTCAACACCAGTTTGAACTGGAGGGGTGTTGTAAACTATAACCAATCTATTACTTGAGATAGAAGGCTGAAATTCTGAACGATCCTTCTCAAAAACTATGTTCCGATTTGGATTGCTCCCACTAATCAAGTTATTTTCAAGAAACTTTGCATTTCTTGGTTCCACAATCCTAGTGCTACGAGATGGAAAATAAAATCTATAACCATTGGACCTTTCAGCATATCCAATGAAATACCCACTAATGGTCCTTGGGTCCAGCTTTTTCTCTTGTGGATTATAAATTTTCACTTCAGACGGGTATCCCCAAACACGCATATGTCACAAACTCGGTTTCCAACCTTTCCATAATTCAAATGGTGTTTTAGGAACAACCTTGGTTGGAACTCAGTTTAATATATACACTGACGTCTTAAGTGCTTCAGACCACAAGGATCTAGGAAGATTGGAGCTGCTAAGCATACTCCGCACCATGTCTAATAATGTTTGACTTCTTCTTTTTGCTATACCATTTTGGTCCGGAGAACCAGGCATGGTATATTGGGCAACAATCCCATGTTCTTGACGAAACTTTGCAAATAACCCAAGTGCTTGTCCATTCTCTATGTATCTACCATAGTATTCTCCACCTCTATCTGATCTCACGATCTTAATTTTCTTACCACATTGTGTCTCTACTTCGGCCTTAAAGATCTTAACGGTATCTAATGCTTCATTCTTGTTAGAAAGCATGTAGAGATACATATATCGTGAGTAATCATCTATAAAAGAGATGAAGTATTTCTAACCATGTGAGTCCATGTCTGGACTACATATATCACTATGTATGATCTCTAATATGGTTGAACTCCTTTGGGCGCCTTTCTTTGACTTGTTAGTCTGCTTTTCCTTAATGCAGTCTACACAAGTCTCAAAATCAATAAAATCTAGAGTATGAAGTACCCCTTCATTTACTAATTTCTTAATCCTTTCCATGGAGATATGACCTAATCTCCAGTGCCACAATGTAGAGGAATCCTCATTAATAACACCTCTTTTAGTACCAGTATGAATATGCATTTAATCATAAGTGGCATTGTTTTGTAAATCTAAGTGATAAAGACCATCAGACAAAATACCATTCCCAACACAATCAGACCTATAAAATAAAATGAAATATGAGTCTGAAAAAGTAAAGGAATAATCATAAGGTACAAGTCTTGAAACATAAATCAAGTTCCAAGAAAAAACTTGGAACATAAAAGGTCTTATCTAATTTTAAAACAAACCCCTACTTCAATTTAAAAAGCAAGTTCCTATGGCTTCCACATGTGAGCTCATCTTGTCTCTTGAGAAGATGTTATGCTCACTTCCCACTGGTTTCCTTAGGTTTTGCAAACACTGCAAGGAATTTGACATGTGGATTGTTGATCCATAATCAATCCACCATGTGTTAATATTAACATTAACCATATTAGATTCATAACAAACAAATGAGGTTGGTTTACCTTTGTCAGCAAGCCATTTCTGAAACTTGGCGCATTCCTTCTTCATATGTCCCTTCCTTTTACAGTAGAAACACTTGGAATCCTTCTTAATTCCAGCTTGGGAGGGGTATAGTTACCCTTCCCTTTGAATTTGGCTTGTTGTTTTCCCTTTCCATGCGTTGCCAGCATGACACTTTCTCCTTGTTCAATCACCAGTCTTCGTTCTTCTTGAACACACATGGTCAAAAGTTCATTAATTGATCATTTATCATTATGTGTGTTGTAGGATATTTTGAAGGGTCCATATTGGTGCGGAAGGGTATTAAGGATGTAGTGCACTAGGAAAGATTCTGACATATCAACCTCGAGTTTCTTCAATTGTGCCGCAATATCTATCATTTGCATGATGTGCTCGTGCACACCTCGTATACTAGTGAGCCGGAGGGATGAGAGTTTCATAATTAGGGTGCTTGCTAGAGCCTTGTCTGAAGTGACAAATTGCTCATCAATGGCTTTTAGCAAGTCTTTGACTTTTTCATGTTGGTCAACGAAACCACGAATACCAGCAAAAATTCTCGTCTTAATGAACATCATGCTAGGGCGACTAGATCGCTCCCATCATTCATAAAGCACGATTTCAGCTGCAGTGCTGGTATTAGTTATTGTTGGTGGTTCGTCTTTCCTAATAGCATAGTCAATATCCATCCACCCTAAATGAAGAAGAATTATCTCCCTCCATACCTTATAGTTATCTCCCTTAAGATCAGGGATTTCACAACGAATATCAGAGAAATTGACAGGTTGTAGCACTGCATAAAATTACAAATGACATGGACTGTCGCCGCGGGAAGCTCACAGAGAGGTTACGGTGAGCTGTGTTGTATGTTGTCGACGCTGGCAAACTGTGAGGCATGGGAGCCAGCGTCGGCGTCATGCTCCGACGTTGGTCATCGCCGATGCGAGAGCCCACGCTCCCTCATGCCGAGAGCACATAATTTTTTTTAAAAACCAGAGAGCTCACATAACTGAAACAAAGAGCTTAAACTCAAAGCTCAAATGGAACCAATACGAAGGATCATAGGTCTTCTCTGATACCAACTGTTAGCCAAATTTCTAAATAACAGTATGAAATTCATTGAATAAGAATTAAACGGAAGTCCAAAAATCTTACCTCTATCCATTCGATCAAATTCCGTAAACTTCACCGGAGTTCTCTATGTCTGGCTCTTCCGCTCTCTGATCACTCTCTGTGATGGTGTAAATTGAAGGTTTTTTACGAATGAACTAGATTGGGGACCAAACCTCTATTTATAAGCCAAACTCCCATCAAGCTTATCTGCTTTTATAATTGCCGATGGGAGGACGTGGGTTTTAAACCTCCATGGACGTGGGAAAGTGGTTTTCTGAAATGGAACTATGTTCTCCATGAAAGATGTTGTCCCATTGCTTCCGAAATTGAAAAGAAGTTGGACCAACCTCTGTAGTTAACACCAACTTCTCACAAAAGGTGTTTCAAATGCAAGACATCCATTTTTTCTTTCTAAGTTTCTTCAGTATCTTTTCTACTGTTGACATCCAAACACATGGAACCAGTTGGCAACCCATTACAAGTTGGCGGTGAATGATTTTTTATCATAAAAAATCAAAGAGGGGTGAGATTTTCTCGTTACCTCGCTACGTGGAGAAAAGATGAGAAAAAAAAAATAAAAAAATTTTAATCCACTTACGGGTTCTCCACCTCAAACTTAACCTACAAGGTTTACTTATATATGTATTTTAAAAATAAATATATAATTTAAAAAATTATTTCTTATTAGATAAAATAATTTAGATAATATATATGTATAATTATAAAACTTACAATAATTATTGTAGATTTTATTTAAATTCAAATTTATTATTTTCATCCTTACCATGTAAACTTAAAACATCATCATCAGAATCCATTATGAGGTAAAGATAGGTTAGATTTTTTAAACCTCCATGTACGAACTTGATTTGAATTTTGATTATTCCGATCGCTGAAATTTCCTTGGTTGACTAGCCTCAACTTATACCTGGCTTCCACTCCATGTTTGACGAGAAGTTTTAATCTCATATTACGTGTAACAGCTTTAGGATGGTAACAAAGTAGCAATAAATAAATTTTTTTTCTTCTAGCTAATTTGATAGTTGTGGTGTTGGGAGCATAATATGAGCTTTTTATTTTATCACTAACGGAGTTTTGAAGTACTAGAAACTTACGAAAAGGTCTTAACAATTTTCTATCTAAAGTTCTTCCAAAAGTTCACTAGTTCTCACCCTTAAACTCAAGGGATACCTCTACCTTTTTTTTTTTCCTCCAACCCCTACTGACTAAGTACACATTCAAGAGGAAAAACACTCTTTTTTTCGTAATCGGTTTTATCGTGAATATCAATCATGATCTCAGTAATCAACCCTGATTTTGACTTAAATCTGATATTGACCATTGATCAATTGTTTGACTAAACAACTTTGCTTTGACCTTTGATAATCTAGTAATCAGGCCCCTTTAATCTTGATTTTTTATCGATATCAATTATTTGAAACGTTAATCGATGATCTAGACCATTGATTGAGGTCTTAATTTTAATGATTAAATTTTTATGTCTACTATCTACAATTTTGTTTAGTTAATGGCAGATCAATTTATTTTGTTATATTAATGTGAAAACCATGGTGTTTTGACCCCTACTTGAGAATTGACACAGGCACAAAACCGAGGTGAGATTGAAAATCAGTCAAACTTGAGCGAAGTTGGGGGATTCCCTATGATAGATGAGGAGATTCTAACCCATTGATCGAAATTCACCGAATCGAATCATGAGTTGACTTGCCATTACGTCTCTTACCATTTTCTGGGGTTAAAAAAAAAAATGTTAGACTTGGCCTCTAATATTAATTCTATCTAGGGCCCTGATTGGTTTTAGTGAGTAATTCACAATCACCCTAGTTGAAACCAGTCAGTTTGGTCCAAATCTTTCAATAATGGAGTGAAAAACTGATAACTGACTGAAGAAAGCAAGAAAGATGAGCCACGTGATCTAAAAGTGGCGCTAGCCATCATAATTCATACGCACCTGGATGTATCTCAAGGTCAAGTCATTTTGGAGGTTTTGTGACAAGAGAAAAATGATAAGGGGTTAGGACCTCAATATATTATGTATGCAATGTTGAACACTCAAAGTGTGGACCACTTTTGATATCTTTGGGTGGTTAAGAAGTCGCTTTTGAAATTGAAAATCAACATGGCCTCAATTTTTCTCTGGGTATTTAATTTTCCATCATGGAGGGGGAATACGATGGGACCATCAAATTTTCTTTTATTATCTTTGTTACTAGGTTGGGTAGTTGAGTGAAAAGTCTTAGAACCTTAAGTTTGATACAGTTTAATTTTAAAACTAACACAAAAAATAAGATGAGCATAAAATGTAGAAAAAAAGGAACATAATACAAAAAAAGAGTTCATAATACGAATTTAATTTTTTTTGTAATATGAAACTGATATGAAGCGTAATATGAAATAAATTATAGGAGTAATAACATGTAACAACTCCAAGTATAATATACAACATATAATTCAACGAAAGCCTACCTACCAAATAACTGATAATTCATCAAATTATATATATCATCTGAAATGCTTGGTCAAACTTTAGCTTAGATAGTTGGGGAGTTACGATAAAAAGTCATGTTGGTGTAAGAAGATATGGTTCATTAAAAACGCCCTAGATCTCATCATCTTGACATTCGATAATATGTTCTTACAATTTCTCGCTTGTATCTCAAATGTTAAGGTGTTTAATTGTTTGAATGAAATGTGACTACCCACTCAAGAGATCGTAACCTATATGTTAGTTTCATATAAATTTTGTGATATTCATCCTTGTGGGAAGATAGACCCAAGTCCACATGACCAAGGAAGGGCCACATATCCAAGTGTGTTGGAAGATGGGCCTGAACCCATAAGAACAAAGAAGACCCATATATCCAAGAGATGTGGTAGATGGGCTCAAGGCCCATAGATCAAGGAGAAGGCCACAGGCCCATACAACGATGGTAATATGGTAAATAGAGTCATCTTATAGAGATGGCATTGATGTAATTAGGTTAAAGTTCCAGGGTTATAATTGTAATATTGTAGTTTGAGTAATCTATAAATTGAGCTTTAGGGTAAGGGTTAAGACATTGAGTCCATAACCTCTTCTTCCTTCTATTTTCTTTCTCTTTTTCTTCATGAACTAAATCCATGAAGTCCTGGTATCAGAGCATTGGTTTTTAGGACTTGGAGTATGGTCTTTGGATTCTAGATACCCATTATTTTTCTTTTCTCGTATTGATACTTCTTTCGTTTCTTTATAGTTGCTAGAATTCATTTTCTGATTTTGCTGGTCAACTTCTTGTTCTTGCATCCAATATCAATCCAAACAATAGACAAAGTTTATTATCCAACATGTTGTTGTTATTCAGAAAAGCAAGTTATGATGATATTCTTCAGAATTTCTTCTCTGATTTGAGTAGTTGCAGCTATCGATGAGTAGCAATAGATATTTGAATTACGTTCTCTGATATTGGTGGTACTTGTGATGCCGAGTCTATTCTTGTGATGTCATCATCCTCTGTTTCTTTTTTATCTCTTGGTTCATGTTCGATCAACGACAATCTGATTTCCAGGAATCAACAGCCAGCACCCAGCATATCTTCCAAAGTTTATTTACGCCGCTTGATCAATAGTCCATTCTAATTCACGTTGTTTTTTTCGGAGAAGACGACTCTGGTTCTGGTGGAGATGAAGATTGTCGTTTGAACGTCTCAGAGGATCTGCTCTCGTATTCTTATTGCGGAAGGTTTAGTTCTGGAAGGCCATCATCCAGTCTATTTATGCAGATTAATCTAGACGAAATTTCCGAGTTAAGTTGCTATTTAATCCTCTCTCTACAAGATTGATTTATTTCAGAAAGTTTCCTTTGTTGTTTCTTCGTTGTTGCTTCTCCGAGAATCTCTGGTTCAATCATTGTCTCTCTGCTGGTTCCGTCAAGTTAATCTGTTGGATCTTCTATTTCCGAAAGTTATTGATCACAACCCGTAGTTGGTTTTGGAAATTACTCGATTTATCTCGTTTGATTTACCGGTGATTTGTTTCAAAAGTTGTTGATTTCTCGACTGCGATGTTATTCCGCTCTGTTCGGCTGTAGGGAAGACAACCCACTATTGCTGATTTAAATTGTTTCCTAAACCAAATTGAATCCAGCACATTACCATGGTGAATATATTATCCTTGCTGAGTCAACCCCGTGAACTAGGCTACCCATCTAGTTGTTGTCGAACCAACCTACTGAGCTAACTCGGGCCAACCCGCTCCAATTCAACTCAATGAATTAACATAGACATGGCCTACTTATTTCATGAGTCAGTTATATGGGTCTAGATCACAAATTTTATATCTATTCTTCTGTGACTCTGCTATATTGATCTGTTATTCGACTCGGTGCAACTCATCACTTTTTCTCTAGCTGGATTATTATTTTAAAGTATTGACAACTTATTCCTTGGCCAACATATTTATTTGGTACAGATACTTGCATTAGATTATTTCATGGGTCATTTTACAAGGATTGTTTTGGTTTGTGTAATATGGGCCCAAACCCATTTCAATTGCTACTATTTTGTCTCTTTGAATGAGACATTATTATTAAAGAAGAGGTGGCCTTAGTATCTTTTCTCATACCATCATTTATTTCACTCTCAAAAATATTTTTGGGAAAAACCCTTTTTGTAACTTATGAGTGTTACAATGGTTGGGACACCATGAGAGTCGGTGCCCAGATTGGGACACCATGATGGATGAGTTTATTACTAATATCATATAGTCCCCCTGAATTGGCATTTATTACTCCTACCACTTGAGAGTTGTTGTCCTGTGGAAGGACACAGCGATGGAGGAGTTTTATTACACTTCTAAGCATTGTGTATAGACCCACTACCTACAGAAGATAGGAGTGTGCCCTACTAGAGTATGGAGCAATGTCATACGGCTTAGAGTGATTTTATTCTCACTTTTCTTATGCCAATTGGGCCACATAGAAGAGCCACCAAAGTGAGATGGAGTGTTGGAAAAACCCACATAACTAAGAGGACTGCCATTTTATACAAAAAGATTTTATACATCATTTGCAGCAAACTGGGAATTCATTATGGGGGGGTTAGTGCACATGACTCAAGACATGATCTTCATGCGCATTATGCAGTTCATGTCCTGATGTCATTAGGGAGCGCCGAAATTCATGTCATGTACATGAACATACATGACTCAAGAGTTCGTGTCTCAAGAGTAAAGGGCGAAAAGTGCTTTTCGCCCGTTTCCGCCCGATTTTGAGAATCATCTACATGACTCTCGTGCAGGCTCTCTTTGGCTCAGACCGTCTCGCTCGTTTCTCCTCATTTCGTTCCAGCAGCCCCTCTGTCGTCTCCCTGAAGCTCGAGCTCTCTGCTTCCTCTCTCGTCTCCGCCGTCCCTCTCTGGTCTCCCTCTCTACTGCCTCCATCTCTCGCTGCGAACGTCCTTCCGACGTCCTTCTCCATCTCGAACTCGTTCTCCCTCTGAACCTCCCACTCGCTTCTCCCTCTCTCTTATCCCTCTCGGCCTCCCTCTCTTCTCTCTGTCTCTTCTCACTCTTTTCTCCCTTACGGCATCTCACTCCCTTCTCCCTATCGCTCTTATGTTTTCCCCAAAAATTCCCTCTGATTTCCCCTATTTCAGTTTTGGTTTTCTTCGATTTTGACATTGGGCTTCGATTTCTTAATTTCCACTTCGATTCAGCATCGATTTCCCCATTTCAGCTTTGATTTCAGCCGTCAACTTCGGTTTAACAGCCCTCCTCCCTCTCCTCTCCCTCTCAACCTCTGTTGCAGAGCTTCTCGGCCTCCCTCTCCTCTCCCTCTCAACCTCTGTTGCAGAGCTTCTCGGCCTCCCTCTCTTCTCCCTCTCTGCGTACCGTTGAAGCGCCGCCTCTATCAGCGTTGCTCGCCGCCGTCGCCGTTGCCCACTGGCTCATCGCCGTCGCCGTTGCCCACTGGCTCGCCCCTGAGGAAGACGATGATAGTTTTTCACCCCTGAGGAAGACGACGATAGTTTAAAACTATCGTCATCAAAATCATTAATTTATAAAATAATTATTTTATTTATTTAATACATTTATTTTATAATTACTATTTTAAAATAGTGATTTAATAGTCATAATTAAAGTATTTTTAAAATAAATATTTGATAAATTATTTTGGCATAATTATTCGATTGCTATAGTTAATTAAACCAATGGTTTTAAATTTTGTGATAATATATTATTAATTAATAATATATAAAATATAATATGTTAAATTTATGATTAGATCAATTTTTTCTCTTAAATTATTCATTTTTAGGTTAAAGTATATCATATATTATTAATAAATTAATAACTCAACGTATTACTTTCATTTTTTTATTTATAACGTTATTTATTTATTATTTGTAATTATTCATGTGCGTATTTCAATGGCTCATGTAATTACCATATTAATGCATAATAAAATATCTAATTCAATTAATAAATATATTAATATATTTAATTATACATTAAATAATTTATTCGTGTAGTAATAATGGTTATTTTACTTAATTTGGAGTTTAAAGATTATGTTGTAATTAAGTATACTGTAAAGGTTTAGAGATTCTCTTGTTTTTTATGTTTTTCTCATGTTAGGGCACTAACACTGGAAACTATTTTCCAGTGCACATGAAGTCGTCAACACTAACACCAAGTGCGAAGATGATCTTCATGTACATGACTGACATGATCTTCATGTTGGACATGAACTTGATCTTCATGTATCCATTTGAGGGACTAACCCCCCCAATGTTCTCTCACCCCCAGCTTGAGGGAGAGTGTTGGAAGATAGGCCCAAGCCCACATGACCAAGGAAAGCCCACATAACTAAGTGTGTTGGAAGATGGGCTCAAGCCCATAAGACCAAGGAAGACCCACTCATTCAAGAGATGTGGAAGATGGGCTCAAGGCCCATAGATCAAGGAGAAGGCCCAAAGGCCCATACAATGATGGTAGGATGGTAAATAAAGAGTCATCTCATAGAGGTGGCATTGATGTAATTAGGTTAAAGTTCTAAGGTTATAATTGTAATATTGTAGTTTGATTAATCTATAAATTGAGCTTCAGGGGAAGGGTTAGGACATCTGGTTAACAATCTACACAAGAACTAAATATATATGTATTGAATTGTTCTGTAGGACAGTTTGAGACTCATAAGATTATTTGTTATTGTTAGTGTTATAGTTTGAGATTGTCGTCGGTGCATTTTGGATTGCATTTCCTTGATTTCATTGAGTTTTATATTGCATACTTTGTTGACTAGTATGTGATGTGTTTTGGTGACAGAGTGTGGTGCATGTATGTCAACTAATTGTATTGGATATATTATTTATGCAGTGTTGAACACTCAAGGTGTGGACCACTTTTAATAGCTTTGGGTAGTTACAAAGTTGCTTTTGAAATTGAAAATCAACATCGCCTCAATTTTTCTTTGGGTACTTAATTTTCCATCATGGAGGGGGAATACGATGGGACCGTCATATTATTATTATTATTATTATTATTATTATTTTATGTTTGTGTTGTAAGATGAATTAATATATTGTCAAATTTTCTTTTATTGTCTTTGTTACAAGGTTGGGTAGTTGAGCGAAAAGTCATAGAACCTTAAGTTTGATCGAGTTAAATTTTAAAAATAATACAAAACATTAGATGAGCAAAAAATGTAGAAAAAAGGAACATAATTCAAAAAAAAACAAGAGTACATAATACAAATTTAATATTTTTGCAATATGAAACTAACATGAAGCATAATATGAAATAAATGTTGAATTTATGTTCCCTTTTCCAATATTCCGAGCAAGAGAAAGAAGAAAGAAAAAGAAGAAAAGGGAAGAAGAGCTCTCAGATAGAGAGAAGAAAAAAGAAAAGAGAAAAGAGAGGTATGCGCCAAGCAAAGAGAGAGAGAGAGATTAACTCAAGAAGGAGATGTATAACTTCATTAATTCCGAATTACAACACCTCTATTTATAGTAGAGGAAGAGATAGAGTCCTCATACAATTAGCCTTCCAATCTCCTAATTACATTCCAACTCTAGCTCTCTAAAATAAGTCTATCAACACAATCTACTACAAGTCTAATATGAGTTAAACTAGAACTCTTTCTTCAATCACGTGAATATAAGGGAGGAGGCCAGCTCGTGGCCTTATCCTTGTGGGTCCCACATGATCTTCCAGCTCATATTGTTAAGGTTGTTAGCTCGTGGTATCTTTGTGGATCCCACTTGATCTTCAAGTCTTCTAACTCATTTCAGATTGTGCTTATTAACTTCTTAACTCGTGCTAGCTTGGGTGAGGACTCTTCTTGGTGTCCCACATCCTCATGGTGGGTCCCACCAGCTTGTGCACCGTGGTGGGTCTCACATTGTAACACTCCCCCTCAAGCTGGGGGTGAGAAAACATCATAAATGCCCAACTTGTAGCATATGCTAGACATAATATTGTGAGTGACCAGCTTGGTGAGAATATCTACAACTTGACTTTGTGATGATAGATGGCTTAGAGATAAAAAAAACCTGCTTGGAAATTTTCTCGTATAAAATAGCAGTCCACTTCAATATGCTTTGTTCTTTCATGGAAGACTGGATTTGGTGTAATGTGTATTGCTGTTTGATTATCACAATATAGATCTATCTTATCTTCTTTGTAGAATCCCAATTCAGTGAGAAGAGATCTTATCCATAGGAGTTGACTAATAGTGTGTGCCATGGCTCTGTGTTATGCTTCTGCACTAGAACGTGCTACTACATTTTTATTCTTGTTTTTCCATGTAACCAAATTCCCTCCAACCATCGTACAAAATCCCAAAGTAGATTTTCATTCATCTGGGGATCCGGCCCAGTCTACATCTGAGAATCCTTCGATGTTAAAGTGAGCGTGGTTTTTATAGAGAAGCCCTCTTCTTGGAGCTCCTTTTAGATATCGTAGTATCCTTTCAAGTGCTTTCCAATGACTAAGTTGTGGCTTGTGTATGTACTGACTTACCACACTTACTGCATATGATATATCCGGCCTTGTTACACACATGTAAATAAGTTTTCCCGCTAGTCTTTGATATTTCCAAATATCAACATCTTCTCCAGTGCCTCCACATAATTTTGTATTTGAGTCCATAGGAATGTCTTCTGGTTTGCATCCCATCATTTCTATCTCCTCTAGTAGATCAAGGGCATACTTCCTTTGGGATAGCACAATCCCATGTCTAGATTGTAATACTTCAATACCCAAAAAATATTTGAGTAGTCCAAGATCCTTCGTCTTGAATTCAGCACATATTTTTTTCTTTGTTTTCTGGATGCCCTTGGAATCACTACCACTTAAAATGATATCATCAACATATATAGCCAAAATTACCTTACCTCTCGGTGTGTTTTTAATAAATACTGAGTGATCTCCAGAGCATCTGTAAATGCCAAACTGTATGAGGGTTTGACTAAATTTCTCAAACCATGCCCGAGGGGACTGCTTTAGACCATACAAAGATTTTTTTAGGTGGCATACTGACTCCCCCTCAATCACATACCCAGGTGGTTGTGGCATATAAATTTCTTCTTTAATATTCCCATTCAGAAATGCATTTTTCACATCAAGTTGATATATCGGACATGATGAATTGACCACCAGAGATAATAATATACGTACCGAATTCATTTTTGCCACTGGAGAGAAGGTTTCTTCATAATCAATTCCATAACACTGAGTACAACCTTTGGCAACCAGTCAAGCCTTCAGTCGTGTAATTGACCCATTCGGATTATGTTTTACAGTATAAACCCACTACAACCAATGGGTTTTTTATCTGTTGGAAGAGGAACCAGTGACCATGTCTGTTTGTCATTAAGTGTCTTCATTTCTTCATCCATTGCTACCTTCCACCCTAGATTTTGTAGAGCCTCCTGGTTTTTATCAAAAATTGTTTGTAGTTTATTTATTTACTTTACATATAATGTTTTGTAAAATATAGATGCCTCCATATCTTCTCCATCCATGACACTTGCATCCACATCATATAGATCTATTTACTCATTCGGTCCAACCACGTCTCTATCACATCCTCGCTTAAGCGAGGATGTGGCCCATCAAAGAGTTCCAGAGTGGACGACACCATGAGAGAGCATTTGGGTTTTATAGTCCCCTCTTTACTCATTGGGTAAGTCATGTCCTTTGCAACCATGTGGATGAAAGGGTAGAGAAGTTCAAGGCCCACATTGATGATCGGTTATAGGCTATATGCCCTTATATCGAGGTAATATTACAAATTCCTCAATTAGATTTTTTAACGTGCCTGTATTGATAAAATGTTTTTTATTTTATTCTTTTGATTTTGGATAAGTTTGATCTTGATTTTCAAAGTAACGGGGCAACACTAGTCATCGTGTATAGGGGTGGCACCAAGCTAAACCAGCTCGCAAACCATTTGAGCTCTACTCGGTTCTATTTTTACTTGAGCTCGACTCGAACTCGAACTTGAAATAAGGCTCGTTAAGTATAACAAGCCAAGCTCGGCTAGTTAGCGCATGAGCCAATTCTTTAGTATAGATTTTTTTTATGAAAATACCTTGACTCTAATGACTCTCGTCAATTCCCTCTTTAGTTGGTTGATTTATTTACTTCAAACCTCAAAGACGATCAATAGTTCAACCCTTTTGGATCCCTCAACATTTAATGTGGTTGTTTGCCAAAGGAATAAACACTGTTGATGGAGGTATTTGTTCTTTCTTTTAGGTCTATTAAGCTGGTTATTATACATTAGTATGTTCCATTGCAAAGTCCTGGAGTCCAGTGTAATAGCT
The DNA here is from genome assembly GCF_029961685.1 of Aristolochia californica. Taxonomy (NCBI): domain Eukaryota; kingdom Viridiplantae; phylum Streptophyta; class Magnoliopsida; order Piperales; family Aristolochiaceae; genus Aristolochia; species Aristolochia californica. The sequence continues at coordinate 21,025,096 of NW_027181771.1, forward strand.
TGTAGTTCAATGATACTATGTTCATCACAATATTCTCTTCTTTTATTTTTGTATTTTTTTTATTTTTAGAGTTTTAAATGTAGGTTGGAGCTCGAATCCAGCTCGAGCTCGAGCTCAAAATCAATTAAAATATTTTGGCTTGAACTCGATACCAATTTTAGGCTTGGGCTAAGCTAGTTCATTCACTAGTTTTGAAAAAGAAAAAGAAAATAATACTCATGCCACTTACCATGACTGTAATACTAATATAAAGTAGGAGTTGGTATTCTCTGCTATACAACATCAAGAGTAGGGGTGGCTTCAAACCAAGCCAGCTCGAGCTCAACTCGATTACGGCTCGGTTCGATTCGGTATACCCAAATCTCGAGCCAAGTTCGAGATCCGAGATAGGCTTGTGTAACTTAATGAGCCGAGTTCGATCAAATCGAGGTCAGACTCGAAAGCTCGTGAGCCGGCTCATTAATTTAAGGAGTGGCGCGGGATTCGTGACCAAAGTGTCGAGAGGAGCGGGGGGGGAGGGGGGGGGGAATTCTTCCTCCCCTCGTCACCGCCGAGCCCCTCTGCTCGCTGTTGTGGCCGCCTCTGTCGCAGGTTGCCTTCTGCCTTTCCGTAGTCATTGATTCTATGGCCACCGCTTGATTTCTTCCCCCTCGTCTGCCTTTGCATTTGTTTCCATCACCGCCGCTTCTGTGGTCGCAGGCTTTATCCTCGATGATTGCCTGCGTGCTGGAAGCTTTTCCCTCGGTGTCGTTCCTCATCTCAGCGGAAAACCAGAATGAGCAGGGGGAGAAATAATTCCCCCCCACGCACGCGAAGATGATTTCGCACGTGCGAGATCATAAAGTGAAAATATTTTTTTTCTTAAACTCTCCTTTCTCATGGCTCTTGAAGAAATTGAAAATACATTTTAGTAGAAATAAGTTTCTAGGGACTATTAGTGTCTCATGTTTTTAGTAAACATTTTTCTAATTGAAAATTCTTATTAAAAATCATATAATTTTCTAAGTAAGATTTCCGTACCAAGATGGGATAGAAAACTGTATAGAAAATTTTTGAATAAGTATTTGACAGTTGATGCTGTAAAACTTTTAGCATGAATCAATTTTCGTAGCAATTTTTTGTTTGAGATTTTATTTGATTAAAAATTTATCGATAAGTATAGTAATATATTAGATTGATTTTAATTTTAATTTATTTTCCTAAAAGAGGCAATAAGAGGTCTTAACTTTCCTAAGAAAAATTTAAAATATTTCTAGTCATTTTCTAATAAGTTACTAATAGTTATAGGATTTTATTTAAATATTTTTTTGGAAATATGTATCATAGGAAAAACATTTCTAGTTTTTCCTAGGATATAAAATTTCAACTAGGGGCACTAAGGAGGCCATAGTAAATTTATTGCCAGATTCAAAAATTACAAAATAAGTTAGACAACATTTGGAGTAAAAAAGATTAATATTGGTGGGTTCTAATACATTATTGAAATTCAATCCTGAACATCCCCTATCATTATTTTTTTTAAATGTATGCATAATTTTATATATAATATATTTGACATATAGTTTATATAAAGTATTAAATGCAGGTTAAGCTCGAACTCAGCTAGAGCTCGAGCTCGAACTTGGTTAAAATCATTAGACTCGAGTTCGATTACAATTTTAGGTTCGATGCTAGGGTCAGTCGAACTCGAGTTCAAAATATTTAAATCAAGTTCGGTTTGAACAAGGTTCGGACTCAGTTGGATTTTATGCCACCCTTATGCCCAATTTTAAGTAGAGGTCATTCCCAATTTTATGTAAAATGTATGCATAATTTTATATACAATTTATTTGACATGTATTTTTTTAAAAATTTTAAATGTATGTTGGAGCATGAACTCGAGACTTGGATTTTCTGAAAAGTTTTAAATGAATGTTGAAGCTCAAACTCGACTCGAACTCGGCTCGAGCTCGAGTTCAAAATATTTAAATCAAACTTGGCTCGAACTTAGGCAGGTTTTGGGTTTGGCTCAGCTAGATGCCACCCCTAATCACGAGGCTCAATCTTAGCCCTGAGTGGATTTTTCATCGTAAGGATGATAAGCATCTGCTCGCTCAGATCGGGGAGGTCGCCATCGATTTCAGGCGACCACTTGAACGCCCGTACCAGATTCCCAAGTGCTAGAGCTACCTGCAGCTTCCCTAGCTCCATCCCTGCGCAAGTCCTCAGCCCTGCTCCGAACGGAATGAACCACTGCTCCACGCTCTGCTGCTTTCCTCCGTCACCGTCGTTGCTCCGTGTCAGAAACCGCTCCGGCTTGAAACTATCCGGATGCTCCCAAACCTCTGGATCATAATGCAACGCATGGATGTTAACCGTCACTCTAGTTCCTTTCCCCACTCGTCTTCCTTTGAGCTTCGTATCCTTAGCAGCACTGTGGGGGACGGCCATGGGTGCGATCGGCTTCATCCTCATCGTCTCTTTCACAACAGCTTGCAAATAATGTAGTTTGCCCACATCTTCCATTTTTACCATCAGGCTGCCGCCGCTTTGGTTAACGATTTCTTTGTAGACCTTCTCTTGTACGTTTTGATGGTGAATCAAAAAAGCCAGGGCCCATACAATGGTAGATGCGGTGCTGTCGACTCCTAGTAAGAACATCTCATAGATGTTGGAGATGATCACATCTTCTGGCAAGTGCTGGGAGCGTAAGACATGTAAGAAAGAATGTGTGGGCGGAGATTGTTGAAGATAAGGGAGGAAAACTTGTGCAATCTGGCTTTTCAAGTCCAGTGTCATTCGACGCCGGCGATGGACGGAAGGGAGGAAAGAAGCGAAGGGAAAGGCCTCGGCGAGACTGCCATAACTTGTAATTTTTATGGTCGCCTCCAGTATTTCATCCAAGGATTCAACAAACAATTCACTTTCTACGCGGGCACCGAAGCAGACGTGAGAAAGAAGACGAATTGTGGCTCGACGAATGTTGCTGAGCGGCTGGATCACATGGTCTTTCGTCTCTGCAGCCTGCTGTTTCATTCTTCCTATCATGGTCAGCAAGTCTTTCTCGTGTTGCTCCGTCTGGGCGGAGACAATTGAGGGACCAAGAGGACCGTTCTGCAGACCTCGCTTGAGGGCGTTCCAGGAGGAGCCAGCATTGGAGGTGGTGATGGTGCTAAAGTCGCCGAAGATGGCCTTCACCGTCGGCAATATAATCCGGGAGGCGTAATCGGACGATTTGGACACGAGCACCTCCCATGCAAGCTCGGCATTGGAGACAACAATCATGGGTTGTCTACTTCCGATCCAGATGGTCATGGCCGGGCCATGGAGGCGAGCAAGTTCGGCCAGAGTGTGGTGCATGAGGTTTCCACCTCGGGCGAGTTGGTGTAAGTTTCCAATGATGGGCAGCTTGCCGGGTCCGGGTGGCCAGTCGGTTGCAGAAGCACTTCTTCTCCGCAGAAGCCTTCTCAGTACAATCAGGAAGGCAACAGCACATGCTACAGTGCTGAAAGCCGTGAGCAGTTGCTGTAGTCCCATGCCTCCACTAACTTTCCTAAGTCTTCTGGTTCTACAACCCTTAAGCACCTCCGGAGGCATAGTTTTATTTGCTGAAATGGAGACATTTAATAGTGGGATACATGATCCTGTCTTATTGATGATGCTTTATTGCTCGAGGCCAGGCTGGCTGATTGCGTTACAAATGGTTAAAAAAATTAGTGGTTTGACAAATTAATTAAAAGAGGGAAATTTATGGTTGGCTGGTCTAGTTTATTGTGTTAGTGGGTTCAAATTTGACAATAAAAAATTGAGAAATATGTGTAATAAAATAGATTGGACACCAGAATCGAGGCAAATGAAGTAACTAAATGTTCGATATTCGTTGGTGCGAGGAGAAAGCCGAGGAAGCTACAAAAGTTGCCTGCACCAAGAGTAATGTCATTTTCAACGACAAGTAAGCCTTTTAAAAAAGGTTGCCCGGGAATCACTACTAAACTATTATTAATTATATATTTTTTAGATATTTATATTAGAAAAAAGTCGCTCGCACCAATAGTTAGGGGTTACATCGTGCCGAGCCGAGCTCGAACCTGCTTATGTTTGAGCCGAGTTTGATTTAAATATTTCGAACTCGAACTCGAGCCTAAAATTGTTATCGAGCTCTAACCTAATAATTTTAACCGAGTTCGAGTCGAGCTCGAGCTTTAACATTTATTATAATTTTTTCAAAAAATACAAGTCTCGAGTTCGTGCTCCAACATACATTTAAAATTTTTCAAAAAATACATGTTAAATAAATTATATATAAAATTATACATATATTTTACATAAAATTGAGAATAGCCTCTACTTAAAATTGGGCATAAGGGTGGCATCGAATCCAGCTGAGTCCAAACCTTGATTAAGCCGAGCTTAATTTAAATATTTTAAATTTGAGCTCGACCGACCCTAGCCTCAAACCTAAAATTGTAATTGAACTCGAGCCTAATAATTTTAATCGAGTTCGAGCTGTAGCTGAGTTCAAGCTTAACCTACATTTAATACTCTATATAAAATATATGTCAAATAAATTATATATAGAATAATGCATACATTTAAAAAAAAGAATGATAAGGGAGGTTCAGGATTGAATTTCAATAATGGATTATAATGCACCAATATTAATATTTTTTACTCCAAATATTGTCTAGCTTATTTTGTAATTTTTGAATTTGGCCATAAATTTACTATGGCCTCCTTAGTGCCCCTAGATAAAAATTTATATTCTAGGAAAAACTAGAAATATTTTTCCTATCATACATATTTCCAAAAAAAATCTTTAAATAAAATCCTATTACTATTAGAAACTTATTAGAAAATTACAAAAAATATTTTTAAATTTTCTTAGGAAATTTAATGGACTTCTTATTGCCTCTTATAGGGAAATAAATAAAAATTAATAATCAATTTAATATATTACTATACTTATCAATAAATTTTTAATCAAATAAAATGTCAAACACAAAATTGCTATGAAAATTGCCTCACGCTAAAAGTATTACAGCATCAATTGTCAAATACTTATTCAAAATTTTTTCTATACGATTTTCTAGCCCATCTTGGCAGGAAAATCTTACTTAGAATTTTTTTTTTTTTTTAGGCTCTGCTTCTGCTGGTTCTGGTTTTCCACCGAAACGAGGAACGACGCCGAGAGAACCAGAGACGCCGACGAAGAACTTTCGTCAGGAATAACGGTTGCGATGACGACAACGGAGGCGGCGGCAACAGAAACAAAAGTGACGGTAGACGAGGGGGAAGAAATCGAGCGACAGGTTTTAACCCTGGAAATTACATCAATGCTATCTCTATGATATGACTTTTTATTTACCATCCCGCCATCATTGTATGTTGGCCTATAAGCCTTCTCTTTGATATGTGGGCCTTGAGCCCGTCTTTTATATCTCTTGGATGCATGGGTCTTCCTTGGTCTTATGGGTTTGGGCTCATATTCTAATACACTTGGATATGTGGGTTTAGCCTTGGTCGTGTGGGCTTGGGCCCTATCTTCTAACAAAGAGGTTGTCTCACACCATTATTTATTTGTCACATCAAAAATATAAAAAATATTTGCGGTTGGGATTCTTTGACAGAGGAACTTAATACCCCATAAAAAATATAAAAAATATTTACAGTTGGGATTCCATGACGGAGGAACTTAATACCCCATCAAAAATATTTGCGGTTGGGATTTCATGACGGAGGAACTTAATACCCCGTCAAAAATATCAAAAATATTTGTGGTTGGGATTCAATGACGGAGGAACTTATTATTACATTTGTGTTATTCCACCCCCCCCACCCACCCACCCCCCCCCCCCCCCCCCCCCCCCCCCCCCCCATTAATGTCATATATTTCTCTACCACTTGAGAGTCGTTGTCTTGTGGAGGGACACGGTGGTGGAGGTGGACACTTCAAACCAATGCCGATAGACACACTACCTACAGAAGATGGAGTGTGCCCTACATTCAGCATGAGTTAAGACTGGAGTATGGAGCAATGTCTTAGAGGTTAGGAGTGATTTACTCTCACTGATATTATGCTAGCTAGGCCTCAGGAACGAGAGCACCAGCATGAGGGGGAGTGTTGGAAGATGAAGGCATTGGAAGATATGCTATTTTATACAAAAAAAAATGTATATATCATTTGCAGCAAGTTAGGAGTTCATGTTGTTCTCTCACCCCCTAGCTTGAGGGGGAATATTGGAAGATAGGGCCAAACCCACTCAACCAAGGAAGACCCACATATCCAAGTGTATTAGAAGATGAGCCCAAGCTCATAAGACCAAGGAAGGCCCACATATCCAAGTGTATTAGAAGATGGGCCCAAACCCATAAGACCAAGGAAGACACATGCTTCTAAGAGATATAGAAGACGGATTCAAGGCCCACAGATCAAAGAGAAGGCCCATAGGCCCACATACAATGATGGGAGGATAGTAAATAAAGAGTTATCTCATAGAGATGATATTGATGTAATTAAGTTAAAGTTACAAGGTTAAAACCCTAAACACTAAGTTCAGGGGTATTATTGTAATATAGTAGTTTTATTAATCTATAAATAGGGCTTCAAGGGAAGGGTTAGGAAATCAAATCCATAACACATTCTTCCTCTGGTTTTCTCCCAATGGGTCTCTCTCCCCTTTTCTCCATGAGCTAAATTTGTGGAGTCCTGAAAATCAACAGGTCTTATAATCTTAATCTGAGGTGCATCTTGAGTTGCAGCCCGAGAGGTCAGACAGAAACACTTGTAAGTATGCAAATTCTCTTGTAAACTATTTCATCTTCATAGTGGATTACTGTAGCGACAGAAGATAGGATGTAGTCTCACCTTGAGGTGAACCTGTATGAATGTTGTTGCTTTTTTCTGTGTTTGCTTTTCCCTTCTTTTGTGATTATTATTATTGATGTCGTTAATCTGGAATTAGGGCGTCTAATTCCTAATAGGCAACTTGATGATGAGGGTCATAAAGTGACTTTTAATGGTGCTGCCTTGAAAGTCACAAAGGGAGTCATGGTTGTTGCATGAGGAGTTAAAACTGGAACTCTTTACATCACTTCCAATTGCAGAGACACAGTTGCAGTTGCTGATGCTATTATCGATTCTGATTTGTGGCATTATGGACTCGGTGACATGAGTGAGAATGGAATGAAAATGCTTTAATCCAAAGGGAAGCTACCAGAGTTGAAAACTGTAAATAATAGTTTGTGTGAAGGCTGTATTTTTGACAAGTAGAAAAGGGTTAGCTTTTCTAAGGCTAGAAAGGAGCAACAAACAACAAAATTGGAGTTGGTTCAAATAGATGTGTGGGGGCCTTCAACTATTACTTCCCTTGGTGGTTCTAACTACTATGTGACATTTATTGATGATGTAAGTAGAAAGGTATAGGTTTATTTCATGAAAAATAAATCTAATGTCTTTGATACATTCAAGAGATGGAGAGCAATGGTTGAGAATGAGACAGATTTTAAGGTGAAGTTCTTGCAGTTAGATAATGGGGGAGAATACATAGATGATGATTTCAAGTGGTACTATGTTGATAATGGAATCAAGATGAAGAAAACAATTCCAGGAACACCTCAATAGAATGGTGTGGTAGAGAGGATGAATAGGACTTTGAACGAGCGAGCTGGGAGCATGAGATTCCATATGAGGTTGCCAAAGATGTTTTGGTCTGAGGCTATTAGCACCACTGTATTTTTTTATCAATAGAGGTCCCTCAACACCATTGGATTGCAAAATACCAGAAGAGGTTTGGAGCGGCAAAAAGGTAAATCTTTCTTTCTTGAAAGTTTTTGGTTGTGTTCTTATATTCATATTGATTCTGTTGTGAGAAGTAAACTTGATGCTAATTATAAGATATGTTTCTTTATTGGCTATAGTGGTACCGAGTTTGGTTATCACTTATAGGATGATCAAAGTCGTAAGTTTATCAGGAGCAAGGACATGATCTTCAATGAAGAAGCCCTATATAAAGATAGGTTGAGAACATAGTCTAAGAGCACAGGTGATGAATCCAAGAAGTCAGAAGTGATTCAATTGAAAGATCTTCCAGTTATTAAGATGGAGAATATTGCTCAGGAAAATATATCCCCAATAGTAAATCAGAACATTCCTATGACTGAACTCAGGAGATCTACCAAAACTAGCAGACTACCACAAAGGTACTCCCCTACACTGAATTATATTTTGTTTAATAAAGGTTAAACAAAGATTTATGAGGAAGTCGTGCAAGCTGATGAATCAACCAAGTGCCAGTTGACCATGCGAGATGGGATGGAGTTTCTATTATCCAATCAGACATGGCAGTTGATCGAGTTAGCAAAAGAGAAGAAGGCCTTAAAAAATAAATGGGTGTACCGAATAAAAGACGAACATGATGGCAAAAAGTGGTACAATGCAAGACTGGTGGTAAATGGCTTTCAAAAAAAAGAAGGCATTGACTAAACTGAGATTTTCTCTCTATTAATGAAATTGACTACTGTTAGAACAATGCTTGGACTAATGGCAAATGTTGACTTGCACTTAGAGCAGTTGGATGTAAAGACAACCTTTCTTCATGGTTATTTGGAGGAAGATATTTACATGATGCAACCATAGGGTTTCAAAGCACAAGAAAAGGAAAAAATGGTGTGCAAACTTCAAAAGAGCTTGTATGGTCTTAAACAAACTCCAAGACAATGGTATAAGAAGTTTGAAACCTCTATGAGTAGTTATGGTTTCTTGAAGTGCCAGGTGGATCATTGTTGTTATGTGAAGAAGCTTGATGACTCCTACATCATCCTACTACTATATGTTGACGACATGTTGATAGCAGGTGCTTGCAAACATGAAATAGATAAGTTGAAAAGGGAGTTGTCCAAGAATTTTGCAATGAATGATTTGGGTACTGCAAAACAAATCCTTGGGATGAGGATTACTAGGGACATTGATGTCTTGAAATTGTCACAAGAAGAATATATGAAGAAGGTGTTGAGTAGATTCAACATGAGTGATTCAAAACTAGTGAGTACTTATTTGGCTAGTTACTTTAGGTTATCTAAAAAGAAGTCACCTCTACAGAACAGGAGAGAGCCAACATGGCCAATGTGCCTTATGCTTTTGCTATTGGCAGTCACATGTATGCCATGGTGTGATCTAGACCAAACATAGCTGATGCAGTGGGAGTTGTGAGAAAATATATGAGTAATCAGGGTAAACAACATTGGGAAGTGGTGAAGTGGATTCTCAAGTATTTGAGAGGCACTACAGACTCAATCTTATGTTTTATAAAGTCAGACTTGGGATTACAGGGTTATATAGATACTGACGTGGCTAGAGACATTAATGGAAGGAAGAGTGCCACAGGATATGTATACACATTGGGTGGTACAACAATTAGATGAGTCTCTAAGTTATAGAAGATAGTTGATCTTTCCTCTATCGAGGTAGAATATGTCGTCATGACTGAAGCCAGCAAAGAGATGGTATGGCTACAATCCTTCTGGGAAGAATTAGGTCCTATGCATGGGAAGAATGTGTTATATTGTGACAATCAAAGTGCTATTCATTTAGCAAAGAATCTTGTTTATCATGCCAAAACAAAGCACATACATGTGTATTATCACTTCACCGGATCGACTCTGGAGGATGGAGTCTTAGCACTTGAGGAGATTCAAGGAAGTTAGAATCCGGCTAATATGTTCACAAGGACTATTACGAATGAGAAATTGAAGTTGTGTGAAACTTCAGTTGGACTTCTTTCTGAGGAATTAGAAGTTGTTGTCGCTGTAGAGAAGATATTGATGATGGATTACTCTCTAAGTGGGACATTGTTAAGTTGTGGAGCCTAATCAACGCCCTACGTTGATATATTAATTGTTGTTTCATTAAGGGCAATTTGAGAAGTTTACTCTTGTATCGCGGTTGCCCTAGTTCACTCTTTATACTTGGGGCGCCACTATTAGGGTTTCATCATCCGAGGAGCATCAGTTGCGGCCAAGAGAAGTTAGAGAACAATAATACCAATAAGTGTGTGCGATCTCTCTTGTAAACTATTTCATCTTCATAATGGATTACTGCAACGGTGGAAGACAGGACGTAATCTCACCTTGAGGTGAACATGTATAAATCTTGTTGTTCTCGTGCTTGTTTTTTCCTTCTTCCATGATTACTATTATTTGCTCTTGCCAGTTTGGAATTAGGACGTCTAATTCCTAGCACACACCTCCTTTAGAACATCGAAAACATATTTCCTTTAAGAAAGATTAAACCCCCTTTTTTATCACTTCTTCAATCACAACAAAATATTTAAGAGAGCCAATATCTTTAGTCTCAAAATGTTAATGTAACTTTTTACATCAATAATACCTGCTAATTATTTCCCAAGATAATGATCTCATATACTTACACAGTCAAAACTACAGGTTTGGTGCTCCTATATAAGACAAAGACAAAATGTCTTATATGACGTTTTAAATTCACAATCCAATATGACTTTACTAAAGTTTTTTAACCATGCCCTCGAAAATTGTTTCAACTCATATATTGCTTTAGTAAGTTTGAAAACCCTGAAAGGACTCCCCCCTTGAGCAAAAAATCCTAAGGATTGCTCTATATATATAAACTTTCTTTATCAATTCCTCTTTTATGAACATATCTTTTACATCAAAATGTATTTTTTGTATAATTAGCTACATAAATACAAATTTGGTTCTATGCCTTGTTAAAATACAAATATAATGCAAATATATGTATAATTTGTTTATATATAGTTCTAAGTTCTAAGTAGAACTTCTTGGTTTTGTTATTTTTAATCTTTTGTGACATGTCCTTGTGTAAAAAAAATTAGAAAAATTTATAGATTTGATATTCACTGATGTTAAATCTATAATTCGTATACCCAAGACATTATATTTACAATTCATATTATTTGAGACAAAAATGCCCCTTTTCTAACCTATAACTATCTCATAACATAGGATTATGACAGTATATAATATAAATTCTATTATAGAAAATGTCTCTGTTTCAGGCTCAACCTCATATATTCTTAGGTTACAACTCTATAATAGAATAATATGTTAAATAATAAATAATACCTATATTCCTCTATCGTAGAATAATATACTATGCACTATCATAATCCAATGTTATGAGTTAGTTAAAGGGTAGAAATAGGGGCATTTTTGTCCCAAATAATATGAGTATATATTGGATTTAGCATCATTAAATTTAAGTATATAGATTGACTAAATATTTACAGGTTGTAAAGGTTCATACAACCTTTTTCCAATATAAATATCTAATATATATATATATATATATATATATATATATATATATATATATATATATATATATATATAATTAATAATAGTTTAGTAGTGATTCAAAATCAATAAGAGATAGTGGAATATTGCCGTTTTTTAAAAGACTTACAAGTCGTTGAAAAAGACATTACTCTTGGTAGGGGTGGCTTTGAACCGAGCTGGCTCGCGAGCGGCTCGAGTTCGGCTCGATTCTGGCTCGGTTCGATTCGGTATACCCCAATCTCGAGCCGAGTTCTAGATCTAGGATCTGCTCGTTTAAATTAACGAGCCGAGCTCGACCGAATCGAGATTCGGCTCGAAAGCTCGCAATCCAGCTCGTTAATTTAACGAGTCGGTATGAGATTCGGGGGAGTCGGGACCGAAGCAGGAGCGAGAGCGAAGGGGAAAAAATTCTTCCTCCCCTCGTCACCGCCGAGCCCCTCCGGCTGCCGTTGCGGCCGCCTCTGTCGCCATTGATAGCTGCCTTGCTGGCCGCCTTCTGCCTTTCCGTCGCTGCCGATTACTCAAGGGCAATCCGAAAAGGTATCCAAACGAAACAAGGCAATTGATGGGCTTTTTATTTTTTTGAAATTGTGCTGAATTTTATTAAAGGGCAAAGAGAATTACATCAAAGAGGTGGGGGACTGTTCAAGATAGAGAGGGATTGAAGGGACATCCCCAACTTAGCTAGTCTATCAGCAAATGATTTTGCCAACCAATCTTGATTCCAAGAACAAGAAATAACAAAAACAATGTAAAAATGGAGTATAAGATAGCTAGTGGCACCAAGGAGGCTTGGTAGAACCCAAGCACCAGCAAATAACTATGCTGGAATCGCATTAAATTAGTAGATAACCGGAGATGCGCTCCTTAAAGTGATCAGCTCGTGGACAGGGGGGAGACTTGGGTAGATGTTGAGTTTGCAATACCTAAAGGGTTGGCAAAGGAAAGATTGACCTCCTCCGAGGAGTTTTTGAAAACACATCTGAAGCCAACAGGCCCAGGACAACCAATGGTAATGCCATCAAAGTTTAATTTGATGACACCTGAGGGAAGAGGAGACCACTCGACCATGGCAGGAGTCTTGGAGGGACCAGACATATGAGCAAGGATGTTCCAGTGCAAATGAAGAGACAAGCCTTCCAGGGAAGCACTTGTTATTGCGTTCTAACCAGATGCTCCAAGGAATGTGTGCAAGATAGGAAGATAGGAGAGTCTTGGTGAGCTTTGGTAGGAGTTCCCTAAAACCATATAAATGGTCCCAATGAGATCACACTAGAGTCCAAGCTAAAATCCAATTCATTGGAACATAGCCATCCAAATTTTCCACAAAAACCAGCGGTGGAGCACGTCCCATGCAAATTCCTCGCAAGGACTGCATAGGGGATAGATGATTTTTGGGTTGGTGTAGTCGCGCCTATGGAGGTTATTTGTAGTAAGGATAGGGCTGTCTAGATGAAAAAAATGTAATTTTATTTGGGGCAGAGAGCTTCCAGGAAGCGGTTTCATCATGCTTAGAGGCACTGGGATCCCATCCTCTAATGTGATTATAAGCGGACGCAACAGAGAGGAAACCACTGGTGCATGGCCTCCTAATCAATCTGTCCTATCTATGTCTGAAGAACCACCTTTCCTAGAGTAGATAAAAGAGTGTAGAGAGCACTGGTCTCCTCACAATTCAGGCCATGTCTAAAATGGAAGTTTGAGGACTGGTGGTTCCAAATTTCCACCAAGGTGGTGTCTTGGCGTAAAGAGATGGAAAATAAGGCACTGAATTCATCCATGAGGTGGCGACTAACACACCATGCATTGCGTCAAAAGAGGATCTGATGACCATTTGCGGCAAAGAAAAACGTTGCAGCCTTGAAAATAAGGAGCATACAGAAGAGATATTTCTAGATAGGGGACAGATGGAGGCAGTTTCTTCCCTCAGTCCACCACATTCTAGACCATTGCATCTTGAAAGCGGTCATATTTTTCCAAATACATTTGTGTTGAATGTTGAAATTCCAGAACCATTTGAGGAGCATAGCATAGTTCATCTTAGTAGTAGGGAAAATACCAAGCCCACCTAAGGAGTGGGGTAGGCACACATCCTTCCAACTAACGTGGTGATACTTAAATGCATCATCAATTCCATGCCAAAGTAAGCGCTTCCGAATTGCAACAATACGCTTGGAAATAGAGGTGGGGAACTGTAGAAAGGAGAAGTAGTAATTTGGCAGGTCAACTAAACAAGATTTCAGGATAGTGAGCCTAGCCATGGTGGATAGAAGCTTACCACACCACATGGTCAGCCGGCGCTCGAATTTCTCAATTAGGGGGGACCGGAGAGTCGCATTTGGTCTTCTCTCAAAAAGAGGGAGGCCGATATAGGTGGACAAAGTATGGTCAATGGAGTAACCCAATAAATCAACCATTTCCTTCACTGAATCGACATCAAAGTGATAACCTATGAGAATAGTTTTCCTCCAATTAATCTATTATCCCAAAGAGATTTAAAATAGACCAAGAAGGGCCAGAAACTTGCGAATTTGGTCCATAGTACCCACACCAAAGCAAATGGTGCCATACTCTAACTGGAGAATTAGGACATCGAATTCAATATGGTTCGAGGTAGGCAAAACCCATCCCGTGGCTATGGCTGAGTAAACCAAGGAAGAAATGTACTCTACGATGATGGTGAAGAGAAGTGGAGATAGGGGATCTCCTTGCTAGATGCCATGGGTACTCTGGAAGAACCCACAAAAAGTGTCATTGATAAGGATGGAGTAAGTGGCAGAAGATATACAAATGTGAATCTAAAAACGTCATTTTCACTTGAAGCCCATTTGTCCAAGAAGGGTGACAAGGAGTTGTCAATTAACCCTATCAACAACTGTTGGGTATACGACCAAAGTCCCACATTGGTTAGAAGTGGGGAGGATTATAGATATATAAGTGTGGACACTATCTCTATTGGTATAAGGCATTTCGGGGTAAAACCCAAGAGCAAATCTATGAGGGCTTAGGCCTAAAGTGGGCAATATCATACAAATGTGGAGAAAGATAGTGTCCATAGTCCTTGCAAATGGTATCAGAGCTATGCCCCGGAGTTAGCCATGGTGGATGAATCCTCTGAATGATGAACGAAGGTGGTGGGCCTCGAATTAGATCGCAAAGGGATTCATGAATGTGCTCTATTGTACAGGTGGTGTGCTCCGGATTCTTCATGGACGTGTCCTAGTCCCAACACGGTGAAGAAGGGTTGATCTGGATAGAGCATGCTCTTGAGACAGGTGGTACTCCATGTAAGGTGTATGCTTCCAACGCATTAGAGTGGAAAATCCGGGTTATGTTTGAGGGGAGGCTCGGTGGTCATTTGTTCGAGGGGAGAATTGTTTGGTATACGACCAAAGTCCCACATTGGTTAGAAGTGGGGAAGATCATGGATATATAAGTGTGGACACTATTTCTATTGGTATGAGGCCTTTTAGGGTAAAGTCCAAGAGCAAATCCATGAAGGCTTAGGCCCAAAGTGGGCAATATCATACCAATGTGGAGATAGGTGGTGTCCATAGTCCTTACAAAAACCTTTTCAAAGTCTACTTAAGGGTGAGATGTAGAAACTTTAGACACTTTAAGTAATGGAGAAGTTCGTGAGTAGTCAAAGTTGAATCCTCAATGTTATACCCCTTGATGAAAGTGCACTACCCGTGATGGATGACAAGTGGAAGTACAACTTTAAGTCTATTAGTAAGCAACCACACAAGGATTTTGTAGGTGCTGGTGATAAGACTAATTTGACGGAAATCCAAGGGCTGCTCCACATTGATCTTCTTAGGTATGAGGACTATGAAGGATGCTCAAATACTCTTGTAAGATATACCACAGTGGTAAAAGTCCTAAGCCATTGCTAAGACATCATCGCTTATAACAGGCCAGCAATGACAAAATAACTCTCCATTATATCTATCTCCCAGGCGGTTGCAATAGCAGGATATTTTGGGAGAAGGATGGGAAGGGCATATGTAAGTGTAAAGATCTGCATAAAAACCTCACGAAAGCATTAATAATGGAGGGCCAGTTCGAAGTTACTTCACTGTTAATATACAATGATGTAATTCGGTTAGCCCGATGCCAAGCAGATGCCACAACGTGGAAAAATTTGGTATTGCTGTCTCCCTCAGAGAGCCCTTGAAGCGGGTGTGTTGTTTCCAACGGACGAGCTTAGTATGTGCAAAAGGTTTGAAGTTGGTTTTGAATAGAAAAGAGTTGGGAAATCTCAGTGGGGGAGAGACACATGATTTCCTTAGCAGCATCCAGAGCGACAAGCTGGTCGAGGAGGGTGTTCTTCACTGCCGAAAGGGTAGACCGATGCCCCATAGACCAGGTTTTGACATGTTGATATTTTAGTTTATGAAGGGACCAACCTCGTGGTCCAATAGCAGCAAAGTTCTTCCAGCCATTTTGAAGAGCGGAGTCAAAGGAATTGTCATTGAGCTAATTGTTGTGAAACCGGAAATGGGACGGACCCCATTGTCCAAAATGGGTGTCTAGAAAGATTGGTCAATGATCGGAGACGATGCGCCAAAGAACCTTGCCCATGGTACTATCATATAGGCGAAGCCACTCATCATTAGTGACTAATCGATCCAATTTGGACAAAATGCGAATTTTCCAGAGAGCAATCTCTTCTAAATCATAGCAGCCAATAAAGTCGACAAAGTGGCGCATGGATGTTGAGATTCTATGGGCAGGGGGGCTTTCTCATGGCAAAATCGGGATACATTTAAGTCCCTAGCCAGGAGTAGGGGAAGAGACTAGTGCTGGCAAACCTCCCATTTTGTTCAACATCAGGAGGTCATCCTAGAAGAGCTATCTTTCTCGATACCATGTGGGACTATAAATGCTGACGAGACACAGATGCTGCCAGTATTTTTATCCCGAATTTTGACACAAATTGAGAAGGTTTTCAGAATGTTATCCATGACCTCAATGGCACCTGGGTCCCAGATGAGAAGGATACCCCCAGACAAACCAACCACATCAACCTTTAACCATCCAAAAATCACAAGAAGGCCAAAGAGAGCAGATATTTGAGCCGGACAGGGAAGACACTTTTGTTTCTAGTAGAACACAGATGCCAGTGTTCGAAGAGGAGAGAAGACTTCGAATGGATGCTCGACACCTGGCCGAGCCAACACTGAGGGTATTCCAGGAAATCACAATCATTTATATTTCATCTTTTGAACTTCATACGAATGCAAATCACCCCCAGAGTATACTAACCCCATCAATTTGGCCAGTTCCATCATCTGGTCCCAGGTTTAGGAAATAAAAGTTTGCTTCTTAAATTGAAGAGTGTCCACAAAGCACTGAGAATGATCGCCTGGTTCTGGGCAGATGAAGCTACCGGTTTCAAGATTTCTGGGGTATTGGTGTTGGAAGCTTGGTTCTCCCTGTAGTATCTATCAGGATTCGCCACGATTCCGACACTGGTATGTGGGGTGACTGCGCGGAGGTGCTTGATTCAAAATTAAAATGGTATTTTGGGTGTTGACGGGAGGGAGATGGGGGCGGAGAGTCCATATTCAGGAGGAAGGTAGCTGGGATTATTTTGTTGAGTTGCTCAGAAGATGTAGGGAGTGGGTTAAAGACATGTGGCAGGTGGGGTTTAATTTGTTGCATTTCCAAATCCGGTAGGTTCCATGTTGAATTTTGGGGGCAGGACATTTGGCAGGTTGTAAGTGATTGGGCAATTGATGAGAGTGATTGGATTGTTGACTGAACGAGGATTTGTCATTTTCATAGGATAGGAAGAGGGGACTTAAAAGTTGGGTAGTTGTCTTGGGCATGGGTAGGATAAGGCTGAGAAGGGAGCGGGTATTATGACGAGATGTCAGGCAGGGTGGTAGTTTTATCTTGAGTGCAAGGTGAGTAAGGTGGTTTTTGATCGATGTGTCAGCTGAGCATGAGGCTATGGCTTGGCTTGCACACCGAGGGGAAACCGGAGTTGCCCCCGGACTTGACGAGTGGGTGATCCTGTCGGATTGACTCATCGGAGTTATGTTGCCGAAAGTCGGCCATTTCCTCAAACGAGACGCTAACCCAAAATCTGGCATTTTCAATGCAGACGCAGGGAAACTATTCTCCATGGATTAGACGATGTGGATTGACTAAGAGACGCGCCCCATCCAGGTGGTGCCAATGTTTCGTAAACCTTGGTGATACTGACGAAGACATTGCCAAAGTTCCGCTGGGAGGCCGCGGATGGCTATCCATTGCCCGTAGGAGCTGAATGGGGGCTGAGGGTAACCATTCGCTGATGTACAAGATGCCTGAGCTGGGGGAAGGTAGGAGGGTGGTAGACCAATGGCAAAGGCTTTATCTGAATCAGAGCGGAGGTGGACAAGCCATCGTTGAGAAGTGAGGTGTAAAATACATGGAGCCATTGACGGCGAGTTTGTCAATGTCGGGGGTGGTGGTGACTTTGATTTAGAAGAAACAAGGTTTTGAGTTCTCTTCAATGAGCTCAGGGGTGTGTTCTCCTCAAAGAACTTAGGGTTTTCAAGCTTCACTTTGACTTGATTTTCGTCTTTCTCATCTTCCTCCCTACGAATCCATGTGTCAGATCCAGGACCGTAACAAATGGTATCAGAGTAAGAACACAATGAGCCAATTTGCTGTTGTTCGCCGCCGGCAATGGGCAGACTGCAGCATGAATCAAAAATGGGAGAAATGGAAAGGGTGACAATAGGAGGAGAAATCCGGACCGGTGAGAGTCAACAAGAAGACATTTGGGGGTAAGTCTCTAAAATGTCATCGAATCTTTTGTTAAAACGCAGCTCCCATGGGGTTGTTGGGGCTCAAATGCACTAAGCAGCAGCAACGCTACTCAGAATTATTAGGGAGGACAGGTAGGTTAAATCCTCCAGCTTGTGTCGGTTGCAAACATCGGAAGCAGAAGGGGCCCGTAGCTGCTGCTTGTCTGAAAAGGACCCATGAAATAATCTGATGCCAGTATTTGTACCAAATAATATATTGACCAAGGAATATGTTCCAAATACTTCAAAATAATAATTCACCTAGAGAAATAGAATCGAGTCGAGCCAAGTCAAGTATCACCAATAATTACTACAATTATTATTGCGAGTTAAGATTCTTGGTCTTCAATTTTTGTTCTTTTTTTTGTACTTCTTCTTCTCCACCCCTCAAGTTGGGAGTAATGGTAGTGTTCCTAGAGATCTTACTTTTGATAACATAAAATAGCTCGAAAGTTGAAGCTTTCTACTACGGCACAAAACTCTTTTGAAATATTGATTTTTCTTTGTAGATAACTTTGATTGAAAAAATAATAATTTTTCTTGGGAAAGTAGACTCGAATATACTTCCGTCAATATATAATATGCAATATTAAGCTTTTTATAGAGGTGAAAACGTAAGTCAAATAATAGGTATAAGTACTGAAAAAAGAGAAATACGAACCTAAACTGTTAGAGATAATAAATCAGAAAAGGATCAAATTTCCTCTATGGGTTGACAGAGTCAACTCACAAAACTTGGTCTAATACCATGTTGAATTTATGGAAAAACAAAAATACTTCATTGACTTATTATAATTAGAGTGTTTATAATAGAGGAAAGTAGTAGATCCAATTAAAATTAAACTACCCTTGTCCCAATTACACCCTGTTGAATTTAAGACCCCATGAATAATACCTCGAGCAAGGAGAGAGAGAAAGAAAAAAAAAGAAAAAGAGAAGAGATCTCGAGTAGGGAGAGAAGAGAAGGAAAATAAGAGAGAGTAGAGAGAGAACACTTCACATGAGAGAGAAGAAAAAAATAAGAAACTTGCTTGATGAATTCTGAGTTACAATCACCTCTACTTATAGTTGAGGAGGTGATAGAGTCCATGTAAAAGTAATTTTAGGACTCCTAATTACATTCCAACTAGAACTCTCCATGATAAGACTATCATAATAAGATTACATTATCTATTTAAGAGACTATTTTAACTCAAATTCTAACTCTTCTTTAATCACGTGAAACAAGATAGAAACCACCTCATGATCTTATCTTTGTGGGTCTCACATGATCTTCCGGCTCATGTTGATAGAGATACCAGCTCGTGGTATCTTTGAAGGTCCCACTTGATCTTTAAATCTTCTATTTCATTCCAGCACATATTCCTTATCTCTTAGCTAGAGCCACTTTGTATGAGGACTCTTGTTGACACCTCTCGAGCTCATGGTGGGTCTCACCAGCTTGTGTAACCATGGTGGATCCCACATTGTAACACACCCAAACTCTAAGACTTAAAGATAAGTCCTAGAATAATTAAATAACCCAATATAAATAGAAGGCTAACATGACTAAAACACCTTTAAACTGAAACTCCTCTATGAGACCTGCTTCCATAATAATTGTGGCTTTGTTAGACTTCTTTATTGTGTAAGACTTCTTATGCCACCTCACGTGATCATGATGGATCCTATATCTTATGGGCTTTGGCCCATCTTCCAACACTCTTGGATATGTGGTCCTTCTTTGGTCTTATGGGGTTGGGACCATCTTCCAACACACTTGGATATGTAGGCCTTCCTTGCTCATGTGGGCTTGGGCCCATCTTCCAACATAATATCTGTCTACTTTCCAACACAAAAATAATTTTAGCAATCAAAGTTTTCTACAAATAGAAATTTATATTTTAAGCAACAAATGTCAGACTACAATAGAGGTTCAAGCAACAACAAAAAGCTTCAACTTTTGAGCCATTTTATGCCATCAAGAATGAGAATTAATATTGAGAATTATATATCGAAAGAAAGATATGTAAGTCTATTTTCTAATCAACCAATTATCAATTTGAGTTTTCTAGTGGGAGATATCAATCTTGGAAAAATCAATAGTCTTACTGGCCAAAGTATCAAGAGTACTCAGTTCAGCCAGATTAAAAAATCTGAAATATATTAGATTCATTTTTTCAAAAATATATTTTATGAATAAAATTTTCATGTCAATCTGATTTGTATATAAGGAGATATTTGCATTTGTTATAATGTGGGACCCACCATGGTGCACGAGTTGGTGGGACCCACCATGAGGACGTGGGACATCAAGAAGAGTCCTAGAGGACGTGGGACACCAAGAAGAGTCCTCACCCAAAGCAAGCACGAGTTAAGGAATCAAGAAACACAAGCTGAATTGAGTTAGAAGACTTGAAGATCAAGTGGGACCTATAAATATCTCATGAGTTGGCACTCTTATCAAGATGCACTGGGAGATCATGAGGGACCCACAAGGATAAGGCTATGAGCTGGCTTATCCCTTATATTCACATGAATGAAGAAGGACTCCTAGTTCAACTCAAGTTAGTCTTCGAGTAGTTTAGTTTGAATGGACTTATATTAAAGAGTTAGAGTTGGAATGTAATTAGGATTGAAAGACAAGTTGTATAAGGACCCTACCTCCTCCTCTACTATAAATAGAGGTGTTGTAATTTGGAATTAATCAAGTTACACATCTCATTTTGGCGTAACTCTCTCTCTCTCTCTCTCCCTTGCTTGGCGCAACCTCTCTTTGCTCTTTTATTTATTTTCCCTCTACCCGAGAGCTCTTCTTCCCTTTTCTCTTTTTTCTTTCTTCTTTCTCTTGCTCGGAATTATGAAAAAGGGATCCTAAATTCAACATGGTATCAGAACATTATATTTAGGATCCCTCGTCAAAGGTATGCTCTAGAGAAGTGATGATCAACACCACTCAAAGAAGGCTCTTTTATGAAGGAAGAACACAAGCTGAGAAATAAGTGTTCAAATTTTTTTTTTATGCTACTAATTTTTGAGTTTAGATGATGATTCAAGGATGAATATGTGAATGCTTTCATCTTATTATGTTATGGATATGCATGCCTCTCTATCTAGAAGGAGCTATCAAAACAGTTTTATTGGTTTGGAAATTTTGTTTACCAAGACCAGTCCATTATCAGATTATGAATTTTTTTTCGTGGGATAAGAGTTCCCTGATATAGAAGATTGTTATTGAGCCTCTTATGAGTAGTTTATTTTTTTTTAAAAATAAGAATAATAATTTAGCATTTATGCTAAATTTTTCCCATACATCGAGTTGATTGAAGAAGTGCTACTTGGTGTTATTATTAGGTTTTTTTTTTAAGAAGAGCCTGTCATGGCTGACGAAAATATGAATATCAAAGGTGATATACTGAGATTCACCACCATGCCCTTATGTGGGGTATCAAATTTTATGAGTTGGTCCACAGCGGTTCGGAGGTTTCTTATAACAAAAGACCTACTTGGTCACCTCACTACCCGAGGACCCCCTGTTGATGAAGATGATATTTTTTATATGAAATGGTTGAAGAATGATACTTTGGTAATTGGTTAGCTAATAAATACCATGGAAGAACATGTCTCTAGTAATGTTATTCATCTTGACACTGCTAAGCAAATTTGGGATACATGTGCTAAACTATACTCATACCGGATACACTACATAGACTCTATGATATTCTCTAAAGAATGTTGAATACTAAACTAGGAGAAAATATTCATGGGTACTTGGCCCGTTTTAGACACTTTCTTCAAGAGTGGAAGTTAGCTCAGCCCTCCACCACTGATATTTCTATCCAAGACAAACAGAAGGAAGCTTTAATTACTGCTATTTGTCTTGCAAATGTTAAACCTCATCTTGAGATTGCCAAGAGTCAACTTTTGAATGCTTCTACTATCCCAAAGTTTGATGATGTGTGTGAAACACTACTTCGTATTCCAGACACTTCTTCCTCCATTACTAATGTATCATCTGCTATGTATTATGATCATAGAGGATCTTCCTCTGACCGCGACCGTGGCCGAGATAGAGGTTATATAGGGGGCAGAAGAAGAGGTGGAAGGACTGGTATTGGCAGAACAGAAAAATAGCTGCACAGAAAAATCTTACTGACGAAGAGTATGAGCAATTTTAGAAAATGAAGACCATGCTAGGTTCTTCTCCCAATTCCTCCGCAACATTTGCTGCCACTACTGCTTCAGGTATGCTATCTGCCTCATCTTCATCCTGGATAACTGATTTAGGAGCCTCCGAGCATCTTATAGGTAACAAAAATTTATTACATTCTCTATCTCCGAGTTTTTCACACAAGTTTGTTACCATAACTGATGGTTCTCAAACCAAAGTCCAAGGGAAAGGTTCCACTTTTGTCACCCCATCACTTCTGCTCACTGATATTCTTTTTGTTCCTACTTTTCCTTTGAACCTATTATCTGTTAGTCAGCTCACAAAATATTTTAATTGCTCGGTTACCTTCTCACCACTTCATGTGTCTTTTAGGATCTTGTAACGAAGCAGGTGATTGGTGGAGGCCATGAACAAGGGGGGCTTTACTACTTGGACGTACAAAAAATCAATATGGTTCTTACTACTAAGACACATTTATGGCACAATCGGTTGGGACATCCTTCTGCACAGAGTCTTCATTATATGTTTCCATATCTTAAATTCAGGTAAGAATTTCGTTGTGAGGTCTGTCAATTGAGTCAACATCAAAGGAGTACATACTCTCCTCGTCAAGAAGTCAAAAATGATACTCCATTTTCGTTAATACATATTGATGTTTGGGGGCCCTTGAGTGTCTCTAATATTTCTCAAGTAAAATATTTTATTACTTTTATTGACGATTTCACTCGCACAACTTGGTTTTTTGTCTTTAAGGAGCGTTCTGAGATACCATACATTTTAAAATGATTTCATGCTATGGTACTCACACAATTTGGTCAGAAAATAAAAATTCTCCCGTCTGATAATGCCAAAGAATACATTTCCAAAGTCCTTGACTCATTTTGTCAAAAAAATGGCATTATTCATCAAACGTCATGCGCCTACACTCCAAAACAAAATGGTGTAGACAAATGGAAAAATCATCATATTCTTGAGGTAGCTCGAGGTTTGTTATATGCCATGAAAGTTCCATACTTTTATTGGCCTCATGCTGTCCTTACGACTTGCTTTCTTATTAATCGTATGCCATCTACAGTTCTTGGTAATAAATATCCCTACTCTAGATTATTACCGAATGATGATCCATTTTCATTATCGTTGAAAGTCTTTGGATGTCAATGTTTTGTTCAAAACTCCTTACGTAGACACAACAAACTCGATCCTAAATCGTTCAAGTGTATTTTTTTGGGATACTCTCGCACACAAAAGGGTTATGTTTGTTATAGTCCTACTCTTCAACCTTTATTTGTGTCCAAGGATGTAACAGTTTTTGAAGACTACTCATATTATTCTAATAGCACTCCTCCTGGTCTATCCTCAGTACCAAGTTCCCCTAGACCGGTTGTGCCTCGTACCCCCAGAGCAAGTGGTCGACACCAAACCTGCCGAGTTAATAGATCCACCAGAGGTAAGTCCTTCATCTCCAGTTATTTTTGGTCCTCACTATGATACTCGCCCTATTGCTATATGGAAAGAACCTCGATCATGCACTCAACCTTCTACTTCTCATCCTATTTCCAATTTTGTGTCTCATCATCACCTCTCACCTTTATGTTGTCAGTTTCTTTCTTTTATTTCCTCCATGTCTGTTCGACAGTCATATCAGAAGGCTCTACAACATCCAGGATGGAAGACAACAATGGATGAAGAAATAAAGGCCCTTAATGACAATCATACTTGGTCACTGATTCCTCTTCCCACAGATAAAAAACCCGTTGGTTGCAAGTGGGTTTATACTATCAAACATAATCCGGATGGGTCTATTGCACACCTGAAGGCTCAACTGGTGGCCAAAGGTTATACTCAGTGCTATGGAATTGATTATGAAGAAACATTCTTTCTGATGGCAAACATGAACTTGGTACGTATATACCCAACACCTAACTAAAAATTACATTATACCCAACCCTTAACCTTATTGGAAAGTGACCCCACCTAAGTTATGTGTCTACCAATGACTCTAGATGCAATGGAGTCCATAACATCACTCCCCTCCTTGAGAAATAGCTTATCCTCAAGCTCAAAATTGGGGTAGAGGGCCTAAAATTCCGCCAATGGTTCCCACGAGGCTTCCACCGGATCCGTCTCCGCCCATTGAACTAAGATTTCCCAAAAATCCTTGAAGCGGCAAGCCTGAAAGATGCAGACTGGAGTGGGTAAGATGCGACCATCATGAAGGGCCAGCAGAGGAATGTGCAACATCGGCGAGTCACCCTTGAAAGGCTTTAGCAGTGATACATGGAAGACATCATGGATTTGGGCGTTGGGGGGGGGGGGGGGGGGGGGGGGGGGGGGGGGGGGTAGCTGGAGACTGTAAGCTATGCTGCTGATGCGCTTCAAGACCTGGAATGGGCCATAGTACTTGGGTGAGAGTTTGTGGCGTTGGGACGCAGAGATGGACAACTGGTGATACTTATAAAGACAGAGCCACACATAGTCACCGGGAGCATAAGATTGGTCATGGTGGCTCTTGTCATAAGTATTCTTCATGAGTGCATGAGCCTTTTGTAAGTTCGCTCTAACTTGGGCTATCATGCAGTCTCGTTCCTCCAATGCCTGATCACTAGTAGCAACCCGAGCAGAAACAGCAATATAAGTGACAAGTCGAGGGGGTTCCCGACCATAAACCACCTAGAAGGGAGTGGTCTTGAGGGCAGTGTGATAGGAAGTATTGTAGCAAAATTCGGCCCACACAATCCAATGGACCCAAGTTTTGGGATGATCGCCAGCCAAGCAACGCAAATATATTTTGAGAGTACGGTTGACTACCTCGGTTTTCCCATCTGTTTGGGGGTGGTAAGCAGAGGAGAAAGCCAACTTGGTGCGCTATAGCTTGGAAAGCTCCTTCCAGAAGTTACTTGTAAAAATGGCATCTCTGTCACTGGTGATGGATTCCGGAAGGCCGTGGAGTCGGACAATGTGATCCATGAAACTTTGAGCAATGTGGAAAGTTGTATATGGATGTGATAGGGAAATAAAATGCCCATAATTTGAAAAACGATCCACCACCACTAATATGAGAGATCTACCCGAATATTTTGGAAGACCCTCATTGAAGTCCATGGAGACATCGGCCCAAATCTGAGTAGGGAGCTGAAGTGGCTGGAGTAAGCCCGCTGGGGTTAAAGTTTCTGTTTTGTTGCGTTGGCAGACTTGGCAGGCGAAGACATAGTCAACTACCATTCTTTTCATTCCTGTCCAATAAAAGTCATGGCTAAGGCGGAAATAAGTCTTCTGCTGTCCTTCATGGATACTGTCATGATATGTGGAAAGGATGGTGGGCAGTAAGGCCGAGGTGGCAGGAAGATAAAGTCGTTGCTTATACAAGATGAGGTGGTTCTGGATGGCATGCTGTTCTATGTTGTGCACTAAGGCAAGGAGGTCCGGTGTTTGTTGAATTTCATCCCGAATTGAATCCAATAGCAAGAACTGAGGTTGACTTATGGCATTGAGTTGTGGTGCTGGTATATCTCTGCGTGACAAGGCGTCGGCGCCTCGGTTGAGTTGGCCTGGTTTGTACTCCACACGAAAATTGAACCCCTTTAATTTGCTGAGCCAGTGCTACTGGGGTGAAGTGGTAAGGCATTGCTCCAATAAGTACTTCAGGCTGCAGTGGCCGGTTCGAATAAGGAAGTGGTGGCCCCACAGATATGGTCTCTAATGATGAATGGCTTTGGCTAAGCCAATAAGTTCTCACTCATAAGCCGCCAATTTGTGATGATATATACCCACTTGTCTGCTGAAATAAGTAATAGGATGGCCCTGCTGTTGGAATACCACGCCGATGCCGCCCCTAGACGCATCACATTCAATAATGAAGAGATCCTCAAAATTAGGAAGATGGAGCACTGGTGCTGACGCTAAGGTGTGCTTGAGTTGTGCAAAGGAGGAAGGTGCGGCCTCAGACCAGATGAAAGCATTTTTTTTCAGCAAACTTGTCAGGGGAGCTACTATTTGGCCATAATCTTGTATAAATTTGCGATAGTAGCCCGATAAGCTCAAGAAGCCTTTTAACGCAGTTGCTGATTGAGGAGAAGGCCAGTCAATAATGGCTTGAATTTTAGTACTGTCAACCTTGACGCCAGAGGCTGAAATAAGATGTCCCAAATAAGCGACCTTTGGGTCGCCGAAAGAGCATTTCGAATGCTTGAGAAATAAGTGATGAGCACGCAATATGTGGAATACAGAACACAAGTGCTATAGGTGGCCTTCCCAGCTAGAGCTGTAGATCAAAATATCATCGAAGAAAACAAGTACAAATTTTCGTAAAAGGGGTCGAAATACATCGTTCATGAGCGCCTGGAAAGTGGAGGGGGCCATGGAAAGCCCAAATGGCATGACCAGAAACTCGAAATGACCATGCTGGGTGCGGAAGGCTGCCTTTTCCACATCCGCAGGGTAGACATGAATCTGATGGTACCCGGAGCGTAAATCCAACTTTGTAAAGAATTTGGCGCCATGTAGTTCATCCAAAAGCTCATTGACCACTGGAATAGGGAATTTATCCTTGACGGTGTGTGCATTTAATTCTCTGTAATCGACACAAAAACGCCAAGTATGATCATTTTTCTTCACTAAGAGCACTGGAGACGCAATGGGAGACCAGCTGGCTTGGATGAGGCCTTGCTCGAGCATTTGGTGGCATTGGCGTTCAATTTCATCTTTTTGAAAATGTGGGTAATGATATGGTCTTACCACTACCGGTTCCATTCCCATTTGCAGACGAATCTGGTGGTCACAGTTACGGATAGGAGGGAGTGATTGCGATGCCATAAATAAATCCCCAAATTCTGCAATGAGAGAGTGTAAGTGACTGCGATCGGAATCAGCCGCTTGAAGGTGGTGGAGTGCGCACAGCGAAGGGGCATGAGTCCCATGAAGGGTGATGTGGTGCTGGCCCGAAGTGAAACCCATGGTTAATGAAGTGAAATCCCACAATATCAGACCCAATTGTTGGAGCCACTTAATGCCCAATACGAGATCAAACCCAGCCAATGGAATAACCAAGAAATCCGCTGCAAAGTCGTGGCCCTCGATAACAAACTGCACTGCTGAATAGAGACCAATGCTGGTGAGCTTTTCCCCGTTAGCTACTGAAACGAAGAGTCCAGAATTCTACTGAATTGCTAATCCCAAATGGTTGGTCGCTGTTTTGCTCAGAAAATTATGGGTGCTACCCGAATCCACCAAGGCAAGTAACCAGAAGTTTTGAATGCCTGCATGTACTTGCATAGTGTTGGTGCTATGTAAGCCAATCATGGCATGGATGGAAATGGCCGGTTCTTCCTCATCAGGGGTTTCTTCATCTGGTGGTGGGGAGTCCTCCTCTGGATCTTCTACTTCCAACCAAAAGAGCCGTTTGCATAAGTGACCTGGTAAATATTTTTCATCACAGTTAAAACAAAGCCCTTGTGCCTTGCACTGCTCCATTTCTGATTTGGACAGGCACTTAATGTATTGTGGTGGGGGAGTGGACTGGGAAAGCTCTATGGTTTGAATAGGATTTGTCCCTTGGCGCATAGGAGAGTTGTGGCCGTAGGAGTTTCCAGTAGCTGCTTGGCTTGGCCATGGTGGGCGATGCCCCATAGAGTCTTTCAAAATTCGTTGTTTGGTATCCAACATGCGTGCCAAATTCATAGCATGGACCAAAGAAGGGGGGTCATGTAATTCCACCTCGAGGCGAAGTGCCTCCACTAAGCCAGCAGTAAACAGATTAACATATTGATTGGAACGCACATATGGACTAGCTCGGGCAAGGCGTTCCTGAAATTGTTTTTGGTAGGTCTCAATGGTACCTGTCTGTTTCAGATTGACCAAATCCCCAAGAAGATTTCTTCGGGCAGGGGCCCCAAATCTCAACATACAAAAATCTCTAAAAAATTCCCAATCATGCACCGGATGCTCAGTCTTAAATTGATGATACCACAGGTTGACTTCATCCAGCATGTGAAATGCTGCTAATGGAACCCGGTCTTCTGGCTGGGTTCGTTGGTTGAAAAAAGTGGTCACACTATTGCAACCAAATCAGAGGGTCAGTGGACCCGTCATAAAGAGAAAAGTCCAACTTAGTGTACCTGGGCACTGTTGAAGGGTTGTTGGTGTGAAGTCCTCTTGGAACTGGGTGGGCTGGGCACAGAGAAGCCATTGGTGGTGGTGGGGGAGGTGGGTGGTGGTGCGGGTAAGCAGGAGGGGCAATGGCCCGTGTAATAAACTCCTCCATTCGAAGAGCAAATTGCTGGAAGGAGTCCCACAACTCAATGAGTTATGTGCAGACAGAAGCTATAGAATATTGTGTCTCCATTCGGAGTGCATCTTGTTGAATTTATAGAAAAATGAAATACTTCATTGACATCAATAACTTATTGTAATCAGAGTACATACCTCTATTTATAATAGAGGAAGGTAGTAGAGTCCAATTACAATAAAACTACCCTTGTTCCAATTACACCCAAACTCTAACACTTAAGGTAAGTCCTAACATAATTAGGTAACTCAATATTGATAAAAGACAAATATAACTTAGACTAAAACTCTTCTTGGTCGTGATCCTAAGATAAAGATACTTTTGTGAGTCCTTCTTGATCTTCCAACTGATGTGATAAGGATGCCAGCTCTTGGTAATCATTGTGGGCCCTACTTCTTATGGGCTTGGGCCCATCTTGTGGGCCTTCATTGGTCATGTGACCCATCTTATAATATTCTTACATATGTGGGCCTTCCTTGGTTGTTTGAGCTTGATCTTATCTTTCAACACTCCCCCTCAAGCTGGGGGTAAGAGAACAACATGAACTCCTAGCTTGTTGCAAATGATGTATAAAATATTTTTGTATAAAATGGCACATCTTCCAATATGCCTTCATCTTCCAACATTCTCCCTCACGCTGTTGCGTCCTTCCATGAGGCCCTGCGGCATTATAAGTGAGAGTAAAAATCACTCCTAGCCGGTAAGCCATTGCTTCATACTCCAGTCTTAATGTTGGATGTAGGGCACACTCCACTGCTATTGGTAGTGTGTCTATCGGCATTGCTCTGAAGTGTCCACCACCGTGTCCCTCCACAGGACAACGACTCTCAAGTGGTTGGAGTCATAAAAGCCATAACAAGGAGGGGGGGGGGGGGGGATAACATAGATGTAATAATAAGTTCCTCCATCATGGTTTCTCAACCGTGATATTTTTTTACAAGGCCTATCATGGTTTCCCAACCATGATATTTTTTGACAGGGTATCCTCTGTCATGGTTTCCCAACCGTGATATATATATATATATATATATATATATATATATATATATATATATATATATATATATATATATATATATATATATATATATATATATTTATTTATTTATTTATTTATTTTTGATAGGGCCCATCATGGTTTTCCAACCGTGATATTTTTTGATAGGGTATCCTCCATCGTGGTTTCCCAACCGTGATATGTTTTTACGGGGTAAAATAAATGATGACATGAGGCCACCTCTTCTTCAATAATAATGTCCACAAAGTGACATAATAGCTGCAGCTGAATATAACATGACCATCTTCCAACACATATAACATGAACCAAATAATAAACTTTGTAAAAGAACCCATGAAATAATCCGATATAAAATTTTCTTCATTGATGCACAAGATTCATCTTTTGTGCTCCACCTTTCTTGAATATTTTGGTCACATAAACTTATCAACATCATAAGGAATAAAATATCTCTTTCTTATACTTCTTTTACTTCTCCCCCACAAGTTGGGAGGTAATGGCAGTGATCCAAGTTTGAACCAAATATCATAGATGTAGCAATAGGCCCATATAACAGAAATGCATAAATAAGCCCTCAAACCAGGGATAAGTGAGATATTTTTCTGATATATCAAGTCAAAAAATGACACAAAATAATTGGCATAAATTCAGATTTTTCAATATGGCAGAATACTAGCATGACCTTTGATTGTTCCATTGCGAATATATCTTTAAATATAGATCAGATTGACATGAATTTTATTTATCTGAAACTAGACTTAAATATATTTCATCCAAGTATAACTTCACTTCATAAAATATAATTTTAAGAAGATAAATAATCTGATAGGTTTCAGTCTCTGTCATCTGGCCGAACTAAGTTCTGTTTCTCCTATTTTTCCTCAACGACCATTGACTCTTCCAAGATCAATATCTCCTTATAAAAAAATCATACCGAGAATTGGTTTAATAGGTCAGAAAATAGACTTACATAAATTTATCTTGATATATAATTATCCATATAAATTCTCTTTCTTGATAGCTTAAAATACCTCGGAAGTTGAGGCTTTCTGTTCTCACTCGAACCTCTTTTTCAATCTGACCTTTGCTGCTTCAAATATTGATTTCTCTTTGTACATAACTCAGATAAAAAATTGGTTAAATAGGTAAAAGAATATACTTACAGATATTTCTTTTGATATATATTTATGCATATAAATTATAGTTATTGGTAGAAAAAATACCTCGGAATCTGAAGATTGATGTTGCTGCTTGAACCTTTTAGCAATCAGACCTTCGCTCATTAAAATATCGATAACTCTCTGTATATAACTCCGATTGGAACAAATCATTCTTCTTTGGAAAGTATACTCAAATATATTTCCATAAATATATAATATGAAATATTAACAACTATGTATGTAGGTAAAACATGCAAAGGAAGCTATAGGTGTAAGGACTGAAAAAAATAACTATGAACCTAGACCTAGGGTTTAGGGTTTAGAGAAAAGGATCACATTACCACCATGAGTTGACCATGTCAACTCACAGAACCCGCTTTGATACCATGTTGAATTTATGGAAATTTGAAATACTTCATTGACATCAATAACTTGTTGTAATCAGAGTACATAAACCTCTATTTATAATAGAGGAAGGTAGTAGAGTCCAATTACAATAAAACTACCCTTGTCCCAATTACACCAAAACTCTAACACTTAAGGTAAGTCCTAACATAATTAGGTAACTCAATATTGATAAACGACAAATATAACTTAAACTAAAACTCTTCTTGGTCGTGATCGTAAGATAAATATACTTTTGTGAGACCTTCTTGATTTTCCAACTGATGTGATAAGAATGCCAGCTCTTGGTAATCATTGTGGGTCCTACTTCTTATGGGCTTGGGCCCATATTATGGGCCTTCCTTGGTCATGTGGCCCATCTTATAATAATCTTACATATGTGGGCCTTCCTTGGTCGTTTGTGTTTGATATTATCTTCCGACACATCTACCTGATTACTCATATCCGTAGGGGAAGAGGAATCATCAACGATGGTCCTGTCTGATACCACGATGTTAGATTCCCTCGCCATAGTTCGATTCACCCGACGATCACTCCTACTTTCCAGGTTGACGTGCGACATTGAAGGAGACTTGGAATTCTTTGATTGACCAATAGTGTAATACGAGAGGATAAATAACTGAGCTTGTGAAGGGAAGCTCACCCTGGACCTCGGCTAGAAGGGAGAATCCGACCTTGTACTAATTCTATTGATCAAAGCTTGATTACATTTAGACTACCTTCCTTCTTATAACAAGAAAGACATTGACGTTACACTATCCAAGCCCCACATTTTCCCATGACGTCCACTCATTTCCCAAGCTATTCTTTTCCCATGATGTCCATTCATTTCCCCAACCATACTCTTCCCAAAGTCTGACGCTAACCACCATTTCCCAAAGCCTGACGCTAACCACCTTAACCATTTCCCAAAGCTTGACTCAAACCACCATGACGAGCCCAACACATTACTAAAAATTACATTATACCCAACCCTTAACCTTATTTGAAAGTGACCCCACCTAAGTTATACGTCTAGCAATGACTCTAGACGCAATGGAGTCCATAATAGAACGTTCCAAATGATGATGATGTACCTAACCGTAATTTTCCACCTCTTTCTGATTATAAACCAGTTCCTCCTTTTCCTCAGGCTTTGGTAGATTCTAGAAAAGATGAGCAAAATAAAGCTTTATATGAGACTTTTCGTAGATGTGAGGTAAATATTCCACTTTTAGATGTTATTAAACAAGTGCCTCGTTATGCTAAATTCCTGAAAAAACTGTGCACAATTAAAAGGAAACAAAAACTTAAAGGATGTGAGAAGGTGAGAGTAGGTTGTTACTATGTGGGACCCACCATGGCCCCAAAAGTGGCTCTAGCTAAGAGACAAGGAACATGTGCTGGAATTAAATAGAAGACTTGAAGATCAAGTGGGACCCACAAAGATACCATGAGCCGGTATCTCTATCTACATGAGCTGGAAGAGTATATGGGACCCACAAGATAAGACCAAGAGCTTTCTCTCTAGCTTGATTCACGTCCTTAAATAAGGTGTTTGTATTTGAGTTAAATTAATCTCTTAAACAGATAATGTAATCTTATCATGATAGGCTTATCTTGGAGAGTTCTAGTTGGAATGTAATGAGGATTCCTAAAATTAATTGTACATGGACTCTATCACCTCCTCAACTATAAATAGAGGTGATTTTAACTCGGAATTCATCAAGCAAGTTTCATATTTTTTTCTCTCTCTCATGTGAAGTGTTCTTTCTCTACTATCTTTTATTTTCCTTCTCTTCTCTCTCTACCCGAGAGTTCTTCACTTTTTCAATTTTTTCTTTCTCTGTCCCCTTAGTCAAGGTATTAATCATGGGATCATAAATTCAACATGGTATCATAGCTACCAATTTAGAATCCCCATTATGCTCTATGAAGATATGATTCAAAGTTGCTCATAGAAGGCTCCTTATGAAACAAGATTGAAGCTCAAGAGATAAGTATTTCTTTTTGTTATTATTAATTTTATGCTACTGGTTTTTGGTATTAAGAGGTGGTCTAGATATGTCCTTATGCATGTTTTCATCTTATGAAATTATGAGAATATATGCATCTTTGTTTATCTTTGATTAGAAGAGATTATCGAGTTGGTTTTTGTTAGTTTGAACAATACATTGACCGAGACCAGTGCATATTGGATTTTTTTTATAAATATATGGAAACAAGATTCATGGATAAACAAGGATGATGTTGAGCCTTTTATGAGTCATTATCCATTAAAATTAATTACTTAGCATTTATGCTAAGCATCTCCATTAACCGAGTTGGTTAAAGCCTTCCAATTGGTCATATTTTGATTACTTGATTGGAGAACTATTTTACTTGATTTGCCTACTATGGCTGAAGATAATATGTGTCACAAGAGTGACATACTCAGAATCACCACTGTACCCTTATGTGGGGTATCAAATTTTATGAATTGGTCCACATTGGTTCATCGGTTTCTTATCACAAAGGACCTAGTTGGTCATATCACCAACTGTGGACCACATATTGATGAAGATGATATATTCTATACCAAATGGTTAAAGGAGGATACATTGGTTATTAGCTGGCTTATCAACAGTATGGAAGAACATGTCTCCAATAATGTCATTCATTTAGAGACGGCTAAATAAATTTGGGAGACATGTGCCAAGTTGTATTCAAGCTCCAACAACTTACAAAGGCCATATGATATTTTAAAACAGATGCTTACCACCAAACAAGGAGACAATATACATGAATATTTGGACCACTTTCAAAGCTTTCTTTAAGAACGGAAATTTGCCCATCCAACCTTTACAGATATCACTGTCCAAGATAAATAGAAAGAGGCTTTGATAACTACCATATGCCTTGCTAACATTAAATCGCATCCTGAAGTTGCTAAGACTCACCTTCTTAGCTCTTCCGCAGTTACACATTTGATGATGTATGTGCTACACTTCTCTGTATTCCAGACCCTTCTCCCTCTACTACTGAAATGTCATCCACTATGTACTCTGGACATAGGGGAACACCATTTGACAAAGGCCGAGGCCGAGGCAGATTTTATAGAGGAGGAAGAGGAAGAGGTGGAAGGATTGGTTTTGACTCAACAGATGGGAAGGAATGCACCCATTGTAAGGGATATGGCCACACTAGAGACACATGCTTTCACCTGAAAGAATACTCTATATGTGGTAGATTGTGCCACTCTCGCGAAAGATGTTATAAAGCTAATGAGAGTAGGGCTAACCAAGCCTTAGTAAGTGATACAAAGGTAGAGCAGTCTACCACAACAACTCCAAATCATACTTTTACTGATGAAGACTATGAACTATTCAAGAAAATGAAGACCATGATGGGGTCCTCCCCAAGTACTTCTTCACCAACCGCTGCCACCACCACTTCAGGTATGGTTTTTGCCTCCTCTTCATCCTGGATAATTGACTCAGGAGCCTCCGAGCATCTTATAGGTAACAAACATCTTCTATACTCAGTTTCTCCATGTCTTTCACATAAATTTGTTACCATTGCTGATGGTTCACAAACTAAAGTTCAAGGGAAAGGATCCACTCCTGTTACACCATCACTTCCGCTCACTAATATCCTTTTCGTTCCTACTTTCCCTTTGAATCTTTTATCGGTTAGTCAGCTCACCAAACATTTTAATTGCTCTATCACTTTCTCACCCACTTCATGTGTGTTTCATCATCTTACAACGAAGCGGGTGATTGGTGGTGGCCGTGAACAAGGGGGGCTCTACTACCTGGATGTGCCCCAAATAAATATTGCATCAACTTGTGACACTGAAACTAGGTTATGGCACAATCGGTTGGGACATCCGTCCACCCAATCTCTTCATCATTTTTTCCCCTAAAGTGCGATCGGACCTTCATTGTGAAGCATGTCAAATGAGTAAACATCAAAGGTCTATATACTCACCTCGTTTAGAATTTAAAAATGTCTCTCATTTTTCGTTAATTCATACTGATGTATTGGAACCCTTGAGTGTCTCCAACATTTCTCACGTGAAATATTTTATTACATTCATTGATGACTTCACTCATATCACTTGGTTATTTTTGTTTAAAGAGCGTTCTAAAATACCATTGATATTTAGATCTTTTCATGCAATGGTACTGACTCATTTTGGGCAGAAAATTAAGTCCATCGATCGGATAATGCCAAAGAATACACATTCAAAGATCTTGACTTGTTTTGTCAAGAAAATGACATTATTCATCAGATATCATGTGCCTACACCCCTCAACAAAATTGTTTAGCCGAACGAAAGAACCGTCATATTCTTGAGGTAGCTCGCGGTTTACTATATGCCATGAAAGTTCCATATTTTTATTGGCCGCATGCAGTTCTTAACGCATGTTTTCTTATAAACCAGTTACCCTCTTCCATTCTTGGTAAAAAATCTTTGTACTCTCTATTATTACCAGATGATGATCCTTTTTCACTACCTTTGAGAGTCTTCGGCTATCAATGTTTTGTCCATATTTCCTCCCCAAAACACAGTAAACTTGATCCCAAATCTGTGAAGTGTATCTTCTTAGGATACTCTCGCACACAAAAGGGTTATGTTTGCTATAATCCCTCTCTTCAGCGTTTACTTGTGTCTCGGGATGTCACATTTTTTTAAGACTCTCCATATTATTCTGATAATGCTCCTCTAGGTTTATCTTCCGTACCAAGTTCTCCTGGACCGGTTGTACCCCATGTTGCAGAAACTACTCAGCCCCCAGAAACACTGGCTGACACCATACCTGCTGAGTTATCGGATCCTACTGAGGTAAGTCCATCTTCTCTGATTATTTTTGGGCCAAAATATGATACTCGTCCTATTGCTATTAGGAAAGAGCACAGATCATACACCATGCCTTCTACTTCTCATCCCATAACAAACTTTGTGTCTCATCATCCTCTATCCCCTGTTTGTTGTCAATTTCTATTGGCTATTTCCTCCATACATGTACCACAATCCTATCAGGATGCTCTCAAATTTCCTGGGTGGAAGGTGACTATGGATGAAGAAATGCAGACTCTTTATGAAAATCAGACATGGGCTCTAGTCCCCCTTCCTTCGGATAAGAAACCCGTCGGTTGCAAATGCGGATTTACGATGAAACACAATCCGGATGGGTCCGTGGCCCAGTTGAAAGCTCGCCTTGTTGATAAAGGCTATACACAATGTTATGACATTGATTATGAAGAAACCTTCTCTCTAGTGACTAAATTAAACTCGGTACATTTGTTATTATCTCTAGCAACTAACTCTTCCTGGCAAGTCTATCAACTTGCTATAAAAAATGCTTTTCTGAATGGGGATATAAAGGAGGACATTTGTATGCAGCAACCACCTAGTTATGTGGTTGAGGGGGAGTCTGTATGTCAACTACAAAAATCTATTTATGGTCTCAAACAATCGCCTCGTGCATGGTTTGAAAATTTTAGCCAAGCACTCATACGGGCCGGATTTCACAAATGCTCTGGAGATCACTCTGTCTTTAATAAAGATACACTGAAGGGCAAGGTAATTCTAGTCGTATATGTTGATGACATTATTATAACTGGCAGTGATCCCAAGGGTATCCAAAAGACAAAAGAAAGGATATGTACTAAATTCAATACAAAGGATCTCAGATTGCTCAAATATTTTTTGGGTATTGAAGTACTACAATCCAAACATGGAATGGAATTATGATATCTCAAAGGAAGTATGTCCTTGACCTACTGGAGGAGACCGGAATGCTGGGATGTAGACTAGCAGAAACTCCTATGAACTCGAATACAAAATTATGTGCAGGTACTGGAGAAGAAGTAGATGTCGAAAAATATCAAATATTGGTGGGAAGACTTATTTATCTCTGCATAACGAGACCAGATATTTCATATGCAATCAGTGTGGTAAGTCAATATATGCACAAACCACAACTCAATCATTGGCAAGCACTAGAACGGATATTATGGTATCCGAAAGAAGCACCAAGAGGAGGGCTCCACTATAAAAATCATTGACACTTCAACATCGTAGGATTCTCAGATGCAGATTGAATCCCCAGATGATAGAAAATCTACTTCGGGATATTGTATGATGGTTGGAGGAAACTTGGTTACATGGAGGAACAAGAAACTAAATGTAGTTGCAAGATCTAGTGCAGAAGCAAAGTATAGAGACATGGCACACACAATCAGTGAATTCCTATGGATTGGATATCTCCTAACTGAACTGGGTTTTTACAAACAAGCTCCTATGAAGCTATATTGCGATAATCAGGCTATAATTCACATAACCTCAAATCCAGTCTTCCATGAGGGAACAAAGCATATATAAATAGACTGCCACTTCATACTAGAAAAATTCACTGCCGACGTCTTATCTCTCCAGCATGTATCTTCACAGAACCAGGTTGCAGACATTCTCACCAAACCAGTCACTCACAAAATTTTGTTCAATATTTGTAGCAAGGTGGGCATCTATGATGTTTTCTCACCCCCAGCTTGAGGGGGAGTGTTACAATGTCGGACTCACCATGGCCCCACAAGCTGGTGGGACCCACCATGAGCTTGACAAGTGTCAACAAGAGTCCTCATACAAAGTGGCTCTAGCTAAGAGATAAGGAACATGGGCTGGAATTAAATAGAAGATTTGAAGACCAAGTGGGACCCACAAAGATACCATGAGCTGGTATCTCTATCTACATGAGTTGGAAGACCATGTGGGACCCACAAGATAAGACCAAGAGCTGGCTCTATAGCTTGATTCACGTCCTTAAAGAAGGTGTTTGTAGTTGAGTTAAATTAGTCTCTTAAGTAGATAATGTAATCTTGTCATGATAGGCTTATCTTGGAGAGTTCTAGTTGGAATGTAATTAAGAGTCCTAAAATTAATTGTATATGAACTCTATCACCTCCTCAACTATAAATAGAGGTGCTTGTAACTTAGAATTCATCAAGCAAGTTTCTTTTTCTTTTCTTCTCTCTCATGTGAAGTGTTCTTTCTCTACTCTCTTTTATTTTCCTTCTCTTCTCTCTCTACCCGAGAGTTCTTCTCTTTTTCCTTTTTTTCTTTCTCTCTCCCCTTACTCAAGGTATTGTTCATGGGATCCTAAATTCAACATAGGGGAGAATGCTTCTGCAATTATTCAAAGAAAACTCCCTGTGAAGTGCAAAGATCCAGGTATGTTTACTATCCTTTGTACGTTAGGTAACATCGGATTTGAGAAGGCCATGATAGATTTAGGAGCTTCGATTAATGTCATGTCATATTCTATATATGCTTCTTTGAAACTTGGACCTTTGAATAAAATTAGTGTTGTGATTCAATTGGATGATATATCTAATGCCTATCCTAAGGGTGTAGTTGAGGATGTTCTTGTGCAAGTTAATGTTTTGATTTTCCCTACTGATTTCTATGTGCTTGATATGGAAAATGGTGACCAAACTTCTCCTATTTTTTTAGGAAGATCATTCTTAAAAACATTCAAGACTAAGATAGATGTTCATAGTGGCACACTTACCATGGAATTTGATAGTGAAATTGTTAAGTATAACATTTATGATGCCATGAAACATCCTGGTGATGATAATCCTATTTATTTTATTGATGTGATTGATTCTTTCGCACATGAAGTTTTTTAACTTGATGGAAAAGATGAATTGGAAGTTGCCATTAGTAAGCATCTTGAGAAAGAGAATGAGGAGTTTGCCTTGAATTCTGATTTGCAAGAAATTGTTGCAGTGTTGAATGATATTCCACAGTTACAGTAGTCAGGTAACGTAAGTTACATTAGTTTTTTATATTGAGTTACCAATTTCTAACCAGATGCCTTTACCCTCTGTTTTGTAGGCTCCCACTCCAGATTTGAAGCATCTCCCCAGTCACCTCAAGTACATATTCCTTGGAAATGGTGGAACGTTACCAGTGATCATCTCCAATAAACTTAGTGCTCTGCAAGAAGAAAAGCTTGGGCATGTCCTTAATGGGCATAAGACAACTATTGGTTGGACAATTTCAAATATTAAAGGAATTAGCCCGTCTACAAGCATGCATCGTATCTTACTTGAAAAGGGAGCAAAGCCTTCCCGTCAACCACAAAGAAGATTGAACCTGCCCTTGAGGGATGTAGTGAAGAAGGAGATTCTCAAACTTCTTGAAGTTGGAGTCATTTATCCTATTTCGAATAGCACATGGGTCAGCTCAATTCAAGTGGTTCCTAAAAAGATTGGAATAACTATTGTGAAAAATCAGAATATTGAGTTAGTTCCTACCTGTGTTCAGAATGGGTGGCGGGTTTGTATAGATTATAGAAAATTAAATGTTGTAACCCGCAAGGACCAATTCCCTTTGCCTTTTATTGATGAAATGGTTGAAAGGTTATCTAGTCATTCTTACTATTGTTTTCTTGATGGTTATTCA
Organism: Aristolochia californica; assembly: GCF_029961685.1. Classification (NCBI taxonomy): domain Eukaryota; kingdom Viridiplantae; phylum Streptophyta; class Magnoliopsida; order Piperales; family Aristolochiaceae; genus Aristolochia; species Aristolochia californica. The sequence goes on from NW_027181771.1 coordinate 21,064,656, forward strand.
GGTTATTTTCAGTTTGCAATTGCTCCTGAGGATCAAGAAAAGACAACTTTTACATGCCCATTATGGACTTTTGAATATCGTCTCATGCCCTTTGGCCTTTGCAATGCTCCAACCACTTTCGAAAGGTGTATGGTTAACATATTTTCAGGTTATACTGAGCATATCATAGAAGTCTTTATGGATGATTTCACAGTTTATGGAGACTCCTTTGATACTTGTTTGCATAACCTTACACTTGTTCTTCAAAGATAGTTTATGGAGACTCCTTTGATACTTGTTTGCATAACCTTACACTTGTTCTTCAAAGATGCATAGAAACTAACCTTGTGTTAAATTCTGAAAAATGTTATTTTATGGTTGAACAAAGCATAGTTTTGGGTCATGTTGTTTCATCCAGGGAAATCGAGGTATACAAAGCTAAAATTTATATTATTCAATCTTTACCTTATCCCTCTAGTGTGGGGGAAGTTCGTTCTTTTCTTGGACATGCAGGTTTTTACCGCAGATTAATCAAGGACTTCTCCAAAATAGCATTACCCCTGTGCAAGTTTCCACAAAAGGATGTAGCTTTTGAGTTCGATGAGGCATCCAAAAAGGTGTGTGACAAGCTGACGAAACTATTGACTTCTGCCTCAGTTATCCAACCCCCTGACTGGAACGTTCCTTTTGAGATAATGTACGATGCAAGTGATTATGTAGTAGGTGCTGTTTTGGGTCAAAGAATTGGAAAAGCATCCCATGCCATTTATTATGCTTTGACGACATTGAATGAGGTCCAGAGAAATTATTCTACCACTGAAAAAGAACTTTTAGCTGTTGTTTTTGCTTTAGAAAAGTTTTGATCTTATTTTCTTGGTACTAAAGTCATTGTTTACTCTGATCATGCAAATCTCTGTTATTTGATGATGAAGAAAGAGGCAAAACCAAGACTAATAAGATGGAAACTTCTCTTGAGTGAATTTGATTTGGAGATCAAAGAAAAATGAGGGACAGAAAATCGTGTTGCTGACCATTTGAGTCGTTTAGTTCATGTGCAGGATGAACTTCATTTGCATGAAATGTTCCCTGATGAGCAATTTCTCTCCGCCAGTGTGACATTACCTTGGTATGCGAATACTATAAATTATTTGGTTACTAATATGTTACCTGCTGCTTTGTCTAGGGATCAAAGAGATAAAGTCAAGAGTAATGCCAAATACTATGTGTGGGATGACCCACACTTATGGAAGCATTGTGCAAATCAAGTGATAAGAAGGTGCATTCCTGAAAATGAAATTATTTCAATTCTCACTTTTTGTCATTCTTATGTTTGTGGAGTTCACTTTGGAGCTAAAGGACGACCGAAAAAGTGCTAGAGTGTGGTTGCTATTGGTTGTCTTTATTCCAAGATTCATATTCTTTTTGTAAGTCATGTGAACATTGTCAAAAGACAGGTAATATATCCCCAAGGAATGAGATGCCACAAACCCCCGTAATAATTTGTGATTTTTTTTATGTTTGGGGCATCAATTTCATGGGATCGTTCCATGTATCTTTTGGTTATGTTGTCATTTTGCTTGCTGTTGATTATGTTTCAAAATGGGTGGAAGCTAAGGCTACCAGGACTGATGATTCTAAAGTTGTGACATATTTTATCAAGTCTAACATATTCTCTAGGTTTGGAATTCCAAGAGATCTAATAAGTGATTTAGGCTCACTTTTGCAATTGAACCTTGGAGACTTTGCTGAGAAAGTACCATGTGACCCACAAGGTGTCGACTGCCTATCATCCGTAAACTAGTGCACAAGTGGAAGTGTCAAATCGAGAGATCAAATCCATCATTGAAAAATGGTCAATCCAAGCAGAAAATATTGGAGTTTGCGCTTGGATGACGCCTTGTGGGCTTATAGGACTGCGTATAAGACGCCCATTGGTATGTCACCTTATCGGTTGGTGTTTTGGAAACCATGCCACCTTCCAATTGAGTTAGCACACAAGGCTTATTGGGCTATCAAGAGTTTCAAGATGAAGATGGATGAAAGTGGAGAACACAGGAAGTTGCAACTACAAGAGTTAGAGAAAATTCGTAATGATGCCTATGAGAGTGCAAGGATTTACAAGGAAAAGATGAAGGCTTTTCATGACAAGATGATCTCTAGGAAGGAGTTTAAACTTGGTCAAAAAATCTTTCTATACCATTCATAGCTTCGTTTGTTTCCGGGTAAGTTGCGTTCTCGTTGGATTGGACCATTTGTTGCTACTAATGTTTTTCCTCATGGTTCAGTTGAAATTCAAAGTTTAGCTACTTCCAAGTGTTCAAGGTGAATGGCCATACACTTAAACCTTTCTATGAAGGTTTCCAAGTGGAGAACACGACAACATTGGACAGTAAGGATCCAATTTATACTAGTTGAAGATAGAAGCATTGAGTCGAGCCAATGACAATAAACAAAGGTGCTGCTTGGGAGGCAACCCAAGGGGAGTTCGTTCTTTTTTCTTTTTATTTTCGCATTTATATTTTGGTTATTTTTGCCTTCTCTTTAATTTCACCTTATATTGGGGACAATGTAAATTCTAAGTGTGGGGGAGGGGAATTAGGCTGTGTTTCAATTCTGTTTTAAAATAAAAAATAAAAAAAAATAATTACAAAAAAAAAAATGTTTTTTTTTGTTTTTAATGATTTTTGGTTGTGTATGTCATGAGAAATATTAAATTAGGCTCTTGAAAGATTCATAACTTGAATGAGTAAGTAATCTTCCAACTGAGAATGAATTAGTCCAGTTATTTTCTTTGAGGATGGTAGTGACTAAATTTGGTATGCAAAAGCCGGTGAGATTTTGAGCCTTTAGACTGACACAGCCATATCAGTCTCACTATTTTCTTTCATGAGAGATAATCTTCCATGGATTTGTTTCTCTAGAACTTGCCTTGATTCTCTTTGAAGTCACATTGACACATGCATGCATGAACATGATTAAGGCCCTCTTTGTTATAAGCTACATAAGCCAAATAGCCTACCTTGTAATTAATTTTTTTTCCTTTTGTTGAACCCCTTTCAGCTTTATTGGTTTTTTTTTCGGGAACCCACGTTACAAGCTTTAAACCTGAAAAAAAAACCTTTACCCAAGCCGTAGAGCTAGTGGAGCATTGTTGATCATTATGGTTCATATGGGTGTGCAAGAAATAAGTGTGGGGGTGTCTGGATTTTTTGTATGGCTATGACTGGTGAAATGGAAAAAAATTTCATCCTCAATTCATGAGTTCCATTGTTAGTAAAGAAAAAAGGGTGAAGAAAAAGAGAAGACGAAAAGAAGTGATGGAGCGAATGCCTTTTAAAGTTACAAATTGTTTGTGTTCATAATCCATCCTAAAATTCCAAGAAAGGGGTCTATTTATACTAGGTAGATACAAATTGAAGAAGAGTCTGAGTGGAGTGATTGGTTTTACATGTCTAATATATTAGAGCTTGAGTTGATTCATTTTTGCTCCACTAGTTTTGATGGCTTTTGAGCTACATTCCCCAATATTTCCCACCTTGACCCTAAACCCTGTTAAAACCCTTGAAAAGTCCTTATGATTTGTGTTATGCATGTGATTTGAGTGGTGGAGAATGAGAAGATATGCAAGCCTATGATAGATCAATTTCATTGGAATGAATTTGAGAGAAACACAGACCCTTCAAACACATCAGAATCGAGTGTTTATTTATGTGAGGGTCTACTTATTTAGTTTGCTCCATCTTTGAATGAAAATGCTTACTAAGTAATTGTAAGTTGTTTAAGAATGTTTTTTCAGGATATGTTATGATTTTTGAAGAGCTTGGTTGTTTTTTGATGATGGCGTTACAACCTTGGTGTTTTTGGGAAAGTGAATTTGAGTTTTGCCCGAGGATGAGCAAAAGCTAAGTGTGGGGGAATTTGATGAGAATGCAAAATGTCATATTTTTATCCCTTAATGCCTAGGATTTTATAATTATTTTGTGTGTAAATATACTCATTATTCTTATATTTTGATTTAGGATGCAAATGGAAGCGTTAAGTGCAAAACGAAGTTAATTGGGCAATTCTGGACAGTTTCAACATTGCTTCGTAATAAGGGCATAAATCTCTCATCCAAGCTCTGACGGAGATGATTCAAGATGCAATGGAATTCCAAGAAAACTTTCTCCAAATTTTATGTTTTGTATTTTGAGCAATACAGGTTCTATACAGGTTAAAACCTGGATTGAAGTTGTAGCACATGCATTGTGACCCAGACCGGATGCACGAAAAGAAAAACCCTAAACCGGGAGAAAGAAGGGGAATAAAAAGGAGAAAAGGAGTTCAGTGCCCCAGAACTCATTTTCTCTTCTCCAGCTTTTCCTCTCTCTTTTCTCTAGTTTTTTCCTTAAGATTTATTCATGGCCCTGCGTGGCTAAACTTTCAGACTTGGTCAAAGGAAATTGAAGCCTCGGTATCAATACAAGTGTGAGATTTGATTTGTTTTCATCGTTCAATTTATGTTTTGAGTATCTGATGTTCTTCTGATATTTTCTTTCATGATTGTCTCATTTAATCACTAGGAGGCCTACTAGTTTATTACTCATTGCAATCTACTGCTAGGTTAGATGTCAAATCCATAATTGTTTGATCTCTCTAACCTGTGAAGCAATCGAGATTTGATGATTTGATGCGTCAGGAATTATTACATCTTGAGAAGAATGCTGGACTAAATTAAATGCAGCCACTTGTGCTTGTGTTGTTTAGCTTTATCGATCTCTCTAATTCTTAAAGCTGTTGCTAGATTAAACCTTTTGCGCTTGTCTTGGGTTGTTTAGTAGTTAGGGTTAATTGGATCATTTTTTTTCTAATTAACTACGAAAGGAGAGATAGGAAGATAGTTCCAACTGTGACTATTCAAGTGTGAATCAATATATGCTTGCATCGATGATCAGTTGTGAAATTCCGATGGTGGATGTTGACTTAGACCAGGTTTGTTCTTTTGATTGATTTCGATTCTTTTAATTTGAATTGTTTCTAAGTTGTTTTTCTTAAAAGTGTTTTCGTTATACTCAACATCCCATCCTTGTTCACAGAGCATAAAATTAGACTAATCACTCTTGTGGGATCGATCCTTACTCTCACTACTACATATATTTTTAGTTGTATAGATTTTATTTTTGGTTGCCTGCGACATAAGACTAGTAACTTATTGATCAATGGTATAATTGATCAATATCTTCCCATTGGGTCTAACATTTTAAGTTGATCAATAAATTTACATGGTATGATCAATCAATCAGAATTCCCTTTGGTTCTGCATTGCGAGTATGATTGATCAATGACCTTGTTATGATCGATCATGCTTTATGTCCTTGATTGGCAATTAGTCTCAAAGGTTGATCAATCAATCAACAAGAAATTGCTTTTCCTGAACTATATTGATTGATCAATCCAAATGGGATGATCAATCATGCTTTATAGCATAGATTGGCCATGTTTTGGATGATCGATCAACCGAGCTTGGTTGATCGTTCATCCTTTATATTTTTGCATGTGCACTTTTGGTTGGCATATGATGATCGATCATTTTAATACCAGTTCATCTTATAAACTTTTGATATATGGGAATGAAGGATCCTAATTGATTTTAACATGTATGAAATGTGTATATGTATTTTTGAAAACATGTTTAAATGCAAAATATGTCATCGAGATCCAAGTTTTGGAAGGAGTGGACAACTCTCTTTACAAAGATTGAGTTTTTGACATTTCTCAGTGATTCCTAAAACTCTAGTCTTCAAAATTTCTTCATCTTTTGAGAGTGCTTCTTCAAGAGTTCTTGACTTTCCACGAGGCTTGAGATCTTTCAGAAGCTTGTATCAATTAAATGATTTAGACCTTGAAGTTGATGTCTCTTGAAGGAAAAGTATCTAAAATACTAGATTTACAAATTTTAGCTCTATTAAATTTTGTTATCATCAAGATCAAGAAGATATTCAATACTCGATCAACAATAGACTCTTTGAACAAGTTAGCAAGAAAGGACCTAGTAAGAGGACTACCAAATCAGAAATTTCTGGAGGAAAAACTTTGTGGCTTGGCAACTTGGAAAACAACAAAAAAATTCATTCACACCTAAGAACTTAGTCTCCTAATACTCATCCTCTTAAACTAATCCACATGTTTATTTTGACCTACCCACTCCTTGAGCTCAGGTGGAAAGCGTCTCAACTTAGTGGTTTTGGATGACTATTCTAGCTAGAATACATGCTTGTGGGTATTCAAATAAAAACTTATTAACTTCTCAATAGGAAGTTTGGTAGGGTATTTATAATTTTCAAAAGCAAAACTAACAAAGGCTTATTAACTTCTCAATACAAGGTTCAATAAGGTATTTATAAGTTCCCAAAGAAAAATTAGCCATTTTCCCCGTTTGAAAAAATGTTGAGTTTACATTCATTGATCAAGTGTTAAATGGATGATCTATCAATTGAGTGTAACGACTATTTTTCTGCCTGAATGTGACTTATTGATTGATGGTGTGATCGTGTTGGGATCTTCTCGGGCCATGGATCTTGTCACCCTTCTTCCCTCTCTGCCCTCCAGATTGGCTGTTGACGTTGGAAGAGAACTCTTGTTCTTGGAACGTGTAATGGTGGAAAAGGATTGAGCCTTGAGGTGGCTTGACCTGGACCTCTGAGGGAGAATCCGACCTTGCTAAAACTAAATGACTCAATGATTAATCTTCATTCAGCTCTTTGTCCCAATAAATAGGTTTGGGGACGAAATTACAACTCAGACCCATGGGTCACATGGTTCACGCAAAATTACATTCAAACCAAATCAAACCAAAATCAACATACATGTACAAGGAAATAGCATAATTTAATTCCTACATCTGTTGATAACTCGGGATGCTATGGAGTCCATAACATCACCCCCCTCTTGGAGAAAGAGTTTGTCCATAAGCTCAAAAGAGGGGTAGAGAGCCTTGAAAGCGGCTAAGGGCTCCCATGTAGTGTCAATGGGGTCAGTATCTGCCCACTGCACTAGAACCTCCCAATCGCCCATAATGCGGGGAGCCTGCAACACTTGCGCTGGAGTAGAAAGGACCCGAGCCTCATGTAGCAGTGGCAGACATGTGTGTAGGAATGGGGAGTCTCCCTGGAAGGCCTTCAATTGGGAGACGTGAAACACATTATGGATCTTGGCTTCTGGTGGAAGCTGCAAGCGGTAGGCGACTGTGCCAATGCGGTCCAACACTTGAAAGGGCCCATAATATTTCAGGGAGAGTTTGTGACATTTGGAGGCTGTCAGTGAAAGTTGCCGGTAATGTTGGAGACGTAGCCACACATAATCCCCTAGAGAGAAGAACACGTCCCTGTGCTTCTTATCATAATAGAGTTTCATGGCCTATTGGGCCTCCTGGAGATGAGTGTGTACCTCACGGAGCATGGCGTCCCTTTCTGCTAAAGTCTGGTCCAAGGTGGCGACCTTGGATGCACCTGTTTCATACAATAAAAGCCAAGGCGGATCTCTGCCATACACTACCTTGAATGGAGTAGTGCCGAGTGCGCTGTGGTATGATGTGTTATAAAAGAATTCGGCCCAAGCCAGCCACTAAACCCACCATTTAGGGGTACCCCACAAAACAATAGAGATACATCTCAAGCGTCCTATCGACCACCTCGGTCTATCCATCAGTCTGGGTGGTAGGCGGAAGAGAACGCCAATTTGGTGCCTTGTAGCTTAAAGAGTTCGTTCCAGAACATACTGGTGAAGATGGCGTCCCTGTCACTTGTAATGGACACAAGCACGCCATGTAACCAGACAATATTATCCATGAAGAGTTGAGCCACATGAGCTACTATGTAGGGATGCACCAAAGGGAGGAAATGGCCATACTTGAAGAAGCGGTCAACCACTACAAATATAATGGATTTGCCTGAAGAGGTGGGAAGGCCATCAATGAAGTCCATATAAATATCTGACCATACCTGTGACGGTAGCTGAAGAGGTTGGAGCAACCCTGTTGGACTTAATGATTCGGCCTTGTTCCATTGACAAGTCTGACAAGCTGTCACATACTCTGTTACACTTCTCTTCATACCCTTCCAATAAAATTCGCGACTGAGGCAGAAATATGTTTTCTGTCTGCCCTCATGTGTACTATCATGGAAAGAGGTTAAGATGCTGATAATGAGTGGCGAGGTGGGGTGCAGAAAAATCCTATTTTTGAACAGGATAAGACAATCCTAAATCGTCCAATGGCTATCCAAGGTCCCCTGCTGAATATCATGATACAAGGCAATGTGTTCTGGGTGCTGATGTGTCTCCTCCCTAATAGAGTCCAACAAAAGACTTTTGTGCTGACTGATAGCATGCAATTGTGGCTCTGAACATCCCGACGAGACAAGGTATCGGCCCCCACATTTAGACTGCCAAGTTTATACTCAACGCTAAAGTCAAACCCCATCAGTTTACTCAACCAGTGCTACTGAGGAGAGGTGGTGAGACGCTGCTCAAGAAGATACTTCAGGTTTGAATGATCGGTCCGAATAAGAAATGGGCACCCCCAGAGATAGGGCCTCCAATGCTGGATGGCTTTAGCTAAACTGATCAATTCCCTTTCATAAGCCGCGAGTTTGTGATGGTGTTGGCCAAGTTGTCGGCTGAAATAAGCGATCGGGTGGCCTAGTTGTTGTAACACTGCACCTATACCCCCGCCCGAAGCATCACATTCCACTACAAACAACTCATCAAAGTCCGGTAGCTACAAAACTGGTGGTGAAGATCAGGCTGCCTTCATCTGCTGAAAAGAATGATCCACTAGCTTGGACCAACTGGAAGCATTTTTCCTGAGGAGATTGTTGATCAGAGCGGCAATCTGTCCGTAGTTGCGGATAAATTTTTTGTAATAACCAGCTAGGCCCAAAAATTCCCTTAACGCTGTGATGGATATGGGAGGAGGCCAATCTGTGAAGGCCTGAATCTTGCTCTAGTCAACCTTCACCCCAACTGTGGAAATAACGTTGCCAGAGTATGCCACCTCGAGAGTGCCCATAGAACATTTGGACTTGTTTAAAACCAAATGATGTGAACATAGGAGAGTAAATACCTGGTAAAGGTGCTGAAGGTGGTCGTCCCAATGTTTGCTATCCACCAATATATCATAAAAAAAGAGTAGAACATATTTCTGTAAGAGAGAGCTAAATACCTCATTCATGAGGGCCTGGAAAGTAGATGGCGCATTGGAGAGACCAAAGGGCATCACTAGGAACTCGAAATGCCCATGGTGCATGCGGAACTCGGTCTTCTCCACATCTGAAGGATGAACTCTAATCTGATGATAACCTGACTTCAAGTCTAGCTTTGTAAATATAGTGGCACCATGTAACTCATCTAACAGCTCGTCCACCACGGGAATGGGAAATTTGTCTTTAATTGTGTTAGCATTGAGCTGCCTGTAGTCCACACAAAATCTCCAAGACTTGTCATGTTTTTTTACCAGTAACACCGGGGATGAGAAAGGAGACCTACTGGCTGAATAATTCCCTGGGCGAGCATTTTTTTGGCATTGTCTCTCAATTTCTTCCTTCTGTGTAACGGTAAGACCGAACCACCACAGGTTCTGTCCCCAGTTTCAATCTGATACGGTGATCACATTGGCGAATAGGTGGAAGAGCAGTAGGTTCCTGAAATAAATCTTTAAAGTGTGTAAGTTATTGAGATAACTTATAATGCTCGGCGCTCTGGACTTGAACTGCCTAAAGTGTGCAGGGCACAGTAGCATGTGTGCCATGCAAGGTGATCTGACGCTGGACCTCTGTGAAGGTCATGGTCAAGGCCTGAAAATCCCACAAGATAGGCCCCAACATCTGGATCCATTTAACTCCGAGTACCAAATCAAATACTGCCAGTGGAATCACCAAGAAATCGGCAATAAAGGAGTGGCCCTCAGTACAAAAGGGGGGTGGCTATAGAGATACCCACACTGGCAATTTTGGCCCCATTGGCCACTACGACTGAGAGGTCTGTTTTCTGCTTGATTACCAACCCAAGTTGTTCTGCCACTGGCTGAGTTATGAAGTTGTGCGTGCTGCCAGAGTCAACTAAGGCTAGTAACTGTAGATGGTGCAACTTGGCCCGAACTTGCATTGTGTTGGAATTGTGCATGCCAGTCATGACATGGAGTAAAATAGCTAGGGCATCTTGTTCTGTCTCAACACTGTCTTCTTCTGGGAGTATTTCCTCAGTATCCTCACAGAGAAGCACACTGAATAATCTCTTGCATATGTGACCCTGGACATACTGTTTATCACAATTAAAACAAAGACCCTTTGCCCTCCTCTATTCCATCTCTTGTTTATTCAATTTTTTTATGTATGGTACTGGCGGCGTGGAGGAAGAACTCTCTGCACGTGGAGCTGCATTGTGTCCAGTACGTGGAGGCCCTGAATAGGGTGAGGGCGTAGTGGTATTCGCCCTACTTGGCCAAGCTGGTCTTCGGACTAGGGATTCCTTTAGAACTCGCTGTTTAGTATCAATGGTCCTGGCCAAGTTCATAGCGTGGTCCAAATATCTAGGGTCGTGTAATTCAACCTCCAGATGCAGGGCCTCTGTCAAGCAAGCAGTAAAGAGGTTAACATACGGGGAGGGCCTAACATTGGTACTGGCTCTGGCCAAATGTTCCTGGAAGGTCTTTTGGTACACTTCAATTGTGCCCATCTGTTTCAAATTCACCAATTTGCTCAAAGGATTGCTACTGGCCGGAGGACCAAACCTCATCATGCAAGATTGTTTAAATACATCCCAATCCGGAGCCAAATTTTCATTTTTGAATTGGTGGAACCATAGAAGCGCTTCATCGAGCATATGGAATGCGGCCAACTGGACCCGGTCATCTACAGGTGTTTTTTTATGGTAAAAGAACTGGTCACATTGGTGTAACTAGATCAAGGGGTCCTTAGACCCATCAAATGTAGGAAAGTCCAATTTCACATACATGGGAACCGAATTAGGGGCAGTAGCGTGAGGTCCCAATGGGGGATGTGGGTGGCACAACTGTGGTGGGTGGTGCTCTACCGGTGGTGTATAGCTTCCCAGCAGTGGTGCTCGAAGCCCACTGTCCTCCTGTCATCGAAGGAGGAGCTGGATTGATGCATCCATGGCTGCCATGCCCGAACGCAGGTCAACAGTGGTCTGATGAACCTCATCAATGGATTGATATTGAGCCTTTGTCCTTTGACGATTTTCCTCAATCAGTGGATGCAAATCCTCTGGGGAAGAGGAATTCCCAAGGGTGGACCTGTCTGATACCAAGATGTTGAGATCTTCCTGGGGCATGAATCTTGTCACCCTTCTTCCCTCTCTTCCCTCCAGATTGGCTGTTGGCACTGGAAGAGAACTCCTGTTCTTGGAATTTGTAATGGTGGAAATGGATTGAGCCTTGAGGAGGCTCGACTAGGACCTCTGAGGGAGAATCTGACCTGGATCTCTGAGGGAGAATCCGACCTGGCTAAAACTAAATGATTCAATGCTTAATCTTCATTCAGCTCTTTGTCCCAATAAATAGGTTTGGGGACGAAATTACAACTCAGACCCATGGGTCACATGGTTCATGCAAAATTACATTCAAACCAAACCAAACCAAACCAAATTCAACATACATGCAGAGAGAAATAGCATAATTTAATTCCTATGTCTATTGATAACTCTGGATGCTATGGAGTCCATAACAGATCGGTCAATATCTTCCCATTGGGTTCAATTTTTTAAGTTGATCAATCAGTGTACATGGTATGATCGATCAATCAGAATTCCCTCTAGTAGTGCATTGCAAGTATGATTGATCAATGACCTTGCTATGATTGATCATGCTTTATGTCCCTGACTCATGCTTTTGAGAGTGCTTCTTCAAGAATTCTTAACTTTCCATGATGTTAGAAGATAGGGCCCAAGCCCACACGACCAAGGAAGACCCACATATCCAAGTGTATTAGAAGATGGGCTCAAGGCCCATAGATCAAGGAGAAGGCCCATAGGCCCATATACATTGATGACATGATGGTAAATAAAGGGTCATCTCATAGAGATGATATTGATGTAATTATGTTAAAGTTCCAGGGTTAAAACCCTAAATTCTAAACCCTAAGTTCAAGGGTATTATTTTAATACAGTAGTTTCATAAATCTATAAATAGAGGTTTTGGGGAAGGGTAAGGAAAATCAAGTCCATAACCCTTATTCTTCCTGTTTTCTCCCAATGGGTTTTTTTCCCATTTTCTCCATGAACTAAATTCATGGAGTCCTGCAAATCAACATGGTATCATAGCTTTGATTTTTAGGACTCCGACTATGGTTTTTTAAGTTTTATTCTTGAATGTTGTTAGAATTTTTTACCCTTTTATCTCTTAGTGTCGTGCATTATTTTTTTTATTTTTGCTTCCCTTGATTAAATCATATTGCCTTGCTCGTCATTGTCTCTGCCATCGTTCTCTGTTTCTTTGTTATCTCTCTTTGGAAATTGTTGTGGGTATCAGATTAAAAGTCTAAACTCTCGGTGAATGATGGTGAAGAGAGTCTGTGAGCACTCTCATGGTGCCTGAAGAACGTTGTCTCTATAAATTACCTTAGAAAGTTGCCTTCATTCCAAATCATTCCAGCAACAGAGGTAACTTCGTTGCTGATCATCGTCGTCTGGTCTGATATTCTGGTTGGCATATATCAAGTTGCCATATATCCTGCTCGGTTGGAGCATGTTTGGCTGAATGTGGCTGGCTTGATCCAGCCTATCCAGCCTATACGGTCTCTACTCGTCCAAATTGGAAAGTTGCCTTTGTTCCAAATCATTCCAGCAACAGAGGCAACTTCGTTGCTGATCATCGTCGTCTGGTTTGATATTCTGGTTGGCTTATATCAAGTTGCCATATATCCGCTCAGTTGGAGCTTGATTGGCAGATTGTGGCTGGCTTGATCCAACCTATCCGGTCTCTGCTCGTCCAAAGTTGCTCTCTGGACATTCTTGATTTTCTCAAAAAATATTGCTGAAAAAAGTCTGGTTCTATCTGGGCAAGTTTCCTATCAATTTTTCGTTCACTGCTCTAATCTGGAAAGTTGCCTCCCGAAGAGCTCTGATTTTCAGCTCTTCGGGGAAGAAGCTCTATTGCCGATTTAAATTGGTTCCTAAGTTAGGAAACCAATTATAATTAGTCGGTCGCTCTGTTCTGCTGAGACCCGGACTCGCCCGAGTCCAGCCAGATATTATGCCAACTGGGCCTTATGAACAAGAGCACCAGCGTGAGGGGGAATATTGGAAGATGTGCCATTTTATACAAAAAAAGATTTTATACATCATTTGCAGCAAGCTAGGATTTCATGCTGTTCTCTCACCCCTAGCTTGAGAGGGTGTGTTGGAAGACGGGGCCCAAGCCCACACAACAAGGACCCACATATTCAAGTGTATTAGAAGATGGGCCCAAGCCATAAGACCAAGGAAGACCCGTGCATCTAAGAGATATAGAAGATGGGCTCAAGGCCCACATATCAAGGAGAAGGCCCATAGGCCCACATACATTGATGGTAAGATGGTAAATAAGGGTCATCTCATAGAGATGGCATTGATGTAATTAAGTTAAAGTTCCATGGTTAAAACCCTAAACTCTAAACCCTAAGTTCAGTGTTATTATTGTAATACAGTAGTTTCATAAATCTATAAATAGAGCTTTAGGGGGAGGGTAAGGAAAATCAAGTTCATAACCCTTATTCCTCCTGTTTTCTCCCAATGGGTTTCTTTCCCTTTTTCTCCATGAGCTAATTCATGGAGTCTTGAAAATCAATACATGATGTTTGCCATCTTTGGGAAGTTTGTGTCGATTCAATGCTTTAGACTTTTAAATTGATGTCTCTTGAAGGAAAATTATCTAAAATACTAGATTTAAAATTGTAAGAGCTATTAAGTCTTGTTATCATTAGAATTAGAAAGGGAGTCAACACACATTCAACAATCTCCCCTTTTTTGAAGATGACAACCTAATTTTGAAAAATTAAAAATTGCATCATCCCTAGGGTTGGAGCGAAGTCAAATATGCAAATTTGAAAAATGGCTCCCCCTTGATATATGTAGAAGTTAGAATCCCATGAGAATGACTCTAGGTTAACGTGGAAGAAGAAAGAGAGAAGAGAGAGAAGATGGACAAAGAAGAAGGACGTTAGGGAGAAGAGTTTGAATTAAGAGAAGGAGAGAATGTGTCAAGGGATAAGATAGGGTGGCTGGACGATTTCTGAAAGAGAGGAGAAGGCTTGAATGCCTTACCTCTTAGTCAATGCTTTTTTTTATAGTGTTACAAAGCCCTTAGAGTTACAACTCAATAGATTAAAAGACATACTAAGACAATGTACTTACATCTTCATGTCATCCTTATGAAACATACCATAAATAACCACTTTGCCACTCCTTTGACTTGTGGGCTTCTAGCCTTGAGTTTGTGGGCTTGAGCCCATCTTCCAACACTCCCCCTCAAGCTGGAGGAGAAAATACATCATAAATACCCAACATGCCACCTATATAAGATAGAATTTTGGATGTAACTGGTTTGGTGAGGATATCAGCTAATTGCTCTTGAGATGAAACATACTTAAGAGAAATTATTCTAGTTTGAAACTTTTCTTGTATCAAATGACAATCCACTTCAATATATTTAGTTCTTTCATGGAAGACTGGATTTGATGTAATGTGAATAGCTGCTTGATTATCACAAAGTAGGCCCATAGAGCCTACTTTATAAAATCCCAATTCGGTAAGAAGAGTCTTCATCCATAAAAGTTCACTTACAGTGTGGGCCATAGCTCGGTATTCTTCTTCAGCACTATATCTTGCAACCATGTTTTGTTTTTTGCTTTTCCATGTGACCAAGTTCCCCCCAACAAGGGTACAATACCCAGACGTAGATTTTCTATCATTGGGTGAGCCAACCCAATCTGCATATGAGAAGTCTTCTATATTGAAGTGACCATGTTGTTTATATAGCAATCCTCTTCCTGGAGCACCTTTTAAGTATCGTAGTATTCTCTCCAACACTTGCCAGTGAGTAATTTGTGGTTTGTGCATGAATTGACTTACCATGCTCATAGCATATGATATATCTGGCCTGGTTACCGTGAGACAGATCAATTTTCCCATAAGTCTTTGATATTTGCCAGTGTCAACCTCTTCTCCAATTGTGGCACACAAATTTTCATTCGCATCCATGTGTGTATCAGCTGGTCTACAACCCTTCATTCATGTTTCTTCAAGAAGATCCAAGACGTATTTTCTTTGAGACAATATTATTCCATGGTTTGACTGAAGGACTTCTATACCCAAAAAATATTTGAGCTTACCCAAATATTTTGGGATAATATCATCAACATACATGGCCAATAATATCTTCCCTTTGAGAGTATCTTTAACATATACTGAGTGATCAACCGAGCACCTATGAAAGCCAAATCGTAGAAGCGTTTGACAGAATTTTTCAAACCAGGCCCGAGGGGCCTATTTAAGTCCATATAAAGATTTTTTTAATCGGCATACGGACTCTCCCTCAACCACATATCCTGGTGGTTGGACCATATAAATTTCTTCGCGTATATCACCATTTAAAAAGGCATATTTTACATCGAGCTGATATACTGGCCAGGATGAGTTAGTTGCAATAGAGAGGATGATACGTACTGAGTTCAGTTTTGCAACCAGAGAGTGAGTTTCTTCATAATCTATTCCATAGCACTGAGTATAAATTTTTTCAACAAGGCATGCTTTAAGGCGTGCAACTGACCCATCTGGGTTGTGTTTCATCGAAAAAACCCATCTGCCACCAACCAGTCTTTTCCCTTTTGGGAGCGATGCCAATGTCCATGTTTGATTTTCATATAATGCATCCATTTCTTCATCTATAGCCGCCTTCCATCCTGGATGCTTCAAGGCCTTTTGATAGGATTGTGGTATGGAAACAGACGAAAGAGAAGAGAGAAATTGAACACACTCAGAAGAAAAGCGATGAGAAGACATAAAATTGGCAATTGGATGAGACGTAGTACAAGAACGGGTTTCCTTTTGTAACGTAATAGGCCGAGTATCAAATTCAGGCCCAAACATAAGAGTAGGAGAAAGACTTACCTCAGGTGGATCGGACAACTCCACAGGTGAGGGGACGACCGGTGCTTCAGGGGGTTGAGTAATATCTTCATTAAACGGCACAAGCGAGCTTGGAGTGGTAGGAGGAAATGTAAACCCTGGAGGAGCCTCATGTAAGGAGTAGAAGGAAGTGTCTTCAAAGAATGTCACATCTCAAGATACCATCAACCTCCGAAGTGTAGGATTATAACAAATATATCCTTCTAAGTTCGAGAATACCCCAAAAAAATACACCTCAGAGACCGAGGATCAAGTTTACTTTTATGTGGTGAAGTATCATGAAAAAAACATGTGCAACCAAATACTTTAAGAGGAAGAGAAAATGGATCTTCACCATGAAACAAAATAGAATACAAAGTTTCATTTATAAGTACTGATGAAGGTAACCTATTGATGAGAAATCATGATGTAAGAATAGCATGAGGCCATTAAAAGTAGGGTACCTTCATGGAGTAGAGGAGGCCTCGAACAAGTTCAAGGAGGTGATGATTCTTTATTTTAGCAACACCATTTTGTTGGGGGGTATAGTCACATGATGTTTGATGAAGAAGCTCATTACCCTTACAAAATTATTTAAACTCATTAGAAAAATATTCTTTAGCATTATTGGATCTAAGGATTTGAATTTTTTTCCAAATTGCGTTAGAACCATTGCATGAAAGTTTTTAAAAATAGCAAGAATTTTTTATCGTTCTTTGAACAAAAACAACCAAGTAACTAGGTAAAATTGTCCAAAAAAGTAACAAAATATTGAACTTGAGAAATGTTAGGGACCTTTAAAAGGCCCCATACATCAGAATGTATTAATGCAAATGGACCAGTACTAGTAGTTGTAAGACGAGAAGAATATGTACTCCTAACAAGCTTACTTAATTGACATGCCTCACAATTGAAAGTAGACAAAGATTTAAGAGCTGGAACTAAAGAACGAAGTGACGAGGTAGATGGATGACCAAGTCGGTTGTGCTACAGTTGAGCCTCAGATGTAGTGGATGAAATAAAAACTACTGGTGGAAGAGTAAAATAGTATAAACCCCCTTTTTCATGGCTGCCACCAATCACCTGTTTCATAGTTAGATCCTGAAATATACACAAAGATGGTGAGAATGTGACAAAACAATTCAATTGTTTGGTCAATTGAATAACGGAGAGAAAATTTAATGGAAATTGAGGAACAAATAACACTTCTTGGAGAAGAATAGATGCGGTAAGAAAGGAGGAACCCTCACCAAGCACCTTGGTTTGTGAACCATTAGCAATAGTGAAAATTTTATGAGGAAAACATGGAGACAATGAATGAAGCATGTGTTGTTTACCTGAGAAGTGTTCGGAAGCCCCGGAGTCAGTTATCCAAGAGGAAGGGATTGAAGTGGAAGAAAACATACCTGAGGCAATGGTAGTGGCAGCAGTAGGGCCTGGTGGAGTAGAGGACTGATCCAATAAGGATTTCAGCTTCTGAATTTCAGCATAGTCTTCCACATAAATAGTCACATTCCCAAAATGAGAATCAGTCCTATCCTCTTTTTTCTCAATATTAACTGAGGTTGGATTAGTTGTCGCCCAACCAAGCTTGCCATGGAGTTTCCAGCATGAATCCACAAGGTGGTTCTGACCACCACAATAAGTGCACAAGCAAGGCTCAGTGTGGGAATGGATCGGACCCGTTCGACCACCTCTATTGCGGCCTCCTCTTGTATTTTTTTTGCTTCCTCGAAATAGGGATAATGTATCCCGATTACCAGAGAACATATCTGATGGAGCATCAATCAAAGGAGGAGATGGATCAAGAATCTATAACAATTTAGCACTGATGTCATTAAAAGAGAGAAGGGAAAAGGAACTAAGAAGCTGAGTCTTAGCCACCTCTAGATACGGCTTAATATTGGTAAGGCAAATAGCCGCTGCCAGGGCCTCGCGCTGTTTTTCTTGAACAAAAATGTCGATATAGTATGGTTGAGCAAGTTTCCATTCTTGGAGAAGGCCACGAGATTGGGCCAAAAACTCATGAATATTATCTCCTTGTTTGGTAGCCAGCATACTTTGGAAAACATCATATACTCTTTTCAAGGAGGTGGTACTGGAATAGAGCATAGCACATGTGTCCCAAATATCCTTGGAAGTGGACCACATTGTTAGCGACATGCTCTTTCATGTTGTTAATAAGCCAATTGATAACCATGTTATCATTTTTGACCCATTTACGGTTGACTTCATCTTCTTCATCAATCGAAAGATGGATTTTGATAACATGACTGAGAAGGTCACGAGTAATGAGAACCCTCTGTACCGATTGTGACCAATTGAGGTAATTAGAAATGCCTCTTAGTGGAATTGCAGTAATTTGGAGTATGTCACTCTTATTACTCATATGTCCACTCTCCATGTTGATGCAAATCGACTAGTGAGGTCAATTATCAAAGGGGCTCAAATAACAATTACACAACATAATTTGAAGCACCCGTAGACTAAATTAGTTGACAAAAATAAGTAGAGAATATTTTGACGAGAATAAGCGCCAAATCATGGAAAAATTGGTGTTTTTGTCAAGTGATAACAAGAACCAGCCACTACTCAACTTCTCTTATATTTATAAAAAAAAAACAGAGAGAAGAGAATAGATGCAACTCTTATCCTTAATCCAAACTCAACCACAAAACCGAGAACAACTTTAGACAAGGCCTTTCTTGGCAAACCGAGAAAAATTTCTCGAAAAAATAAATTCCAAATCATGGGAATACATCACCACATAAAAAAGATTCAATTTTTGAAGTTCAAACGCAAAATAATAGGAATAAGTGAGTACTGGAATTTCATCAAACATATAACGGTCATCCAACAACATAACACACCCCCATGAGTAATGTTTGATTATAGAATTGATAGCAACATATGCTGGAATCCCATATCAACAATGTTTGATTCCCATTACATAAATGTAACTGAATCCAAATAACAAACATAAAAAAACAACTTTTGATCAATGTAATTTTGCTACAAGATGATCAAGACTACAACATCCTTTTAGTCATACAAGATCTTCATAATGTTTATGAAGACTACCTTGACTTGACATGAATCAAGAATTCAAGAAGAGGGAAAAAAATTGAAACCGTAAAGAGATAATATGAAAAAAAAAACCAGATTTTACCTAACTCTTCATGGTAAAACTCCTTCTATAAACAACTTCTTGAATGGATGACATAACTACTTGAATAGGGATCCTAACCTCCTTGCCCTGATGCCATGTAGAAGTTAGGACCCATGAGAATGACTCTAGGTTAATGTGGAAGAAGACAAAGAGAAGAGGGAGAAAGGAGAAAGATGTTAGAGAGGAGAGTTTGGATTAAGAGAAGGAGATAATCCATTAAGGGAGAAGAGAGGGTGTCTGGACGATTTCTCAAAGATAGGAGAAGGCATGAATGTCTTACCTCTTAGCCAATGCTCTTATTTATAGTGTTACAAAACCCTTAGGGTTACAACTCAATAGATTAAAAGACATACTAAGACAATGTATTTACATCTTCATGCCATCCTTATGGAACAAACCATAAATAACCACTTTGCCACTCCTTTGATGTGTGGGCTTCTAGCCTTGAGCTTGTGGGTTTGAGCCCATCTTCCAACAATATGTACAATAGATTAAAAGATATACTAAGACAATGTATTTACATCTTCATGCCATCCTTATAGAACATACAATAAATAACCACTTTGCCACTCCTTTGACGTGTGAGCTTCTAGCCTTGAGCTTGTGGGCTTGAGCCCATCTTCCAACAATATGTACTTATATCATTTTACATTTTAAGGTTGAATTTTAATTTTTAGTGTGTCGATGAGTCAATCTTTTTCTCCTCCTTATTGTCATACTCAAAAAGATAGATAGAAACACACATGAGTAGCAAAATGTGGCTCAAAGACCATTTCATATATAATTTGAAAATTTACAAAATGTCATGTAAATACAAGTGCTCAAAAGTAGATACAAGTTCAATATAAGCAAATGTAGATACAAGGGAGTCAACAAAAAGTTGTCAAAAAGTGATTAGGATGGCAGTGAAGGATAGCTAATGAAGGCCTCGAGCATACTCACGAGCCTTTGTAGATTGGCATGAATCTCAACCTGTCTAGTCTTTAATTTCTCTTGTGTAGCAAGGATGGCTGCCTGTGTGGCCCGAACATTGTCCACAACATCCTCTAAAGTTCTTAGCCAGTCCATGAAGGAGGAAGCTTCTTCTATTGTCTGTCTCTTCTTTGTGAACTCAACTGGTCGGCTTGAGGTTCGGGGCTCATCTCGTCTTCGGAGCGAACAACTTGAGGTGCTTCCTTGTGGATTGCTTGCTTCTTCACCTATTGACCTCTCTGAAGCCAAACTTCCCAACCTTTTCTCCCCCAATTGAAAATTTCCTCATAATCTCAATACTTTCCTCATTAGTGAGGTCAACCCTGCAATTGCAAAGAATGGCTATGATCTCGTGAGCTGGTCGTAATATCCATCATCCAACTTGCCATGAAAAAAAGAAGAAAGAGATAGAATCAGATTTGTAAGGGAACCTGGACCTTTGGGTTCATTGAGCAGAACTCCAACCCTAGAGCTCATTGAGGAGAACGCAAAATCCCTTCTTTACGCTAAATCAAGACTTCCCCTTTTCCATTCCTTTCACCCCTAAGTAGGGTTCACACTAACAAGGTTCAAGAGCACAAAATTATAGATATGCCCCCTACAACATTTTACTTGAAAAGTAAATTGAATTAACTTAATGACTAAGTAATTGACTCATCCACCACTCCTCTGAATGACTTAGCATGCTATTGAGTCCACACCATTACTCCCCCCTTGGAGAAAGAGCTTGTCCACAAGCTCGAAGGTAAGGTATGCTTGCTGAAACGTCTCCACATCTTCCCAAGTAGCATTCGTGGCATGTGGGTCAGCCCACTGGACGACACAAGCGGTGTAAACGCTCCAATATAGCACCACGGACGAAGAGTCGGCGGTATCTGAAACCCTCCACTGGGTCTCCCGATTGGGAGTATGTTCCTGCTATGGGACATCCTGGTTATGGGCCTGGGTTAAGTACCTATGTCTTCCGCTCCTAATAGGGCGGTCTTTTGGGTAGTATTGTCTAGGTGCTTAACATTTGGTATCAGAGCCGACCCTCGGTTGCGAGTTCGATTCTCGACAACGGTGCAGAGGCTGGATTTAAATACTGGTAGGCCGTAGGATAAAAACCCGGGTCGGGCCAGTGTCGTTGTGCCGCCGTGGTCGTCGGCTCGCGAAGGTGGGGTATGATGTTATGGGACATCCTGATTATGGGCCTGGGTTAAGTACATATGTCTTCTGCTCCTAACAAGCCGGTCTTTTGGGTAGTATTGGCTAGGTGCTTAAAAATTCCACCTGAATGCGAAGAGATTGTGTGCGTGGTGATTCCACCTTATTGTAGTCGTTGAAAAAGTCAATCAAATCCTACAGAGTAGGATCCTTCTAGGAAGAAACCTTAGATTCTTTTCGGTCACATTTGAGAGTGCCATCATAGAATTCTTGACAGTAGAATGAGGATTTCTCCCATAAGGTCTTGTGCTTCTCAAGCTTCATCTCAATCAATGCATTCACATTGTTCTTGAATTCAGAACTACTCATTTCATAAAGCTTATTCTCAAAGCTTTTGAGAAATGCTTCCACTCTCAAATCAAGTTGGGCTAGGTCCTTCATAGTAGATTAGATAATAAACTGAATTCCACAAATCCCATAATCAGTCCTATGCATAAGCTCTGTAATGTACCCAAGTGGCTCAATTGAGCTTAGCTGATGGAAGGCAGGTTGTTTGGCGATGAGGGAAAACTTCAGACATTCAATTTATAATCATCTAGGTGGCTCTAGAGATAATGTACCAAAGCAGAATTCTCATCACGCCAACAGAAAACACCCTCGACATGCTAAACTTGTGACTCAACTTCATCTGCTATGGTATGTCGAACAACATAACACTCCAAGAAGGCATTTGAGAGCATCTTCGACAGAAATTTTGCAAGATCCTCAACCTCAAGATGTGGAAGAATTTCGAATTGTTCACTCCCAGGCCATGTCTGATCCTCCTGGATCAAAGAACACTGGTACATTGCATGTTGATAGGGCTGTTGAAACTTGAAATTTTGGTGCTTCTGTATTTCCGTTTCCTTGATAAAATAAAACTTGTCTTGTTGAACTTCCAATGTTGCAACTATTGTTTCTAACAATACCCACATTTTGTGATGATAACCAACCACAATTACCTGAAATCCACTATCGGTATTGGTTATCCCATAATAGAGACCAACAACGTGAGCATCATAAGCTTTTTTTTTGGAAGATAAGATCAAGCCCAAACGACCAAGGAAGACCCACATATGTAAGATTATTATAAGATGGGCCACATGACCAAGGAAGACTTACAAGATGGGCCCAAGCCCATAAGAAGTAGGACCCACAATGATTACCAAGAGCTGACATCCTTATCACATCAGTTGGAAGATCAAGAAGGACTCACAAAAGTATCTTTATCTTAGGGTCACGACCAAGAAGAGTTTTAGTTTAAGTTATATTTGTCTTTTATCAATATTGAGTTACCTAATTATGTTAGGACTTACCTTAAGTGTTAGAGTTTGGGTGTAACTGGGACAATAGTAGTTTTATTGTAATTGGACTATATGACCTTCCTCTATTATAAATAGAGGTTCATGTACTCTGATTACAAAAATTTATTGATGTCAATAAAGTATTTCACTTTTCCATAAATTCAACAATTTTCATTCAAGGAAACTATCAACAACCGTGCAAAAATTTCAATGAGAACCGGCGTCTGAAGAGGAGCTTGAATGTGGGCAATTAAAAACTATCTTAATGTTGCTCCCAAATGCCAATGTAATGCCCACAGGTTCAATCCACCCGCTCCAACCTAACTGGAATACTTCAAAAGAACCAACAATATTTTTGGAACTAGACTTAAGGTTTTTCATCTCCAAACGGGTAGTTTGAGAGTTAATATGTGCTGTGTTGAAGACCACATTCTTGCAAGAAGGTAGGATGCTGACAGACCAAGCAAGTAAACGACATGAGTGACCATTGAAACTGACAGGAGCATCATACTCGGTACGGTAGTTTGAGAGTTACTATGTGTTGTGTTGAAGACCACATTCTTGCAAGAAGGTAGGATGCTGACAGACCAAGCAAGTAAACGACATGAGTGACCATTGAAACTGACAGGAGCATCATACTCGGTACCAATATTGGCGAGAAAATCAGCACTTCTTGCATCTGTTTCATACACATGGGCCTCCAAATTTGGACATAGAGAAGTAGAAGTTGGATCAGTAGCCACAAGATCGTCCTCACAAAGTTTTATATCCTTGTGTACGTCTTTGAGGTGGCCCCACTTAGATTGCCTGGCAATCCCATACTCATCAAACGGTGCATCATAGTCATGAGTAGTTGCAATGAAGGTCCCCCCTGTTGTCCGACCAAAATTTGGCCCCCCATGATCCATGTAGTAATTCTGGAAAGTACCATCCCGCTGGAAGAATCGAACAACAATAAACGCAAGGGCCTCAACTGGTCTATAGGACGCTCGCCCACCGAAAGAAAGGAACCCTCCACTCTAGTTGGCAGTCCACATCTTTGGTTTGTTGCCAGAGTTATGAGTGAATTGGTCACAGTAAAATATTTGGGTTGGAAAACTATGTTGGTCACTGTGCCTCCGTGTTGTCAAGGTACTCAGATAATTATGTACACCACACAGGTCCACAATTTCCCACTTTTCAAGAATTGATTGTATGTTCAGTACTGGTTTGTAGGCAGCAGTAAAAACGCCAAGATCAAACAACTCTAAAATTTTCAAGTGCTCCTCAAATCCAAAAAGTGCATGACTATGGATAACAGAACTCTATCTGGCACTTAACCAAACCACTCTCTCTATCGCAGCATCACCACAAAAAAATTGTGCAATGTTCTCTGCCAATTCATCATACGCATAGCCCATATCAATTTTCCTGACTCCTATCATGTAACCTGGTTTATTCTCGAAACCATATTCGCTCAAATTTCTAACTAGTGAGATATTATCCCACGAATACATTGATGCAAACACGTAGATAAGATGACATGATAAAGCAACTTGAAAATCTGAAATTGCACATCACTCATTGTAGAGAAAGGATCAGCAGAACCATGCATGGCTAACCCTGAAATCATTGCATTCCAACATGACAAGCTTTCTACTTTTATTGCATCAAATACTTGTTCTACAGATTCTATACTTCTGCATTTAGCATTCCTCTGTATAAAATTGGTGTAAAGGGCGACACTTGTGGTATCTCCACAACTATTAGACTGGCAAATGCTTCTATCAACATAAATATGTATCCATTTGCCCAGATCAAGAGCACCTGAGTATGCCACTGTTGGAAGAACAGTCAGAAAGGTTACCTCACTCGGTTCTACATCAAACAGTTGCAGCTGCCTAAAGAGTGCCAATGGTTCTATATGATTGAAGTATAAGCATACGCATCAATCATAACATACCGTGATATTTTATCTCTAAGAGAGGTACTATCAAATAGGGAACGAGCAGTCTCCAAAAGTCTTCACTTTGAGTACATATGAATTAAAGCATTGGTCCAACGAAGATTTGATTGTAAACCTTGACTCATAATCCAAGAACGAATGCAACCCAATTGGGCACAAGCAAAAAGGACACTAACCATAGTAGTAGCCATCCCTAGAATACCCAACTTCTCCATCTCCCTAAACAACTTCAGTCCATGACCTAGGTGTCTGCCGTTTAAATATCCAGCAATCATCACATTCCAGGATACGACATTTTTCTCGGGCATTTCCTCGAAGAGTTTTCGGGCAAATACCAAATCTCTATTTTTAACATAACTGCTAATTATAGAATTCCAGGATACCACCTCTTTTGTTGGCATTTCATCAATTATAAGATTAGCACCATAGACCAAGCCATGAGTTGCGTACATATGGAGCAATGCGTTCCTCACCTGTATCACTTCAGTAACGTCATTCTTAACTGCCTGCCCGTGGCATTTCTCCCCATTAGGAACAAAACAACTCTTTCCACAAGAAATCACCGACTTCGGATTTCCAAGCTCCATGACTGCGGATTTCTAGTCTCTGGACTTCAGCTTTAGATTTCCAGGCTCGGAGAATTGAGTTTGAACGACATCGGGACGGCCGAAATTATTCGTTGAGACTGAGTTATCACCTTCTTTTTTCTGGAATGGCGACCTGGCCCTCTGAATCTTTATTAAGATGTGTCTCGATTTCAGCCAATCTCAAGTCTTCCACCCTTCAATCTGGGGGTGGATTTCTTCCAGCCAAAATCTCTGAAATGATACTAGTTAATCTTTTGAGTTGCAGGCTAATACTTGGGATTTGTTCCAACTACTGGCCAAAATTTGTCATTCTCACCTCCTATTTGGCTTGTGTGTCCTGTACCTCTCTAACCATGGCTCTTAGTTCATCATTGTTGGATGAATCACCCATGTTACCCTGCTCTGATACCAAATGTTAAGCACCTAGCCAATACATACCAAAAGATCGATCCGTTTGGTTGCGAAAAGCCAAATACTTAACCCAAGATCACAACAAATAGCTCCTCTACCTCCAAATTTGTGTACAAGAACTTTAGCAAGAGGGGGTCAATGGTCTCCTCTCTCTCTTGAATGTGCATGTATGGGAGGAAAAAAATCCTCAAATCCTTCAATGTCTCTCCGTAAAAAATCCAACTCTACTCTACTCAGCTCAACTATGCTTACTTTGTTGTCGAGTGCAGAAATGCTCTCTCCAATTATGCATTTTCTCCCTCTCTCCTATATTTTATTTTCTTGCACGTTTCTTTTGATGGAGTTCTCTATTTAGCCATAAACTAGGCGAAAATGCATCAACCCATCAACATATTAAAAATCTAATATAAAAGAGTTGGAGGTAGTTATTTGTTGAGGACTCAATAGCTAACTGAGTCATCCAAAGGAGGCACCACTGAGTCACTGAGTTAATTGCTTTTATTTCCATATTGCTTTTAATTTCTTTTTTGATTAATTTCTTCAGTCAAATGCCGCAGGGGCAGAAGTATAATTTTTAACCCTAAACTTTGTTTGCGCCAACCCTACTTAGAGGAGAAAGAGAATGAGAAAGGACAAGTCTGATTTTAGGTTAAACATGGTAAAAAGTTCTCCATGACAAGCTCTAGGGTTTGGTGTTCTCCTTGACGAGCTCTAGGCCCAGGTAACCTCTTGAATCTGATTTTCACACTTCCCACTTTTCTATTTCTCTTTTCTATTTTCCCATACCTAGAGCAAAAAGAGGGTTCTCTCCCTCTTTTCTGAGTTCAGCCAGAGGTTTCTCAACCTATAATCCATGTGCAGCAAGAGGTTTCTCAACCTCTATTCCGTGCGCAGCAAGAGGTTTATTAACATCTTTTTCAATATCACAAGAGGTTTCTATACCTCTTACTCGAGAGCAACAACACCCCTTCCAGTGCTGAATTAATAATTCAAATTCTGGATTCACCAATCTCACGCCAAATTACTCGATCCACGACCAAGAAGGACTCACAAAGGTATCTTTATCTAATGGTCACGTCCTAGAAGAGTTCTAGTTTGAGTTATATTTATCTTTTATCTATATTGAGTTATTTAATTATGCTAGGACTTATCTTTACGTGTTAGAGTTTGGATGTAATTGGAACAAATGTAGTTTTATTGTTATTTGACTCTACTACCTTCCTCTATTATAAATAAAGGTTCAAGTACTCTGATTATAATAAGTTAATGATGTAAATAAATTTTTTCTCTTTTCCATAAATTCAACATGGTATCAGAGCAAGTTCTGTGTTGGGATCTTCCCGGGCCATGGATCTCGTCACCCTTCTTCCTTCTCTTCCCTCCAGATTTACCTTTGATGTGGGAAGGAGATTTCGGTGTTTGGAACGTGGAATGGTGAAGAAGAATTGAGCCTTGAAGGAGGCTCGACCTGGACCTTAAGAGGGAGAATTCAACCTCTAACTTTCTACTTGATTCAATGCTTATTTCTCATTAAACCCTTCTCCCCTATAAATAGGATTAGGGACGTGAATGACAAACCTGACCCATGGGTCACTAAATTCATGGAAATTACAATCAAACCAACCCAAACCAAAACCAACTACATAAAAAGAAACATTCCATAATTTAATTTCTATGCCTGTTGATTACTTGGGATGCTATGGAGTCCATAACATTTTGTGAGTAGAGTCAACCCATAGAGATAATGAGATCCTTTTTCTCTAAACCCTAAACCCTAAGTCTAGCTTCATAGTTATTTTTTTCTGTCCCTACACCTATAGATTGCTTTGAGTTTTTCACCTCTATAATAAGATTTTAATATTCCAAATTATATTTTGATGAAAATATATTTGAGTCTAATTTCCATGGAAAAACTATTTTTTTCCAATCGGAGTTATCTATGAAGAGAAATCAATATTTGAAGGAGCGAAGGTTAGATTGCAGAAGAGGTTTGAGCAGCAGCAGAAAGCTTCAACTTTTGAGGTATTTTATGCTATCAAGAACGAGACTTTATATGGAGATATATATATATATCAAAAGAACTATCTGTAAGTCTATTCTCCTAAATATTCAACCAAATTTTAATCAGATTTATCTAAAAAGTGAAATCAATATTTGAAGAAGCAAAGGTCAGATTGAAAGAAAGGTTCGAGAAGCAGCAGAAAGCTTCAACTTCCGAGGTATTTTATGCTATCAAGAACGATATTTTATATGGATAATTATATATAAAAATATATGTAAGTCTATTTTCTTACCTATTTAACCAATTCTCTATCTGATTTTTTTTATAGGGAGATATTGATCTTGGAAGAGTCAATGGTCATGCTGATAAAAAGGAGAAACAGTGCTTAGTTCGGCTAGATGATAGAGACCGAAATCTATTAGATTATTTATCTTCTGATAATTATATTTTATGAAGAGAAGATATACTTGGATTAAATATATTTAAGTCTATTTTTCAAAAGGAGAAAATTTCATGTCAATCTAATCTATATTTAAAGATATATTCACATTGGAAGAATCAAAGGTCATGCTGGTATTCTGTAGTATTGAAAAATTCGAATTTTTGCCCTTTTTTTTGTGTCACTGTTTCACTTCTCCCCGGTTTAAGGGCTTATTACTACATCTATGTTATTTGGGATTATTTAAGCATCTATGTTATTTGGGCTTATTTAAGCATCTATGATATTTGGTTCAAGCTGGGATTACTGTCATTACCTCCCAGCTTGAGTGGGAGAAGTAGAAGAAGTACAAAAAAGAGATATTTTACTCCATATGTCATGGATAAGTTTATGTGACCAAAATATTCAAGAAAGGGGATCACAAAAGATGAAGCTTATGCATCTAATTTTTTTTTATATCGAATATGATTATTTCATGGGTCCTTCTACAAGGTTTATTATTTTGGTTCGTGTTATATGTGTTGGAAAATGGTCGTGTTACATTACAGCTGTTGTTATTATGTCTTTTTGGATGAGACATTATTATTGAAGAAGAGGTGGCCTCAATAACTTTTCTCATGCCATAATTTATTTGACTCTCAAAAATATTACGGTTGGGACACCATGAGAGTTAGTGCCCGGATTGGGACACCATGATAAATTTAACTCTAAATAATATCATGGTTTGGATACCTTGAGAGTTGGTGTCTAGATTGGGACATCATTATAAATAAACCTACTACCCCCCTGTAATGACTTTTATTACTCCTACCACTTGAGAGTCGTTGTCCTGTGGAGGGACACAGTGGTGCACACTTAAGAGCAATGCTGATAGACACACTACCTACAGAAAGACGGAGTGTGCCCTCCTTCCAGCATTAGGACTGGAGAATGGAGAAATGTCGTACCGGCTAGTAGTAATTTTTACTCTCACTTATATTATGCCAGCATGGCCTCATGGAAGGACGCAACAACGTGAGGGGGAGTTTTGGAAAATAAAGGCATATTGGAAGACGTGTCATTTTTATACAAACTGATTCTATACATCATTTGCAAAAGCTAGGAGTTCATATTGTTCTATCACCCCCAACTTGAGGGGGAGTGTTGGAAGATAGGCCCAAGCCCACACGACCAAGGAAAACCCACATATCTAAGAGTATTATAAGATGGGCCACACAACCAAGAAAGGCCCACAAGATGGGCCCAAGCACATAAGAAGTAGGACCCACCATGATTACCACAAGCTGGCATCCTTACCACATAAGTTAGAAGCCCACACGACCAAGGAAGACCCACATATATAAGAGTATTATAAGATGGGCCACATGACAAAGTAAGGCCCATAAGATGGGCCCAAGCACGTAAGTAGAACCCACCATGATTACCACGAGCTGACATCCTTAACACATAAGTTGGAACATCAAGAAAGACTCACAAAGGCATCTTTGTCTTATGGTTATGTCCTAGAAGAGTTCTAGTTTGAGTTATATTTGTCTTTTATCTATATTGAGTTATTTAAATAGGCTAGGGCTTATTTTTAAGTGTTAGAGTTTGGGTGTAATTGGGACAAAGGTAATTTTATTGTAATTGAACTCTACTACCTTCCTCGATTTATACATAGAGGTTCATGTACTTTGATTATAATAAGTTAATGAAGTCAATGAAGTATTTCTCTTTTTCATAAATTCGACTTGGTATCAGATCAGGTTCTGTGTGTTGACGTGGTCAACCCACAGAGATAATGAGATCCTTTTCTCTACATAAGTCTAGGGTCGTAGTTTTTTTTTTCAGTCTCGACACCTGTAGTTTGTTTTACGTATTTCACCTCTATACTGAGATTTTCATATTGAAAATTATATATTGAAGGAAATATATTTGAGTCTAATTAGCAAGGAAAATGATTTTTTTTCAATCGGAGTTATCTACAAAGAGAAATCAATATTTTAATGATCGAAGGTAAGATTGCTAAAGTTGTTCGAGTAGCAGCAGAAAGCTTGAACTTCCGAGGCATTTTATGTTATCAAGAACGAGACTTTATATGGAGAATTATATATCAAAAAAAGATATTTAAGTTTATTTTCTTACCTATTCAACCAATGCTTGATCTAAGTTTTTATAAGGAGATAATGATCTTGGAAGTAGGGGTGGCTTCGAACATTGCCGGCTTGCGAGCAGTTCGAGCTCGGCTCGGTGCCGGCTTGGTTCAATTTGGTATCCTTGGATCAACTCGTTTAAATTAACAAGCCAAGCTCATCCGTATCCAGGTTCAACTCGACAACTTGTTAATTTAATGAGCGGTGTGGGATTCAAGGGATTTGAGGGAGTCAAGACTGAGGAGTAGGACGCCGAGTGCCGAACGGAGCGAGGGGGAAAATTCTTCCTCCCCTGGTCACCGTTGAGCCACTCCCGTCTATTGCCTCTGTCTCTATTGACAACTGCCTCACCGGCCGCCTTCTACCTTTCCGTCATTGCCGATTATGTGGCCACCGCTCAATTTCTTCACCCTCATCTTCCTTCGCCTTTGTTCCCATTGCCGCCGCCTTCGTTGTAGCCATTATCCCATACGAAAGTTCCTCGCTGGTGCCACTGGAAGCTTTTCCCTCCACGTCGTTCCTTGTCCTCAACGAAAACCAAAGGACAAAGCCCCCCTCCCCCCCTCACCCCGTGAGAAGGTGATTTCTCACGTGTGAGATCATAAACAAGTGAAAAAAATAATAAAAAATTCTAGGGACTAAACTATTAGTGGTTTTTTAATAAACGTTGAAAAAATATTTTTTGTAGAAATACGTTTCTAGGGACTATTAGTGCCTCATGTTTTTTTGAAATATTTTTTTAATTAGAAATTTTTATTAAAAAATCATATAATTTTCGTAAGATTTTCTTGCAAAAATCGTATAGAAAAGTTTTGAATAAGTATTTGACAGTTGATGCTGTAATACTTTTAGCATGAGACAATTTTCATAGCAATTTTTTGTTTAACATTTTATTTGATTAAAAATTATCTGTAAGTATAGAAATTGTAGAAGTTAGGACCCCATGAGAATAACTCTAGGTTAACGTGGAAGAAGAAGGAGAGAAGAGAGAGAAGAGGGAGACAGGAGAAGGACATTTAAGAGGAGAGTATGGATTAATGGAAGGAGAAAATGTGTCAAGAGAGAAGAGAGGGTGGCTGGACGTTTTTTCCAAATAGAGGAGAAGGATTGAATTACTTACCTCTTAGCTAATGCTCTTATTTATAGTGTTACAAAGCCCTTAGGTTTACAACTCAATAGATTAAAAGACATACTAAGACAATGTATTTACATATCCATGCCATCCTTATGGAACATATCATAAATAACCACTTTTCCACTCTGACGTGTGGGCTTCTAGCCTTCAGCTTGTGGGCTTGAGCCCATCTTCCAACACTCCCCCTCAAGCTAGTGAAGAAAATACATCATAACTACCCAGCTTGCCACCTATATAAGATAGAACTTTGGACGTTACTGGTTTGGTGAGGATATCAGCTAATTGCTCTTGAGATGAAACATATTTAAGAGAAATTATTCCTTCTTGAAACTTTTCTTGTATAAAATGACAATCCACTTTAATATGTTTAGTTCTTTCATGGAAAACTGGATTTGATGTAATATGCATAGCTGCTTGATTATCACAATGTAGGCCCATATGTTAAGATCCTAGCCAATACTACCCAAAAGACCGGCCTGTTAGGAGCGGAAGACATAGGTACTTAACCCAGGACCATAACAGTACACCCCACCCTCCCAAGCCGATGACCACAGTGGCAATAACACAACAATGCTCGTCGGTGGAGGGATCCCTTAATCCTTGCCGGCATCACGCCAGGGGCGTACGGTCCACCTGCGTCGTGTAATCGCGGGGATTCAAAGTCGGGACGTAGCACTTGCTCTGCCCTCAACTCCGTTAGCATGCTGATGACTCGGCTCATCTCTTCTTCCAAACCACAAACCTTCCCCAACACTGGTTGTGCTGTTTCAAGGCTATCTTCTATCTTTTGTATCCTGATTTGGATTTCTTCATTGCTGATATTATCCCCCATGTTACCCTGCTCTGATACCAAGTGTTAAGCACCTAGCCAATACTACCCAAAAGACTGGCCTGTTAGGAGCGGAAGACATATGTACTTAACCCAGGACCATAACACCATATAACCTCCTTTATAAAATCCCAATTCAGTAACTAGCATCTTTATCCAAAAAGTTCACTTATAGTGTGGGCCATAGCTCGATATTCTGCTTCAGCACTAGATCTTGCAACCATGTTTTGCTTTTTTCATTTCCATGTAACCAAGTTTCCCCCAACAAGGGTACAATATCCAGATGTAGATTTTCTATCATCAGGTGATCCAGCCCAATCTGCATCTGAGAAGCCTTCTATATTGAAGTGACCATGTTGTTTATATAGCAATCCTCTTCCTAGAGCACCTTTTAAGTATCGTAATATTCTCTCCAACGCTTGCCAGTGAGTAATTTGTGGTTTGTGCATGAATTGGCTTACCACACTCACAACATATGATATATTTGGCCTAGTTACCGTGAGATAGATTAATTTTTCCACAAGTCTTTGATATTTTCCAGTGTCAACATCTTCTCCAGTTGTGGCACACAATTTTTCATTCGCATCCATAGGTGTATCAACTGGTCTACAACCCTTCATTCCTGTTTCTTCAAGAAGATCCAAGACGTATTTTCTTTGAGACAATGCATTTCCATGATTTGACTGAAGGACTTCTATACCTAGAAAATATTTGAGTTTACCCAAATCTTTAGTCTTGAACTCTTTACATATCATATTCTTCACTTCTTGTATACTATGAGCATCATTTCCAGTCAAGATAATATCATCAACATACACGACCAATAATATCTTCCCTTTGATAGTATCTTTAACATATACTGGGTGATCAACTGAGCTCCTATGAAAGCCAAATCGTAGAAGCGCTTGACTGAATTTATCAAACCAATCCCGAGGGGACTGTTTAAGCCCATATAAAGATTTCTTTAATCGGCATACAGACTCCCCCTCAACCACATATCCTGGTGGTTGGATCATATAAATTTCTTCGCGTATATCACGATTTAAAAATGCATTTTTCACATCGAGCTGATATACTGGCCAAGATGAGTTAGCAGCAATGGAAAGGATGATACGTACCGAGTTCAGTTTTGCAACTGGTGAGAAAGTCTCTTCATAATCTATCCCATAGCACTGAGTATAACCTTTTGCAACCAGGTGTGCTTTAAGGCGAGCAACCGACCCATCTGGGTTGTGTTTCATTGAAAAAACCCATCTGCAACCAACCGGTCTTTTACCTTTTGGAAGCGATGCCAATAGCCAAGTTCGATTTTCATATAATGCATGCATTTCTTCATCCATAGCCGCCTTCCATCCTAGATACTTCAGGGCCTCCTGATAGGATTGTGGTATGAAAATAGATGAAAGGGAAGCAAGAAATTGAACACACTGAGAAGATAACATTTGAGAAGACATAAAATTGGCAATTGGATGAGACGTAGTGCAAGAACGGGTTGCCTTTCATAATGCAATAGGCCGAGTATCAAATTCAGGCCCAAACATAGGAGGAGGAGAAAGACTTACCTTAGGTGGTTCAGACAACTCCACAGGTGAGGGGACAGCCGGTGCTTCAGGGGGTTCAGTAATATCTTCATGAAACAGCACAAACGGACATGGAGTGGTAGGAGTAGATGTAAACCTTGGAGGAGCCTCATGTGAGGAGTAGAAGGAAGTGTCTTCAAAGAAAGTCACATCCTTAGATACCATCAACCTTTGAAATGTAGGATGATAAAAAATATATCATTTTTGAGTTCGAGAATAGCCCAAAAAAATACTCCTCAGAGACCGAGGATCAAGTTTACTTTTATGTGGGGAAGTATCATGAACAAAACATGTGCAACCAAATACTTTAAGAGGAAGAGAAAATGGATCTTCACCATGAAATAAAACAGAATACGGAGTTTGATTTCTAAATACTGATGAAGGTAACCTATTGATGAGAAAGCATGCTGTAAGAATAGCATGAGGCCAATAAAAGTAGGGTACCTTCAAGGAGTAGAGGAGGCCCCGAGCAACCTCAAGGAGGTGATGATTCTTTCTTTCAGCAACACCATTTTGTTGAGGGGGTATAGGCAGATGATGTTTGATGAAGAAGCCCATTACCCTCACAAAACGATTTGAATTCATTAGAAAAATATTCCTTAGCATTATTGGATCTAAGGATTTGAATTTGTTTTCCAAATTGCGTTAGAACCATTGCATGAAATTTTTTAAAAATTGAAAGAATTTCTGAACGTTCTTTAAACAAAAACAACCAAGTCACTCGAGTAAAATCATCCACAAAAGTAACAAAATATTGAACCTGAGAAATGTTAGAGACCTTTAAAGGGCCCCAAACATCAGAATGTATTAATTCAAATGGAGCAGTACTAGTAGTTGTAAGACGAGAGAATATGTACTCCTAACATGCTTACTTAATTGACATGCCTCACAATTAAAATTAGACAAAGATTTAAGAGACGGAACTAAAGAACAAAGTGACAAGATAGATAGATGACCAAGCCGGTTGTGCCAAATTTGAGCCTCGGATGTAGTGGATGAAATAGCAGCCACTAGTGGAAGAGTAAAATAATATAAACCCCCTTTTTCATGGCCCCCACCAATAACCTGTTTCATAGTTAGATCTTGAAGTATACACGAAGATGGTGAGAAGGTGACAAAACAATTCAATTGTTTGGTTAATTGACTAACGGAGATCAAATTTAACGAAAATTGAGGAACAAATAACACATCTTTGAGAGGAATATTTCAACAAAACAAAAGATTCAATTGCTGAAGTTCAAACACAACAAATAATAGGGATAAGTGAGTGCTAGAATTTAATCAAACATATAACGGGCATCCAACAACATGACACACTCCCATGAGTAACATTAGATTATAGAATGGACAACAACATATGCTGGAATCACATATCAACAATGTGTGAATCCCATTACATAAAGGTAATTGAATCCAAATAACAAACCAAAAAAAAAAAAAAAAACAACCGTTGATCAATCATGTAATTGTGCTACATGATGATCAAGACTACAATATCCTTTTGGTCATACACGATAGATCTTCATTATGTTTATGAAGATTATCTTGCCTTGAGATGAATCAACAATTCAAGAAGAGAGGAAAAAAAATTGAAATCGTAAAGAGAGAATATGCAAAACAAAAATGAAAATTTACCTATCTCTTCATGGCAGAACTCCTTCTTCTATACACAACTTCTTGAATGGATGACATAACTACGTGAATAGGGATCCTAACCTCCGAGCTCTGATACCATGTAGAAGTTAGGACCCCATTAGAATGACTCTAGGTTAACGTGGAAGAAGAAGGAGAGAAGAGAGAGAAGAGGGAGAAAGGAGAAGGACGTTTGAGAGAGGAGTTTGGATTAAGGGAAGGAGAGAATGCGTCAAGAGAGAAGAGAGGGTGGCTGGACATTTTTCCAAATAGAGGAGAAGGATTGAATTCCTTACCTCTTAGCTAATGCTCTTATTTATAGTGTTACAAAGCCCTTAGGGTTACAACTCAAAGATTAAAAGACATACTAAGACAATGTATTTACATATCCATGCCATCCTTATGGAACATATCATAAATAACCACTTTGCCACTCCTTTGACGTGTGGGCTTCTAGCCTTGAGCTTGTGGGCTTGAGCCCATCTTCCAACAACAATATATTAGATTAATTATTAATTTTTATTTATTTCCCTAGAAGAGGCAATAAGAGGTCCATTTAACTTTCCTAAGAAAATTTTAAAATATTTCTTGTAATTTTCTAGTAAGTCACTAATAGTATTGGGATTTTATTTAAACATTTTTTTTGGTAATATGTATCCTTGGAAAAATATTTCTAGTTTTTCCTAGAATATAAATTTTCAACCTGGGGTACTAAGGAGGCCATAGTAAATTTATGGCAAGATTCAAAAATTACAAAATAAGCTAGACAACATTTGGGATAAAAAATATTAATATTATTGCATTCTAATCAATTATCGAGATTCAATCCCGAACCTCCCCTATCATTATTTTTATAAAATGTATGCATAATTTTATATATAATTTATTTGACATATATTTTATGTAGAGTATTAAATGTAAGTTAAGCACGAACCTGGCTAGAGCTCGAGCTTGAACTCGGTTAAAATTATTAGGCTTGAGCTCGATAACACTTTTAGGCTTGAAGCTAGGGTTGGCTCGAACTTGAATTTGAAAAATTTAAATCAAGCTCGGCTCGAACATAAGAAGGTTCGGGATCAACTCAATTCAATGCCATCCTTATGCCAAATTTTAAGTAGAGGTCATGCCCAATTTTATGTAAAATGTATGCATAATTTTATATACAATTTATTTCACATGTATTTTTTTGAAATGTTTTAAATGTATGTTGGAGCTCGAACTCGAGACATGTATTTTTTGAAAATTTCTAAATGAATGTTGAAGCTCGAGCTCGGATCGAGCTCAGTTAAAATTATTGGGCTCGAACTTAATACCAATTTTAGCCTTGAGGCTGGGCTCGGCTCTAGCTCGACTTCAAAATATTTAAATCATGCTCGGCTTGAACATAGGCAGGTTCGGGTTCGGCTTGGCTCGATGCCACCTCTACTTAGAAGAGTCAATGGTCATGCAAGAAAAAAAGGAGAAATAGTGCTTCGTTCTGCCAGATGACAGAGATCAAAATCTATCAGATTATTTATCTTCAGATAATTATATTTTATGAAGAGCAGTTATACTTGGATGAAAAGTATTTAAGTCTATTTTTTGAAAGAGAAAATTTCATATCAATTTGATCTATATTTAAAGATATATTCGCATTGGAAGAATCAAAGGTCATGCTGGTATTCTGCTGTATTGAAAAATCCGAATTTATGCCCTTTGTTTTGCATCATTGTTTCAGTTGATATATCAGAAAAATATCTCAATTCTCTCTGGTTTGAGGGCTTATTTCTACATTTATGATATTTGGTTAAAGTTGGGATCGCTGCCATTACCTCCTAGTTTGAGGGGGAGAAGTAGAAGAAGTACAAGAAAGAGGTATTTTATTCCATATGTTGTAGATAAGTTTATGTAACCAAAATATTCAAGAAAAAGGGAACACAAAATATAAAGCTTCTGTATCTAATAAAAAATATTTATATAGGATTATGATTATTTCATGGGTCCTTCTACAAGGTTTATTATTTTGGTTCGTGTTATATGTGTTGGAAGATGGTCGTGTTATATTCAGCTGCAGCTATTATGACTATTTGGGGACATTATTATTGAAGAAGAGGTGGCCTCATACGATTATTTATTTGTCCCCATAAAAAATATAAAAAATGTCAATGGTTGGGATTCCATGACGGAGGAACTTAATACCCCGTCAAAAATATAAAAAATTTCAATGGTTGGGATTCCAAGATGGAGGAACTTATTACCCTATCAAAAATAACAAATTTCAATGGTTGGCATTCCATGATGGAGAAACTTAATACCCGTAAAAAATATAAAAAATGTCAATGGTTGGGATTCCATGATGGAGAAATTTATTATTAAATCTATGTTATACCCCACCCCTCCCCCCCCCCCCCCCCCCCCCCCCCCCCCCCCCCCCCCCCCCCCCCCCCCCTAAATTGGCCAATTGGGCCTCATGGAAGAGAGCACCAGTGTGAGGGGGAGTGTTGGAAGATTGGAGGAGTGCTATTTTATACAAAAAGATTTTATACATCATTTGCAGCAAGTTCGGAGTTCTTGATGTTTGTTCACCCCCAACTTGAGGGGGAGTGTTGGAAGATAGGGCCCAAGCCCACACAACCAAGGAAGGCCCACATATCTAAGAGTATTATAAGATGGGCCACGTGACCAAGGAAGTCCCACAAGATGGGCCCAATCACATAAGAAGTAGGACCCACCATGATTACCACGAGCTGACATCCTTATCACATAAGTTGGAAGATCAAGAAGGACTCACAAAAGCATCTTTATCTTATGGTCACATCCTAGAAGAGTTCTAGTATGAGTTATGTTTGTCTTTTATCAATATTGAGTTATTTAATTATGCTAGGACCTATCTT
>NW_027181771.1:21103066-21173066 GCF_029961685.1 Aristolochia californica
AAAGATCTCAAACTAGCTCTCGCCTCCGCACCAGTTCAGCAACTCCCAAATTTTAAGGAATTATTTGTGGTCGAGTGTGATGCATCCCAGGGGGGGCATTGGGGCCGTCCTACAGAACCATTCCCACCCTATTGCATATATCAATAGGAAATTGGCAGCAAATGAACGGGAAATAATCGGATTGGCCAAGGCTAACCAACATTGGTGACCTTACTTGTGGGGCCATGCATTTCTCATCCGCACTGATCATTATAGTCTTAAATTTTTGCTTGAGCAATGCCTCACTAGTTTTGATCAATAGCACTGGATCAGTAAATTGATGGGGTTTGACTTTTCAATGGAGTACCGCTCCGAGAGGTTAAACATAGCTGTGGATGCCTTGTCACGATGTTTGGAGAATTAGCAGCTCATCTATGCCATCAGCCAGCCTCATTTTCTCGTCTTAGACTTGGTTAAGGAGGAAAATACTAAGAATCTGGTCTTACAAGAGCTGCACTAAAAAATTACAGAAGGGGCAATGGACTCTAAGTGGTCACTCCAGGATTCTCTTATTTGCTACAACAAGCACATCTATATACAACACACTTCCGATTTAGTTTCAGAAATCCTCTCTGCCTTTCATGAAAACACACATGAAGGCATCCAGAAAACCTTGCATCGTGTGCGGGCAGATTTCTATAGGTAGGCCATGAAGTCCACCATTGCAGCATATGTCACAACATGCCAAGTTTGTCAACGAAACAAGGCCGACCACTTAAGTCCAGCGGGTCTTCTCCAACCTCTCATGCTCACTACACAAGTTTAGGCCGATATCTCTATGAATTTCATAGATGGTCTTCCCCAGACATCATGCAAATCTGTATTATTTGTGGGGGTGGATAAGTTCTCCAAGTATGCTCATTTTATTCCAATGGCCCACCCATATACAACATCCAGAGTGGCACAAACCTTCCTCCAGCATATTGTCCATTTGTAGGGCATTCCTGAATCGATTGTCAGTGATAGTGATGCGGTCTTTACAAGCACTTTCTGGTGGAAACTTTTTCATCTGTGCGGCACCAAGCTGAAATTTTCCTCATCCTATCATACTCAAACAGACAGCCAAACAGAGGTAGTTAACCGCACCGTGGAGATGTATCTAAGGTGCCTTGTGGGCATTCATCCTAAAAATTTGGTTCAATGGCTACCATGGGTTGTGTATTGTTACCACACTGCCTTCCACACAGCCTTGCAGTCTACTCCTTTCTGAGTTCTATATGGCAGAGATCCTCCTCAAATTCTATCTTATACTCCAAGCTCCACCCCAGTTGAAGTGATTGATCATGCACTCATTGACCGAGACCAGGTGCTACACAATATTACTGACGGTACAAGTTCGTATGAAAGACTTATATGACAAAGGGCACATGGATGTCTCATACAAGGAAGAGGACTACGTTTGGCTACGCCTGCAACCTCATAGACAACACTCAATTTCTGGGCCACAATGCCATAAACTCTCCCCAAAATGCTTTGGGCCTTTCTCTATTGTTTGGTGAGTGGGGGCAGGTGGCCTATCAGATGAAACTTCCACCCATGGCCAAGCTTCATGATGTGTTTCATGTCACCCTACTGAAACCCTTTCAGGGCCCAGCTCTGCCCCTCGCCTTCCACTCCGTTCCTTCCTCTGGTGGACAACGAATGGGTTATCCTTACTCCAACCACGATGTTGTGTGCCCGACTTATTAATGACCAGTGAAAGATTCTTGTCTAGTGGATGGCCACCGAACCAGCAGCAACTATGTGGGAACAGTTGGACAACTTCTTCAAGTAGGTCTACCCAGCTTACAACCTCTTTCTCCAGGGTGTGTGTGTGTGTGTGGGGGGGGGGGGGGGGGGGGGGGGGGGGGAGGGGAGGGGGGGCGCAAATGTTGAGGACTCAATAGCTAACCGAGTCATCCAAAGGAGGTGCCACTGAGTCACTGAGTTAATTGCTTTTATTTTCATATTACTTTTAACTTCTTTTTTTATTTAAAATGCCGTAGAGGCAGAATTGTAATTTTTAAACCGTAAACACTGTTTGTGTCAACGCGACTTAGAGTGGAAAGAGAATGAGAAAGGACAAGTCTGATTTTTAGATTAAATAGGGTAGAGAGTTCTCCTTGATGAGCTCTGTGGTTTGGAGTTCTCTTTGACGAGCTCTAGGTCCATGTTCCCTCTTGCATCCGATTTTCTCTCTTTCCCCTTTTCTATTTCTCTTTTCTATTTTCCCTTACAAAGAGCAAAAAGAGGGTTGTCTCCCTCTTTTGCGAGTTCAGCAAGAGGTTTCTCAACCTCTAATCCATGAGCAGCAAAAGGTTTCTCAACCTCTATTCCGTGAGCAGCAAGAGGTTTATTAACATCTTTTCCAAGATCACAAGAGGTTTCTATACCTCTTACCTGAGAGCAGCAGCACCCCTTCCAGTGCTGAATTATTCCTTCAAATTCTGGATTCACCAATCCCATGCTGAATTACTCGATCCATAGCAAGGGACCACAACACTAGTTTTTCAGTTCCTTTTGATTGTACCTTTACTATTGTCTCCAAAGGTAACATGACCACCATCTTTCGGGGTGAGTTCTACAAACTTCTTTTTATTGTTGGCCAAGGTGGCTTCTCAAGAGGGGGGTGAATTGAGAATTTCAAGTTAAAAACTAAGTAGTACATGTAATCAAAAGTAATGCAGTAAGGCAATCGTAGTTTTCAGGATTCTGTGGTTTATAACTTCAATGTAAGGTAGAGAATGAAGAAACAAGAATAAGAGAAAAGAAGAAAGAAGAGAGAAAAGAGACTGAGAAGAAGGATGAGTAAGTGTGTGTGAGAGAGAGAGGGTTCATTCATGAAAGAAAGGAGAGAATCAGGGTTGTGAGCTTAGATGGCCTAATCCTCCGTCTTAAGTTTTACTTATAGATGTAAAAAATACAAAAATTACAAGCATACCCTTCACCCTAGTAGGTGTAAATAAAAGACAAATGATCATGGCTTATTACACCATGACACTTCAAGCTTGATCATATCTTGTAACACTCCCCTCCAAGCTGGTTGTGAGAAGACATCGTATATCCCCAGCTTGATCATATCAACATGTTGTTTGTGAGATGAGACATGCTTGAAACATGTAATCCCTACTTGCAACTCTCTAAAACTATGACACTCAACTTCGACATGCTTAGTTCTCTCATGAAACATGAGGTTGGACGAAATGTGAATTGCATCTAGATTATCACAATGGAGTTTCATCATGCCACCTTTGTTGAATCCCGACTTTGCTGGGAGGGATTTAATCCATAGATGCTCACCTACCACATGTACCATTGCTCTATATTCTTATTCTACTCTAGATCTTGCAACTACATTATGTTTTACACTCTTCCATGTAACAAGGATGCCTCCAACTAGAGTACAGTACCCTAAGGTTGATTTTCTATCATTTGGAAATCCAACCCAATTTTCATCGGCAAAGCTTTCAATATTGAGATGACCATGGAACTTATATAAAAGCCCTTGTCCTGAACCTTTTTCAAGGATTTGAGGATTATCTCCAATGCCTAGCATTGATAAACCTGAGATTTATGGATGTATTGACTAACAACACTAACTACAAACGAGATATCTGACTTCCTGACCAACATTTGGTAATTACCCAAATCAACATCTTCTCCATAACCAACACATAACTTTGCATTTGTATCCATAGGGGTGTTAGTAGCATGACATCCCGTCATTCTTGTGTCTTTGAACATGTCAAGTAAGTATTTTATTTGTGAAATAATAATGTCATGCTTAGACTGAACGACTTCAATACCAAGGAAGTACTTGAGGAGTCCCAAGTCCTTTCTCTTTAACTCACTGCATAACTTGTGTTTGATTGGACCAGTGTTGTTGGTATTACTAATTTTAAAAATAATATCATCCACGTACACAATAGGTAGCACCACACCCTTATTAGTATGCTTGAAAATTAAAGAATGGTCCACATAGCACCTTTTGAGCCCAAACAAAAGCATAACATGACTAAACTTGTCAAATCAAGCTAATAGAGAATGTTTTAGTCCATACAAATTTTTCAGTAAGCGGAATACCAATTCCCCTTTGTTAAATTTATAGAAAAGAGAAAAAAATTCATTAACTTTATGTAATTTGAGTACATGAGCCTCTATTTATAATAGAGGAAATAAGATAATCCAATTACAATTGAACGACCCTTGTCCCAATTACACCCAAAGTTAAACACTAAAAGATAAGCCCTGGAATAGTTGAACAACTAAATAGAAGATTAACACAAATAAAACACTTTTAAATGAGACTCTTCTATGAGACATCATCTAGTGAGACTTCTGTAAGACTCCACCATACTAATTCTGGCTTTGTTAGACTTCTTACTGTGAGAGTTACGTAAGACTCTTCCATATTTGCTCTTCAACACTCCCCCTCTAATTGGCGCTTATAACTTCAGCTTGAAATGAAAAGGATATTTTGTCTTCAATCTTCATTATCTAAAACTTTTCCACATATGTTGATTCTTCATCATTTGTTCTCCCCCTTTCTTGAATATTTTTGTCACATAAAAATTACCATGAGAAGTGGAATAAAATACATCTTTCTTGTACTTCTTCTTCTACTTCACCACCACAAGTTGGGGATAAAAAGGACATTACCTAGCTTGGACAAAATACAATGTGAGAGAATAAAATCACTCCTAGACATACGAAAAAACTCCATATACCAATTAAAACTGTCATAGTCTGAAACACCCTCTGCTCAATTTTAAGGGTAGAAAATGGCCCAACATTAGGGCTTAAGAAATAGACAACTTTTTAACGGTAATTCAAACAAAAATCACCTCTTGGGTGAAGAGAAAAATACTTGACTCAAGATGGATGTTGGGCACACTCCTAAACTTTTTGATAGTGGGTCTAGGTATTGTTCAGAAGTGATAAAAACACAAAATGATAAACCAAAAAAAATAGAGATAAACAACTTTAACTAGAAGGAGGTGACTATGCAACACTCATACTTCCAAAGTGAACTTTTTTTGTTAAAAGTAGTGGAGAATATAACGGTAGAACTTAAAATATTTAACCAAGTATAACTTTTTGGGGTGACCATAATTTTTCAGAGTTAACTATTTGGAAGATACACTTGCAAGTAATAAAAATGCAAAACTTGAAAGCAACATCAAAGAAAGATATTGCATACCTTGAATGATCACATCATGGAGTGATTAATTTTGACCAAAACTCTCTGATTAGAAGAGAAATTTGGATAAAAAACTCAGATTTTAGGAGAAAAGAAAACTCAATTCACGTCAATGCATGAAGAGATAATATGAGAGACAATAGGAAAAAAGGAGAGATTTTCGACAAAACTGGCCTTTAGTACTTATGATAGTGATATCTCCAAAAATATAGCTTAGAATCGCAAGCGATTTGTTGGTGAAGAAACTAAAATCAAAGAGTTTTAAATGGATACCTAATTTAACATAAAAAAAATCATTCTTGAATATTTAACTTCATTCTGTAGCTTGACCCTTGATGACACCAATGCTAATATCTCCTTAAATATACATCAGATTGAAATGAAATTTTTTCCATAAAAAACTAGACTTGGGTACCTTTCATCCATATATATTTTTTCATAACATATTCTTGTTTTGAGATAAATAATCTGATAGATTTTTAAGTTTGTAATTTTAGAGGAACTGAGTACTCTTTCTTCTTGTGCCAACACGACCATCGACAATTGCGAAATTGATATCTTCGTAAAGAAAACAAAGATTTAGAATTGGTTTGATAAGGTTGAAAATATAGTTATAGATATTTCTTTTGAAAAATAAATCTCCATATAAAGTCTTGTTCTTGATGGGTTAAATGGCTAAAAAATTGAAGCTTTCTACTCTTATTTGAACCTCTCTTGTTGTTTGACATTTGCTGCTTCAAATGTGTGAAGTTGGGTCGAAGGCCCATCCCAAATTGACTAGCCAACTTAGGAAACTTCTTTCCCAACTAATAGACTCAAGATCTTTGTATTCATTAATCCATTGGGACTATTTCTTAACACACACCCTCACATGTAGGCACATGGATAATTTGGGTGGAGGCCCTCACGTGTAGGCACTTGAATAATTTGGGTGGAATCCCTCATGTGAAGGCATGTGGATAATTTGGGTGGAGGCCCACATATGAGTACCTGCTCTTATACCATGTGAATTTGGATCAAGGCCCATCCCAAATTGACTATCCAACTTAGGAAACCCAATTTCAAACTAATAAAGTCAAGAT
Source organism: Aristolochia californica (assembly GCF_029961685.1). NCBI lineage: Eukaryota > Viridiplantae > Streptophyta > Magnoliopsida > Piperales > Aristolochiaceae > Aristolochia > Aristolochia californica. The sequence goes on from NW_027181771.1 coordinate 21,109,367, forward strand.
CTTTGTACTCACTAATCCATGTGGGACTATTCCTTAACAAAATGTATTTTTTCCTTTGTAGAAAACTCTGATTGAAAAAAATTATTTTGGATTGGAAATTAGACTCAAATATATTTCTGTCAATAATTACTTTTGATATGAAAGTGTTGTGGTCCCTTGCTATGGATCGAGTAACTCAGCGTGGGATTGAATAATCCAGAATAAGAGGGGTGAGTTCAGCACTGTAAGGGTATTGTTGTTCTCGGAAAAAAGGAATAGAAACCTCTTACTTCTGGTCTCGAAAAAGAGGAATAGACACCTCTTACTGTTGCTCTCGATAAAGAGGTATAGAAACCTTTTAGCTCAACTGGGAAAAGAGGAAGAGAAAAACCACTTTGCTGCAGCTTTTGGAAAAGAGGTATAGGAACCTCTTGCTGAACTCGAAAAAGAGGAATAGAAACCTCTTTGCTCTCAGTATGGAAAATAGGAAAAGGGAAATAGAAAAGGGGAAGAGGGAAAATCAGATTTAAAAGGGAACCTGGACCTAGAGCTCATCAAGGAGAACTTCAAACCCTAGAGCTCATCAAGGAGAACTCTCAACCCTGTTTAACCTAAAATCAGACTTGTCTTCTTCTCATTCTCTTTCCCCTCTAAGTAGGGTTGACGTAAACAGAGTTTAGGGTTTATAAAAACTACACTTCTGCCTTTGCGGCATTATGACTTAAACAATTAACCAAAAATAAATTAAAAGCAATATGAAAATAAAAGCAATTAACTCAGTGACTCAGTGGACCCTCCTTTGGATGACTCGATTACCTATTGAGTCCTCAACATTTGCGCCCCTTTGGGGAAAGATCTTGTCCTCAACCTCGTAAGTTGGGTAGACCTGCTTGAAGTTGTCCAACTGTTCCTACGTAGCTGCTGCTAGGTCGGTGGTCGTCCACTAGACAAGAATCTTCCACTGGTCATTAATAAGTCAGGCATGCAACACCGTGGCTGGAGTAAGGATAACTTGTCTGTCATCCACCTGAGGAAGGAACGGTGTGGTAGGAGGTGCTGGTCCCGTAAAGTATTTCAGTAGGGAGACATGAAACACATCATAAAGTTTGGCCGTGGGTGGAAGTTTGAGCTGATAGGCCACCTGCCTCACTCGCCGAATAATAGAGAAAGGTCCAAAGTACTTTGGGGAGAGTTTATGGCACTACGGCTCAGCAAGTGCTGTCTATGAGGTTGTAGGCATACCCTAACGTAGTCCCCTTCCTTGTATGAGACGTCCCTGTGCCCCTTGTCATAGAAGTCTTTCAAACGAAGTTATGCCCTCTACATGCAATCAGTAATATTATGTAGCACCTGGTCTCAGTCAATGAGTGCTTGATCAATTGCTTCCACTAGGGTGGAGCCCAGAGTATAAGATAGAAGCCAAGGAGGATCTCTGCCATATAGAACTCGGAATGGAGAAGACTACAAGGCTAAGTGGAAGGAAGTGTTTTAACAATACTCAGCCCACGCTGGCCATTGAACCCAAATTTTAGGATGATTTCCCACGAGGCACCTTAGATACATCTCCATTGTGTGATTAACCACCTCTATTTGGCCGTCTATTTGAGGATGATAGGCTGAGGAAAATTTCAGCTTGGAGCCACAAAGACAAAAGAGTTCCCGCCAGAAAGTGCTTGTAAAGACCACATCATGATCACTGACTATCGATTATGGAATGCCATGCAAATGGACAATATGCTCAAGGAAGGTTTGTGCCACTCTGGATGTTGTATATGGGTGTGCCATTGGAATAAAATGAGCATACTTGGAGAACCAATTTTCCACCACAAATAATATAGATTTTCCTAATGTCTGGGGAAGACCATCTATGAAATCCATAGAGATATCGGCCCAAACTTGTGTAGGGAGCGCGGGAGACTGGAGAAGACCCGCTGGACTTAAGTGGTTAGCCTTGTTGCATTGAAAAACGTGGCATGCTGTGACATATACTGTAATGGTGGGCTTCATGGACTGCCAATAGAAATCTGCTTGTACGCGATGCAAAGTTTTTTGGATGCCTTCATGTGTGTTGTCATGGTAGGCAGAGAGGATTACTGCAACAAAATTAAAAGTGTGTGATATATAGAGGCACATGTTGTAGCAAATAAGAGAATCTTGGAGTGGCCACTTAGAGTCCATTGCCCCCTCTATAAGCTTTTTGTGCAGCTTTTGTAGGACCGGATTATTGGTATTTTCCTCCTTTAACTAAGTCTAAGAAGAGAAAACGAGGTTGACTGATGGCATAGACGAGCTACTGATTCTCCAAATGTCGTGATAAGGCATCCGTAACCTTGTCTAACCTCCCTAGGTGGTACTCTACTGAAAAGTCAAACCACATCAATTTACTGATCTAGTGTTGTTGAGGAGTAGAAAGGCACTACTCAAGAAAAACTTGAATACTTTAATGATCAATGAGGATGAGAAATGCACAGCCCCACAAGTAAGGTCGCTAGTGTTGGACAGCCTTGGCCAATCCAATTAATTCCCATTCATATGCTACCGATTTCTAATGCCTTGCTGCCAATTGCCTACTGGAATATGCAATGGGTGGGCATGTTGTTGTAGTACGGCCCCTATGCCCCCTCCGAATGCGTCACACTCGACCACAAATAATTCCTCAAAATTTGGGAGTTGCAGAACTGGGGCGGAGGTGAGAGCTAGTTTGAGATCTTTGAAGGACTCTGTGGCTTGTTCATTCCGAATAAACGATTTTTTCCTAAGGAGGCTGGTCAATGGTGCTGCTAACTACCCATAATTTTTTATGAACTTTCTGTAGTATCCAGCTAACCTCAAAAACCCTCTCATAGCGGTGTTATTGAGAGGTTGTAGCCAATCGTTAATGGCTTGAATCTTCTCGAAATGAACTGTGACCCCTGCATGTGAATTAATATGGCTGAGATAGGCCACATGGGACTTGGCAAAAGTGCATTTAGATTTCTTTAAATAAAGCTAGTGGGCTGGTAAGAGTTGAAACACCCAATGTAAATCCTCTAAATGCTGATCCCCAGACTTGCTATAAATGAGTATATCATAAAAAAAAAATACAAGCACAAACTTTCTTAGATAGTTTTGGAATACCTTTTTCATTTATGCCTGAAAAGTGGATGGCGCGTTTGATAACTGAAACGGCATAAAAAAATTCAAAATGGCCATGATGAGTGTGGAAGGCAGTTTTCTTGATGTCGGAAGGATTAATACGAATCTGATGATACCCTGAGCGCAAGTCCAATTTGGTGAATACATGAACCATGTAATTCATCCAAGAGCTCCTCCACCACAAGTATAGGGAAATTATCCTTTACAGTTTGGGCATTCAATTCCCTATAATCAACATGAAATCTCCATGTGCCATCCTATTTCTTAACGAGGAGGATTGGTGATGAGAATGGGGAATGATTGCAGTGAATAAGGCCCTATTGCAGCATTGTGTGGCACTGCCTTTCTATTTCATCTTTCTAGAGGTGTGGATACTGGTATTGTCTAACTGGCACCACATCTGAGCCAGGTTTTAAACAGATCCGATGATCACAGTGCCTCAAAGGAGGCAACCCTAAAGGCTCTTAGAACAGGTCTGAGAACTCGTCTAGGAGTTTGTCTAATGTGATGTCTGGTAGGTCCTTTTTGTGGAGGGTATGAATGTAATGTGGCTTGTCAACTTGACTGCTCTGTAATAGCACTTGGTGTCCACCTGTTGAAAAAGTCATAGTTAAAGTAGAGAAGTCCCACAAAATGGGGCCCAAGGTTTGCAACCATTTAAGACTCAGTACCATATCGAACCCAGCTAAAGATATGACAAAAATTATGAAGGAAAGGGAGTCTTACCAATTGAAAACTTTTTCCCTTTGCTGATCCCATAGCTAAGGACTTTCTATCTATTGGCAACCGAAACTGTGGTTGTTGGATGGGGAAATATCTGCAATTGAAGGTGTTGAGCCACCATTAAGTTGAGAAAATTGTGTGTACCTCCCGAATCCATGAGTCCCACAAGTTCCTGATCCATCACCCATGCCCTAACTTGCATAGTTTTTGAAAATTTCTGCCCTGTAATGGCATTGAGAGATATTTCTGGTGCGTCCTCCCATGTAGGACCATCACTCATTTCTGGTTCTCCTTCTTCATCTACTTCTAGCCAAAACAACCGTTGACACTGGTGGCCTATCCTATATGGTTCATCATGGTTGTAACATAGGTTCTTTGCCCTGTGATCAGCTATCTCCAAACTTGTTAATTTTTGGATATACGGGGCTCGTGAGTTGCTAGGGCGTGTATCTGCTGCCGAAGTAGTAATTGGATTAATTTTTAGTGGTTGCGGTGCTAGAAAGGTCACTTGAGGTGAAGTGTTTCGCCTCCCTTGCCAACCAGTGGAATTGTTCAGTTCCCCTTGCCAAATTACCCTCCGATTTTGAACTTTTTGTCTTGTTTCTAGTGCTCGAGCTAGATTCATTGGTCGAACCAAATCAGTAGGTGTGTGGAGCTCCACCTCTAACCTTAAGGACTCATTAAGGTCAGTTGTAAATAAATTGACCTGCTGGTCTACGCGAACCATCCGACTGGCTTGGGCCAATTTTTCTTGGAACTATTTTTTATATAGTTCCACTAAGCCAGTCTGTCTTAACAACACCAAATCCCCAACATGTTACTGTGTGCTAGAGGACCTATGTAACCAAATCAAGGGGTTGTCTAACCTAGTAAAAGTAGGAAAATCCAATTTTGTAGACCTAGGTATGGTGCCTCCTCCCTGGTTGAAATTTCCAGTCTGCGCAGGGAAACTAGCGAGCCCTGCAAACTGGTCCCCCCCTCTATTGTGTGAGTTGTCCTCTCCTCTTTGTTCTGGGGTTGAGTTTCTTCCAGCCGAAAGATTCCCCAGCATACTTGAGAGTTTGTCGATCTAGAGATTCAGGCTTGGGATTTGTTCCAACTTCTGGATGATTTGAGCAAAACTTCTCTCATTTTCTACCTGAGCTTCTGCCTATGCATTCTGCACTCTGATCACCAACTCTCTTAACTCGCCCTTGCTAGAATCCCATGTGTTACCCTGCTCTGATACCAAATTGTTGTGGTACCTTGCTATGGATCGAGTAACTTGGCGTGGGATTGAATAATCCAGAATTAGAGGAGCAAGTTTAGCACTATAAGGGTGTTGTCTTTCTCGGGACAGAGGAATAGAAACCTCTTACTATTGTTCTTGGTAAAGAGGTATAGAAACCTCTTTGCTGAACTCGAAAAAGATGAAGAGAAAAACCTCTTTTCTACTGCTCTCAGAAAAGTCGTATAGGAACCTCTTGCTGAACTCAGAAAAGAGGAATAGAAACCTCTTTGCTCCCTGTATAGAAAATAGGAAAAGGGAAATAGAAAGGGGGAAGAGAGAAAATCAGATTCAAGAGGGAACCTAGACCTAGAGCTCGTCAAGGAGAACTCCAAACCCTAGAGCTCATCAAGGAGAACTCTCAAACCTGTTTAACCTAAAATCAGACTTGTCTTCTTCTCATTCTATTTCCCCTCTAAGTAGGGTTGACACAAATAGAGTTTAGGGTTTAAAAAAATTACACTTCTGCCCTTGCGACATTATGACTTAAACAATCAATAATAAAAGAAATTAAAAGCAATATGAAAATAAAATCAATTAACTCAGTGACTCAGTGGCGCCTCCTTTGGATGACTTAGTTAGCTATTGAGTCCTCAACAGAAAGGTTCGGTATGGAGGTGCTAATGCCAAGAAACCAATGTGTACAAGGACATGAAAGAAAGAAAAAGATAGAATACAAACCTAAACTACTAGAGACGATAGATCAGAAAAGGATAACATTATCCCTATGGGTTGACCAAGTCAACTCATAGAACCTGCTCTGATACCATGTTGAAGTTCTAGAAAAGATAAAAACTTCATTAACTAGACATAATTTGAGTACATGAGCCTCTATTTATAATAGTGGAAACAAATAGAATCCAAGTACAATTAAACTATCCATTGTCCCAGTTAAACTCAAAGTTAAAGACTAGAAGCTAAGTCATTGAAAATTTGAGCAACTGAACATAAATTGAAGACCAACAAAACTAAAACTTTAAACTAAGACTGCTCTATGAGACCTCCTCCTATCAAACTCTTATAAGACTCCACCATATTAATTCTAGCTCTATGAGACTTTTTACTATGAGAGTCATGTAAGACTCTTTCATATCTACTTTTCAATACCCCTCAACCATATATCCAGGTGGTTGCCTCATATAAATTTCCTCCTTAATATCGCCTTTAAGAAAGGCATTTTTCACATCAAGCAAAAACATTGACCAGTGAGAGTTATCAGCAAGGCATAATAAAAGATGGATCGAGTTTAGCTTGGAGACAGGTGAAAATGTTTTCACATAGTCAACATCATAGCATTGATTATAGCCTTTGCCCATGAGTTGAGGTTTAAGGTGGGACATGGAACCATCCGAATTATGCTTAATGGTGAAGACTCACTTACAATCAATTGGTTATTTATTGGATGGAAGGAGAACAAGTCGCAAAGTATGATTCTCATATAGGGCAGCCATCTCTTTGTCCATAGCTGCTTTCCATCCTGGATGTTGGAGGGCCTCCTAATATGACTGAGGAATAAAAATAGAAGAAATATAGGCAAGGAAGTCACAACAAGATTGGGACTACCAAGGAGTACATAAAAAAATAAGAGATGGGGTGAGAGGTAGATGGTTGTGTGAAACACCTAGGCTATGGAAAGAAAAGTGATTTCTGTATTTTTTATAATTTTTTTCATACACATATGCTATGTATCGAGCCTTTAATCTCTATATTGCATCAAGAAACAATTGTATTTCAAATGAGAAGTTGAGAAAGCTAATACTCCGTGTTTAAAGGATATTGTGACATTGATCAAGATCGGTTGCTTACAAGTCCTATGAAAATCTATTGATTATTATATGATCGAATAATAATATTAGACCTGCATGAGACTTAGCTTAATCTCTTATTATTCAAGACCAGTAATTTTACTTTATTTTTTGGATTAAATCAAGTTGATTTTTGATTTATGGTACTCGGATTCTCCAAACATGAAGAAATTGTTTGTGGGATTTTTCTGAGTTCTAAGAGTAATTTTTTTTGGTGATTTATGAAATTTGGAAGTTTCTAATTCCATCTCCAACCCTTTAAGACTTACGAGAAATTTCATTGTCGGAAGGATTTCTGGAACTAACGGAAATGTGTCTTTTTAAGTGATAAAGATGACTCCTATCGTAAAGGAGAATTATGCCAAGCTTGTTTCAAGATTCAGCCACGAGCTCTTGAGTTTTTTAGGACTATAAAGGGATTTGAATTGGAATTTAATGAATGGATGATCTACTCCACTTAAGGCACGTTTGTTTGGTTTCTTTGGAGTTGATTTAGCAGCTGATTTGGTGGATAAGGATTTATCTTTATTTGAAGTGGCTAGTTGGATAAGAAGGTTGTTCAAATTTGATTAAGTGGATTTTTTTTTAAAAATTTAATTATGGCTGGTTTCAACAAGCATGAGCTTCCCAAGATTGATGTTTCAGTTTGAATTCAAGTTCGAATTATTTTTGAATTCATAAAGGTCTTTCTTGAGTTAAAATGCGGGTTGACAGGAAAGCTACCTCACTCGGGTTACCTCCTTTTTTTGGACAGCATATCATTCATTTAATTTCTTCTCAAGCTTTATAAAGTGACCTTATTTAAGTCGAAATCAGTTCTTCAATATTGGATTATAGAAATTACACCATGTTAATTTTATTTTTAGTTTGATTGGATCTTCATCATATCCTCTTCTTGTTTGTGCTTTCTAAGCATTTGTTGACTTAAGATGGCTGAAGGAAATACTAGTAAGAGTGACATACTCAAAATCACTGCTATTCGCTTAAGATGATTATCCAATTATGTTAGTTGGTCTATATTGGTTAGAAGGTTTCTTATTATTCTAGACCTTCTCGTTCACTTAACCAAGCCTTCTCCATCAATTGATGAAGAAAGTCAATCCTATTTAAAGTAGGTTAAGGATTACAATTTGGTAGTTATTTGGCTTATTAATAGTACAGAAGAACATGTAGCCAATAATTTTTTCCACTTAGAATCAGCCTAACATATTTGGGATACTTGTACTAAGTTATATTCTAGTATGGAAACTTTTAAAAAGTTATTTGATGCATTACAAAACATGCTCAATACTAAGCAAGGAGATAATCTTCATGAAATTTTGGCTTAGTTTCCAGGTTTAATTCTAGAGTGGAGGATCACTCCACCGATATTTTGGTTCAAAAAAGTCAAAGGTAGTCTTTAGCGGCAGCAATTTGTTTGACAAATATCAAGCCATACCATGATGTTGGTAAGACTCAACTTCTTAGCTCCTCCTCACTTCCATCCTTAGATGATATAAGTGTCACATTACTGTGAATTCCTAATCCTTCTCCTAATGATGCTTCATCTGATATGTATTCAGGTAATAGAGTGACATCACTCTCCAATTGAGGCCGCACCAAAAATTATAGAGGAGGCCGAACAAGAGGTTGTAGAACCGGTTCTAGTTCCTCAAGCACAAAGCCTCAAGTACACACTTATTGTGGTGGTTAAAACCACCTTGTGGAAAATTTTTGGAAGCTTCATGGCAAACCGGCATGGGTCATGGCTACTCCAGCCTCAGTTACTAATGATAAATGGGAAGAAAAGACTGAACCACGAATCAGGAAGATGATTCTCACTCATGGAAATTATGAAATATTTCAAAAAATGAAGTCATTAATGAGGTCTACCACTACTGCTTCAAGTATCCTTTGTTCCACTTGCTCCTCTTCATCTTGGATAATAAACTCTAGGGCCTTTGAACATCTCTCGGGTAACAAACATAAGTTACATTCCTTATCGCCATGTATTCCCAATAAGGTTTTTACTATAACTAATGGTTCCCAAACAAAAGTACCTTGCAAGGGATCATCTTCTATAACACCTTCTATCCCACTTCGAGATATCCTATTTGTTCCTCAATTCCCTTTAAATTTACTCTTAGTAAGTCAGTTCACAAAACAACTCAATTGCTTTGTTACCTTCTCAACCTCTTCTTGTGTATTTAGGATCTAACAATGAAACGAATGATTGGTGGAGGCATGAAAAAGGGGGTTTGTATTACATGGGCCTACCTCTATTAGCTGCAATTTCATCCTCTCCATTTGAGGCACAATTATGGCACAACTTGCTTGGCCATCCTTCTCCATCATCTCTTCAACATTTATTTCCTTCTTTAAGTCTGTCTACTTTAAATTGCAAAATTTGTCAGTTAAACAAACATCAAAGGAGTACATATTCTCCTCACCCTATAAATAAAACTGTTGCTCCTTTTTCTTTTGGTACACTTTGATGTGTGGGGACCTTTAAGTGTCGCAGATATTTCTCAAGTTAAATATTTTGTTGTCTTTGTTGATGATTTTACTCGGTTTACGTGTTATATTCATTTAAAGAAGGATCTTAAATATTTTCTATATTTAAGGCCTGTCATGCTATGGTATTAACCCAGTTTGGCAAGAAAATTCAAGTATTTAGGTTTGATAATGCTAAAGAGTACTTTTCTAGTGAATTTCAGTCCTTCTGTCAAGATAATGGCCTTATCCATCAAACATCATGTGCCTACACACCTCAATAAAATAATATTGCCGAAAGAAAGAACTGCCATCTCCTTGAGGTTGCCCGGGGCCTCCTCTACTCCATAAAGGTACCCTACTTTTATTTGACTCATGCCATACTTATGATCTGATTTCTTATCAATAGGTAACCTTCATCTATACTTGGTCATAAGACTCCAGATTCCGTATTATTTCCTAGTGAAGACCCATTTTCTCTTCCCATGAAGGTCTTTGGGTGTACTTGTTTTGTCCATCTCACATCTCCTCATAAAATTAAACTTGCTCCTCCTCTATGAAGTCCATTTTCATGGGTTTGTCTTGTAGACAGAAAGGTTATATCTATTACAATCCTCCTCTTCAGTGGTTACTTGTCTCTAGGGATGTAACCTTTTTTTAGGACAACTCATTCTATTTCTCGAATGATGCTCATTCGGGTCTTTTATTGCCTCTGGCCACTCCTCATTCGTTTGTACCTTTTAATGCCAATATTACTCAGCCCCTCGATGCATCGACCGATACCACACTTGTGGAGTTTTTGGATCCTACCAAGGTAAGTCCTTCTTCCCCTTTTCCATTTGGTCCAAATTTTGATACTCGACGCAGTGCTCTAAGAAAAGAACCTCACACTTCCACTACTACTCATTCTATCTCCAACTTTATGTCTCACCATCAGTTGTCGTCCGCATGTTATCATTTCCTTGCATCTTTTTCTTCTATTTCTATCCTGCAATCCTATCAGGAGGCCCTAAAACATCCAAGATGGAAGGTGGCTATGGATGAGGAAATGCAAACCTTATATGAAAATCAGACATGGACCTTAGCACCATTTTCGACAAGTAAGAAACATGTGGGTTGTAAATGGGGTTTTAGCCTAAAAAATAATCTAGATGGGTCTGTTGCTTGCCTTAAGGCTCACCTCATTGCTAAAGGGTACACTCAATGTTATGAAGTGAGTTATGACGAGACCTTCTCTCCTATTGCCAAATTAAATTCGGTACATATCTTGTTATCACTTGCCGCTAACTCTTCATGGTTCGTCTATCAACTCAGTGTAAAAAAAATCCTTTCTTATATGGTGATACGATTCAACCACCTGGTTATGTGGTTGAGGGGGAGTACATATGCCGCTTAAAAAATTCCTTATATGGGCTTAAACTATCTCCTGAGACCTGGATGATAAATTATCCTAGCACTACTACGGTTTGGGTTTTTTACGGTGCTTTGTAGATCATTCGGTATTTATTAAGGATACCTGATAGATACCATATTCTGACATGAGAACTAGGTTAATTATAATAGAATAACCTTTATAATTGTGTTATAGGTGGTTACTTATCGGTTTTCAAATGAAATGAGCATTTATTGAATTTGGCATTAATCACTGTCGATATTGCATATTTCTCTCTCCTGAATTATATTTCATTATTTTTTAGTCTTATTTCTACCTGAAATGCTTTTTATAGATTCAATTATGGAATTTCAGGAGAATTTGGGTGGAGAAGAAGATATTTACCAAAATGCCCTTAGTGAAATAGAGGTAATTTCTAGGGCAAATCATTTTAAAATAAGAAACATCATATTTAAAGGAGGGAAGCGTCGAATGAAGGGAGGAAGGCAGCGTGAAGAGAAAGAGAAATGGAGACCAAAACAGAGGTTTTTGACCGGAAACAGGGGAGGACCCGAGAGGAGTTCCCCACCGTCGTTCTCCAGGCCAATACCTTCCGTTGCACCACCGTCGTCCACCGACGTCCACTGCCGTCCAGCAACCGAGAACAAACCCGAGGAGAGCTTGAGAGAGTCTCCGTCGAGGTGAGTTCGATAGTCGTCGCTCGACAGGCCGAGAAGTGATCCGAGAGGGCTTCTCCGGTGCCAACTCCGCTTTCCGACCATCCTCCGGCGTCGTTTACATATTCCGACCAGTCCCGGAGCCATTCCGACTCCAACCGAGACTCGAGAGAGCCGGTTAGAGAACGTCAGCTCTGTTTCGCTCTTCGCCGAACGTTACCTCCGTCCGTCGGCTTCTAACTGTCGTCGCCGGCGTCGTCTCTACCTCCGGCCACTCACTATTGCTACCCGACGCCACCAATTTCCGGAAATTGCAGCACCCGTGAGAACGAGTTGCTGTCCGAGCGAGAGGAGGAAGAAGGGGAGTAATTCGTCATTATTGAATTTAATTTTTCATATAGTTTGAACTTAGGTTTTGAATGTTAATTGAATCTGATTTGATAATTAAGGTTTATTTAAGATTTGTTTTCTTGATATTTGATTAAATTAGCTAATTAGGGTAAGATTATAATTGAGGTTGGATTTTGGTATTTTAATCCAATTTCTGTCTTTAACTCTAGGCGCCCGAGAGGGGCTAGATGCAAGGATTGAGAATCCGGATTCGTGGTTACGTGGCGCTCGAGAGAGGCACGAATCACGATAAAATCCAAAGTTGATAATTTTAGCATCATCACAATAGGAAATTGATTCTCTGCATTCTATTGTAATCCGATCGTTGTCATTAACTCTAGGCGCCTGAGAGGGGCTAGACGCAAGGATTGAGAAATCGGATTCGTGATTATGTGGCGCTCGAGAGAGGCACAAATCACGGTAAAAACCAGAGTTGACGTTTCTTGTTGTGCAAGTAGTTAATTAGATTACTGTTTGATAATTTAGGATATAATTAGTGTTTAGTTCAGATTAATTCATCATATTTGGTTAGGCTAGTTGACTGAAGAATACACAAAATTCAATCCTCCCTGTGGATATGACCCTCGCTTACCGCTAAATTACATGAACGATTCGTACGCTTGCGAGGTATTAAAGCCGATGTAACTAAATTCTACATCAAATTTTTTGCGCCGTTGCCGGGGAGGCACGTATTAAGCGTATTTTTTGTTCTCCATAGTCTTAGGTTAGATTTTTTTTATTTTTTTATTTTTATTTTATTTTTATTCTGTTTTTATTTTTATTTTTATTTATTTTTCATAATTTTAGTTTGGTATTTTTTTTTTTGAATTATTTTTATTTCTTCTAGATAATTCATATTTTTAGTAGCGAGTTTGTTAGCTTGATTTGATAGTTCATTTTGTTTCTTTTTGTGTTTTTATGCACGGGTGCCGCTCCCTAGGTGGACCATTAGCTCCCTTTGTTGAAGAGGTAGAACATATTTGTAGAAAAACACCCGAAGTCAAGTTAGGAGCTACCATGGCCAATCAGGGCGAACCATTACAGTTACCTACAGCAGGTGACCGTAGAGCCCTGAGGGATTATTCTATCCCATCCCACTTCACATCACCTTCTTGCATTATATTGCCACCCACTACTGCCGCCAGTTATGAGTTGAAACCGGGTGTGATCCAACTCCTCCCTACATTCTATGGGTTGGAGAAGGAGGACCCATATTACCACATCAAGGAATTCTTAGATATTTGTGCAACTTTTAAATTCCAGAATTTCTCAGATGACTCTATCCGGTTAAGACTTTTTCCATTTTCACTTAAGGATAAGGCCAAGTCTTGGCTTAATTCCTTAGAGGTGGGCAGCATTACTTCATGGGACACATTAGTCATGAAATTTTTGTCCAAGTACTTTCCCATTCAGAGAACTACAGCCCTCAGGAGAGAAATCTCCAACTTTATGCAGCAGGAGGGTGAACACTTTTATGAGGCTTGGGAGAAATGGAAGGATTTGATCCGTACGTGTCCGCATCATGGGTTTGAGAAATGGCATTTAGTGCAATACTTTTATCAAGGTCTTACACCTCAGGTTAGATCCATGGTAGATGCAACGAGTGGTGGGAGTTTGATGGGTAAGAGTGCTAGTGAGGCGTGGGACTTCTTTGAAACGTTGAGTGATCAATCTCAGCAATGGGGTTCATCATTTAATGTTGATAGGAGATCCCACGAAGCCAAAAGAGGGGGTCTTTACGAGGTTAGTGAAACACCCATGCTCATGGCCAAGATTGAAGGGTTGACTAGAAAAATTGATGCTCTTATGGTGTCCAAGAGTTCACCTTCTCCTAACCCATCTACTGTCTGTGCCATATGGTCTGGTTCATCTCATCCCACACACATGTGTCCATCTAGTTCATCCTACCCAGAGCTCATTGAGGACTTGAATGCAGTCCAAAATTTTCATAGACCGAACCGGAACGATCCTTTTTCAGAAACATATAATCCGGGATGGGCTAGGCACCCAAATTTCTCATGGTCCAAGGGCCCACAGGTTGGGGGTCCTCCAGGGTTTACTCAACCCCAAGCTCCGCGCCCACACTTCACTCAACAACCATTGATTCCACAAAAACCTTCACTTGAGGATACACTTCAATTATTCATGCAGAATACACAGTCCTCCATTGCTAAACTTGAAATGCAAGTGAGTCAGTTGGCCAGCCACATGAGTGAACAAGCACAAAATAGACTCCCGAGTCAAACCATTCCTAACCCCAAAAGCACACATGAGAGTGAGTTGAGTTCCAAACCCCACCATGAGCAAGCCAAAGCCATAACCACCCTTAGGAGTGGTTGTGAGTTGAACAATGGGGTAGGGACCACTAAGTCTAAGGAGTCAAAGGATGACAATGGGGACACATCATTGAGTGAAGAACCTCCAAGTTCTCCACCAACAGCCAAGCAGATCCCTAACCAAGTCTCATTAGCTCCTTATCCGCAGAGGTTATCGGGCCCACCTAGGAAAGGAGGTAGCATGCATGAAACGTTGGAACTGTTTAGTAAGGTTCACATTAACATTCCACTTCTTGATGCTATTAGACAAGTGCCTGCCTATGCACGATTTTTGAAAGACCTTTGTACACAGAAGAGAAAACAACATGTTAACAAAAAGGTCTTTCTTACTGAGAATGTAAGCTCAATTCTGAAGCATAACACTCCTCCTAAAGTTAAAGATCCTAGATGTCCCACAATTTCATGTGTCATTGGTGAACATACCATCCAGAGAGCTCTTCTTGACTTAGGGGCAAGTGTGAATTTGCTTCCTTTCTTTGTGTACCAGCAATTAGGTTTCGGGGAATTGAAGCCTACTCCCATCACACTTCAACTAGCTGACCGTTCTGTCAAGATACCACGAGGAATAGTTGAAGATGTTTTGATAAAAGTGGACAAATTTCTGTTCCCGGTTGATTTCATTGTTCTTGATACAGAACCAGTAGTCGATGTGACCAACCAAATTCCTGTCATCCTAGGACGTCCCTTCTTAGCCACATCTAATGCTATCATTCATTGTAAAAGTGGTGAGTTGGATTTGTCTTTTGGAAATTTTAAGGTCTCATTGAATGTATTTAATGCCGGGCACCACCCACTTGAGTCTGATGATCTGAGTCCCGCATTTAATATAGAAACTGTTATGCTTGATAACGAATCCACTCTTGAATCTTTTGTGTCTTGCATAACATCTTTAGACATGGACTATTTTGATGAGGAAACATATTTCCGAGAGGTTAATTCTTTACTCAATTATGTACCTCTGTTGGAGGAAGCTTATGAGGTTATCACAACTGAACATCCACATGATCTTCCTCTTGACTTGGACAAACCTCTTGAAACTTCCAAGCTAGACCTTAAGCCACTTCATCCCACATTGAAGTATGCGTTCTTGGGACCCATGAACTCATTACCAGTCATTATTTCCTCTTATTTGAGTACTGAGCAGGAGGAACAATTGATTGAAGTTTTACAAGCACACAGAGAGGCATTGGGGTGGACTCTTGATGCCTTAAAAGGGATTAGCCCCTCCATATGCATTCATTGTATTCATTTGGAGGAGGGGACTAAAGCCTCACATGAGATGCAACGTAGGTTAAATCCCCATATGCTGGAGGTTGTGAGAGAAGAAGTCATCAGGTTGCTTGTGACAGGAATCATTTACCCTATTTCCGATAGCACCTGGGTGAGTCCAATTCAAGTTGTCCCTAAGAAAGGGGGGATAACGATAATGAAAAATGAGAGTGGTGAATTGATTCCCACAAGAACTACCACCAAGTGGCGTGTCTGCATTGACTATAGAAAACTTAATTCCACCACCAGGAAGGATCACTTCCCACTACCTTTCATTGATCAGGTACTAGAGCGATTGGCCGGCCACAATTTTTATTGCTTCTTAGATGGATACTCCGGCTACAATCAAATTCCCATTGCTCCAGAAGACCAGGAAAAGACCACATTCACGTGTCCGTTTGGCACCTATGCTTACAGACGCATGCCTTTTGGTTTATGCAATGCGCCAGCCACTTTCCAACGGTGCATGATGAGTATCTTTTCTGACATGATTGGTGAATTTTTAGAGGTCTTTATGGATGACTTTTCTGTGTTTGGCTCTAGTTTTGATACATGTCTGCACAATCTTTCACTCATATTGTCCCGTTGCATTAAGTCCAATTTAGTCTTGAATTGGGAAAAATGCCACTTCATGGTGAAAGAAGGAATTGTTTTAGGACATGTAGTGTCTGAGCGGGGTGTAGAAGTGGACAAAGCCAAGGTTGACCTAATTGCCAATCTGCCACCACCTACTTCTGTGAAGGTGGTGCGTTGTTTCCTTGGCCATGCTGGGTTCTATAGGTGTTTCATTAAAGACTTTAGCAAAATTTCTCGTCCTTTGACGAATTTACTTGCTCAAGATGTTGCTTTCGCCTTTGATGATGCATGTATTCATGCTTTTGAAACACTGAAGAAATGTTTGTCCACTGCACCCATTGTCCAACCCCCTATTTGGTCTTTGCCTTTTGAGTTGATGTGTGATGCCTCTGACTATGCATTGGGGGCTGTTTTGGGGCAAAAGACGAATAAAATGCCCTATGTCATTCAATATGCTAGCCGAACTCTTCATGATGCTCAATTGAATTACACTACCACTGAGAAGGAGTTGCTAGCTATTGTGTTTGCCTTGAACAAATTCAGATCATATCTGTTAGGGTCAAAGGTTATAGTGTTCACTGATCATTCTGCTTTGAAGTACTTATTATCCATCAAGGACACTAAACCTCGCTTGATTAGATGGATCTTGCAATTGCAAGAATTTGACCTTGAGATTCGAGATAAGAAGGGTTGTGAGAATGTTGTTGCTGATCATCTATCTAGGATCTGTGTAGTACCTCAGGAAGGATTCCTTCCTTTAAATGATTCCTTCCCTGATGGACAACTTCTCCAAGCATCCCAGTTGCCTTGGTTTGCTGACATAGTCAACTATCTTGTAACTCATAAGATTCCTGATTATTGGAGTAAATAAGATAGGTTGAAATTTTTTTCCCAAGTCAAACATTTTTTTTGGGATGACCCTTATTTGTTCAAGGTGTGTTCTGACCAAGTCATTAGGCATTGTGTACATGAGCAAGACTTTGCCAACATTCTTGAATTTTGTCATTCCCACGCATGTGGTGGACATTTTGGTGCTAGAAAGACAGCGGCTAAAGTCTTGCAATGTGGTTTCTATTGGCCTTCATTATTTAGAGATGCCCATGAGTTTTGTCAGGTGTGTGATAAATGCCAACGAACTGGTTGTTTGTCTAGGAAGAACATGATGCCTCTTAACCCCATTCTTATTGTTGAATTGTTTGATGTGTGGGGTATTGACTTCATGGGTCATTTTTCTGTCTCTTTCGGCTATCAATACATCCTTGTTGCTGTTGAATATGTCTCCAAATGGATTGAAGCTATATCATGTAAGACAAACGATCACAAAGTGGTGGTAAAATTTTTAAAAGAAAATATCTTTAATCGATTTGGTACCCCGAGAGCGATCATCAGTGATGGGGGATCTCATTTTTGTAACAGAGCATTTGAGACCTTATTGAAGAAATATTTCATCACTCATCGGGTGTCCACTCCGTACCACCCGCAAACTTGTGGTCAAGTGGAAATCTCTAATAGGGAGATCAAACGGATTTTGGAGAAGTCAGTTCGCTTTGATACGAAAGATTGGTCCACTCGATTGGACGATGCTTTATGGGCCTATCGAACCGCTTATAAGACTCCTATTGGGATGTCTCCATTTCGCCTAGTGTTTGGTAAAGCATGTCATCTACCTGTTGAGCTTGAGCATAGAGCTTATTGGGCCATTAAGGCTTTAAATTTTGATTTAACTTAAGCGGGTGAGGAGAGAAAGTTGCAATTGAATGAGTTGGAGGAGATACGTCATGATGCTTATGAGAATGCCAAACTGTATAAGGAGCGAACAAAGCTTTTAAATGATAAATCTATTTTTCGCAAGTCTTTTACTGTTGGGCAGAATGTTTTACTTTATAACTCACGATTGCATTTGTTTCCAGGGAAGCTAAGATCCAGGTGGTCCGCTTCATTTGAAGTTACACAAGTGTTTCCTCATGGCGCTATTGAGATCCGCAATCACGGAGATGGGTCGAGCTTCAAAGTTAACGGTCAGAGGCTCAAACCGTATCTTGAGAATATCCCCACACCGGAGGAAGTGATGGTGATTTTCTTGGAGGAACCTGTCATTTCATCTTGAATGCGTCAAAGTCTTGCTTACGACTATAAACTTAGCACATTGTGGGCAATCCCCACATTTCTATCCCTTTGTACATTACAGTTTTATTTTTATTTTATTTTTTTGGTTTGCTCATACTCTCTTGCCGGTTGAGAGAATAAATGGTTCCAGTAGTCGATGACCAGACTTTTGGTCCCTAGTTTGAGAGGTCTGTACTCAAACAACCGTTCTGGGATTGACCAGTTCGATCTTGAAGTATTGAATGAAAACCTTATAGTGAGTAACTTAAGGACTTGTGTTCAGCGCGTGATTCATGTTGCCTTCAGTGGCCAGTCACACGGAGATTTCTTCAAAGTGTGATGTGGGATAGCGGTTTCATCTACGGATGATTACCTACGGGTACGGCTGATACGAGTAAACCTTCTTCGAGGGAGACTATGTATCATTCCTGGGGGTCTTTATTATTCTTTTTTTTTTTGTAGTCGTTATAGTGTTTTAACTTTTCCCCATTGAGGACAATGTCAGGTTTAGGTTCGGGGGGGGGGGGGGGGGGGGGGGGGGGGGGGGGGGGGGGAGGGAACGACTCTTTTATGTCTTAGCAATAAATTTCTTTTGATTTCTGTTACCGGTTTTCAAATTACTCCTCTTAGTATGTGGTTAACATTAGTAGAGTTAAAATAAGTTGTTCAAATGTGTTTCAAAAATTTTCGTAAATTTGTGTAGAATATGCCTATTAGAAATCTGATATCATTTGTTGTGATTCATGAGAATTCAGTGGGATAACTTACTATTGCATTAGACTTGGCACTTAGTTGCAAAAGAGAACATGTAAATCTAGTGTTGATCTATGTTAGTCTGAATAGTCTTGTATGCCTGTTTGAACTCAATATTTTTTATACCTCAGTGAAATTCCTTGTTGTAACGTATGAATGCAAATGGAAATGCTCTTGCTTGCAAAAGACAGATAACTTCAGAAACAGCCTGGGTAAACCCAGGGACATGCACAGGAACAGTCGGTTACTTAAAAATAAGTGCATGTGCAGTGAAGACGAATACAAAATGGTGGTAATACCAAAAGTATTCAGTGAAACAAAAATTACGCTGGTAATAGCAAAAGTGCGTTGGTAATAGCGTAAAATGGTTTTCAATCTGGAAGCAATGAGTTTCTTAACTTTGAAGATGAATTGTAATTTGAAAGAAGTTGCAAGTCAAGATTGAAATTGGTATATTTCTTCTATGAGGTTGTCAGACAACAAGCTTACTCTACTATTTTCTCTTAATTGTGATGTGACCAGGATTTTATTGTTATTTGTTGCCTCTTTGTTCTGTTGAAGTAATAGCTTATAGGTCACATTGGTTCAAGTGGAGTAACAATGAGTGTATTTGGATTGATAATAGGCTATATTTTACACAGGTTTTAATATTTCGCAAGATCTCATATGAATTTCAGATATTTTACGATACTAAGTGTTAGTCATATGCTAATAAGGAGTAAATTTTCTTCAGTTTTCCTTTTTATATTATTGTTTTAGATGAATTTTGTGGGTAAATTCCATGCAAACCCTCACGAGACATAACTCGTCCACTACTACAGAGTAGGGGTTTAACGGCTTGTTGCATGCGCTAAATGCAATCGTGCTCCCTACGAAAGTGGCATTTTGTTTTCCTAGGCTTAATTTTGGTTCGATTGTTGTTTTGCTAGGGACTAGCAAAGATTTAGGTTTGGAAGTGTGATAGATGCCATATTCTGACATGAGAACTAGGTTAATTATAATAGAATAACCTTTATAATTGTGTTATAGGTGGTTACTTATCGGTTTTCAAATGAAATGAGCATTTATTGAATTTGGCATTAATCACTGTCGATATTGCATATTTCTCTCTCCTGAATTATATTTCATTATTTTTTAGTCTTATTTCTTCCTGAAATACTTTTTATAGATTCAATTGTGGAATTTCAGGAGAATTTGGGTGGAGAAGAAGATATTTACCAAAATACCCTTAGTGAAATGGAGGTAATTTCTAGGGCAAATCGTTTTAAAATAGGAAAAATCATATTTAAACGAGGGAAGCGTCGAACGAAGGGAGGAAGGCAGCATGAAGAGAAAGAGAAATGGAGACCAAAACAGAGGTTTTTGACCGAAAACAGTGGAGGACCCGAGAGGAGTTCCCCACCGTCGTTCACCGGGCCAATACCTTCCGCCACGCCACCGTCGTCC
Organism: Aristolochia californica; assembly: GCF_029961685.1. NCBI lineage: Eukaryota > Viridiplantae > Streptophyta > Magnoliopsida > Piperales > Aristolochiaceae > Aristolochia > Aristolochia californica. The sequence goes on from NW_027181771.1 coordinate 21,129,673, forward strand.
ATCGCCGTCCACTGCCGTCCAGCAACCGAGAACAAACCCGAGGAGAGCTCGAGAGAGTCTCCATCGAGGTGAGTTCAACAGTCGTCGCTCGCCAGGCCGAGAAGTGATCCGAGAGGGCTTCTCCGGTGCCAACTCCGCTTTCCGACCATCCTCCGGCGTCGTTTACATATTCCAACCAGTCCCGGAGCCATTCCGACTCCAACTGAGACTCGAGAGAGCCGGTTAGAGAACGTCAGCTCTGTTTCGCTCTTCGCCGGACGTTACCTCCGTCCGTCGGCTTCTAACCGTCGTCACCGGCGTCGTCTCTACCTCCGGCCACTCACTATTGCTACCCGACGCCACCAATTTCCGGAAATTGCAGCACCTGTGAGAACGAGTTGCTGCCCGAGCGAGAGGAGGAAGAAGGGGAGTAATTCGTCATTATTGAATTTAATTTTTCATATAGTTTGAACTTAGGTTTTGAATGTTAATTGAATCTGATTTGATAATTAAGGTTTATTTAAGATTTGTTTTCTTGATATTTGATTAAATTAGCTAATTAGGGTAAGATTATAATTGAGGTTGGATTTTGGTATTTTAATCTGATTTCTGTCTTTAACTCTAGGTGCCCGAGAGGGGCTAGATGCAAGGATTGAGAATCGAGATTCGTGGTTACGTAGCGCTCGAGAGAGGCACGAATCACGGTAAAATCCAAAGTTGATAATTTTAGCATCATCACAATAGGAAATTGATTCTCTGCATTCTATTGTAATCCGATCTTTGTCATTAACTCTAGGCGCCTGAGAGGGGCTAGACGCAAGGATTGAGAAATCGGATTCGTGATTATGTGGCGCTCGAGAGAGGCACAAATCACGGTAAAATCCAGAGTTGACGTTTCTTGTTGTGCAAGTAGTTAATTAGATTATTGTTTGATAATTTAGGATATAATTAGTGTTTAGTTCAGATTAATTCATCATATTTGGTTAGGCTAGTTGACTGAAGAATACACAAAATTCAATCCTCCCTGTGGATATGACCCTCGCTTACCGCTAAATTACATGAACGATTCGTACGCTTGCGAGGTATTAAAGCCGATGTAACTAAATTCTACATCAATACCCCAAAAGGAAAGGTATTATTGGTTGTGTACATTGATGATATTGTCTTAATGGCAATGATGTGAATAGCATACAAGAAGTCAAAAACATGATATATCATGAATTTAAAACCAAAGATCTTGGACTTCTTAATTATATTTTAGGAATTGAAGTTTTTCAGTCCAAGTATGGGATAATAATCTCTTAGAGGAAGTATGTCTTGGACCTTCTTGAAGAAATAGGAATGATGGGGTGTTGCCCAATTGCCACACCGATGGATGGAAATATTAAATTATGTGCAAGTTCTGGAGAAGATATTGATATTGGCAAACATCAAAGATTTGTAGGCAAACTTATCTACCTCATAGTAACTCGACTAGACATATCATATGTCATAAGTGTGCTGAGTAAGTACATGCATAAAACACAATTTAACCATTGGCAAACGTTGAAAAGGATATTACGATATTTAAAAGGAGCTCCGGGAAGAGGAATACTTTATAAGAAAAAATGGCAACTTCAACATAGAAGTTTTCTCGGGTGTAGATTGGGCTAGATCACCTGATGACAAGAAGTCAACCTCTGGATATTGTACTCTTGTTGGAGGGATCCTGGTTACATGGAGAAGCAAGAAGTAGAATGTAATTACAAGATCTAATACATAAGCAGAATACAGGGCTATGGCTCACATAGTCAGTGAACTCCTATGGATTAGGTCCCTTTTTACCGAATTGGGATTCTATAAAGGAGGTCCTATCGTTCTATATTGTGATAACCAATCAGATATTCATATCAGTTCCAATCCAATCTTCCATGAAAGGACTAAACACATTGACGTGGACTAAACACATTTCAAGCGGGTATAATCTCCCTCAAACATGTTTCATTATCACAAGAGAAAGTAGCCATACATTTAAGATTCTATCTTTTTTATTGTTAGGAGTTAGATGCCCTAATTCCAAAATAACGAGAGCAATAATAATAAATGTAGAAGAAGAAAAAGTAAACACTAAAAAGACAACAAGATTTATACAGGTTTGCCTCAAGATGGGACTACATGTTATCTTCTGTCGCTGCAATAATCCACTATTAAGATGAAATAGTTTACAAGAGAGATCGCACACACTTATAGTTGATATTTTTTTCTAACCTCTCTTGGCCGCAACTGATGCTCCTCAGATGATAAAACCATAATAGTGGTGCCCCAAATATAAAGATGGAACTAGGTCAACAACGATCTGCATACAAACTCAACGTAAGGCATTGATTAGGCTCCACAACTTAACATATATGTGGCAAGCTAGGTATTTATGGTGTTTTCTCTCCTCCAACTTGAGGGGGAGTGTCAGAAGATGGGTTCAAGCCCACACGTCCAAGAGGTGGCATCTTGGTAAATAAGAAGACTTCTCATAATGATGTAATTACATATTTATTTATGTCTCTTCTCTTGTAAAGATTGTAGCCCTAAGGGTATTGTAGTAATTGTAACATACACTAAAAAAGCTCAAAATCGAGGCCCTTGGCTAAGAGGTAGAGCATTAAGTTCTTTCCTCTCTTCTCAAACTCATCCAAGCTCTCCTCACCCTTCTCTTGGTAGCGGAGCTCTAAACTCTCTCTCATTTCTCTCTTTTTCTCTTCTTCTTCTCTTCTTCTTCTCTTCTTCTTCTCTTCTTCTTCTTCTTTTCTCCATCCTTGGCTCGAGACAAATATGATGGAATCCTAAATTCTACAAGTTCGCCTAGAGGGTAGTAATTACTTCATTAGTATTTACTTAGTTGATTAACTTCACAATTGAAACTAGAAATGGAATGTAAAGAAGGAAACATATGCTTGAGAGACTGTAAAGATGGATGGTCTAATCTATTGTGCCATTGAAGAGCCTCTTGCTGAGAACTTGTGGAATTTAGGATTCCATTGTGGAAGGCGTCGGTGAAGGTGGTGGACAAAGAGAGGAGGAAGAAGAAGAGAAGAAAGGAAGGAGAGGTAAGAAGAAAAGAGGAAGAGAGTAGTTGCTGGATCTGACAATATAATTCGTAGGGAGGAAGAAGAGGAAGACAGATCAAGCCAAAGGGAAGCTAGAAAACTCTAGATTCGTTAAGGAGAACACACACCCCTGAGCTCGTTGAGGAGAACTCAAAACCATGTTTAACCTAAAATCAATGCCTGTCTTTCACATTACTCTTACCCCTTACATAGGGTTCACCCTTATAGGGTTTAAGATATATATTACAAAAATACTCCTATAAATGAAATATTTCTAAAATACCCCGATGGCCTAAAACTGAAATAAAATAAATTAAATTAAAGAAAAAAATACTGCTATTGCATGCATAACATTACACCCCCTAGAAGAAAGAACTTGTCCTCAAGCTCGAAAGTAGGGTCTGTAAGCCAACGTCTCCACCTGTTTCCAAGTAGCATCTGGGGTAACTATGTCCGCCCTTTGGACGCCCAAAAAGAGAGCATCCCTCCTAGTAAATTTTTTTTTTACTGCTAAATGTAGGGATGTGTGCCGAATGTCACTACATCTCTCCAAATAGCATCTTTGCCCTCCCTCAGTCCTGGACTGGTGTGAAACAGCCCCTCACGGCGGCCCCCCATTGGCAAGGTTGCACTGCCTACACTTTGCCAGCCTAGTAGCAACAACATCATGACCCCACTAGGATTGAGAAGACTCAGCAGCATTGACCCCTCCCATTTGCTGCACCTTGAAACACTCAGAGGCCTGAAACCATCACTGACAACAAGTTCAGCATGGTGATGTTGTATGGTTGGTGGTATTGAACAGGCTGGTAACTGAACAGCACTAGGAAGCCCACTGCAAGATTTTTCCTCATCACAATCATCAGCAGAAAACCCAACTTTGTATGAATCCAACCAGTTGTTCCTTCTCAAAAATCTAGGCAACACAAGTTTCTGCTCACTATCCTGGAGTATCGTAAACACGTTCCCATACGTTGAGATCTCCACCACTGCTGTTTGAATCCATTTCGGATGAAATTGGTTAGGAAGTTCCAAATTCCGAGGGAAGTACTATAAAGAGACCATGATGCTGACTGCAACAGCAACATCAATTTTAAATTGCATCATTCTCTCACTAGACCCTAACCCATTAAGCACTGCATTAGCAGGAGGACCTTGGCAATAAAATACTTGTTGTCCCAAACCTGAAGCACCTGGGAAATAAAATGGAACACGATCAACAACTATAGGTGGCATTGCAACTGGCCTCATTTGGATCGATTGTCTCTGCTGCTGCTTGCACTTTGGAGCCTTCCCCATTTGGTACTCTGCTCTTTACCTTCCGTCTAGTAGATACCTTCTTTGGCCAATTTTTGGAAGCAATGTCTTCTTCATCGTCATCAACATCTGCATCATCTTCATCCTCATCCCCTTCTATATAATCAAACTCGTCACCCTGGACAGCCTCTCCCATAAACCATGAGACAACATGTGGGATAATTTTGGCTCTGACGGTGGATCCAATATCATAATCTTGTTCCATTTGAGTCTGAAGCTGTTCAGCAATTTCTTTTGTTGAATTTATGGAAAAGTGAAATACTTCATTGACATCAATCACTTGTTGTAATCAGAGTACATGAACCTCTATTTATAATAAAGGAAGGCAGTAGAGTCCAATTACAATAAAACTACCCATGTCCCAATTACAACCAAACTCTAACACTTAAAGATAAGTCCTAACATAATTAAATAACTCAATATAGATAAAAGACAAACATAACTCAAACTAAAACTATTCTTTGACGTGCCCATAAGATAAGATACTTTTGTGAGTCCTTAATCTTCCAACTGATGTGATAAAGATGCCAGCTCATGGTAATCATTATGGGTCCTACTTCTTATGGGCTTGGGCCCATCTTGTGGGCCTTCCTTGGTCGCGTGGCCCATCTTATAATAATCTTAGATATGTGGGCCTTCCTTGATCATGTGGGATTGGGCCCTATCTTCCAACACTCCCCCTCAAGTTGAGGGTGAGAGAACAACATGAACTCCCAGCTTGTTGCAAATGATGTATAGAATATTTTTGTATAAAATGGCATATCTTCTAATATGCATTCATCTTCCAACATTCCCCCTCATGTTGTTGTGTCCTTCCATGAGACCCTGCAGCATAATATAAGTGAGAGTAAAAATCACTCCTAATCTTTAAGCCATTGCTCCATACTCCAGTCCTAATGTTGGATGTAGAGCACACTCCGTCTTCTATCGGAAGTGTGTCTATCGGCATTGCTTTGAAGTGTCCACCACCGTGTCCCTCCACAGGACAACGACTCTCAAGTGGTAGCCATTACAGGTGGGGGTGGGGATAACATATATGTAATAATAAGTTCCTCCATAGTGGTTTCCCAATCGTGATATTTTTGACAGAGCCTAGATTCCCAATCGTGATATTTTTTTACGGGGTAAAATAAATGATGATATGAGGGCACCTCTTCTTCAATAATAATGTCCCCAAAGAGACATAATAGTAGTGATATTTTTTGACAGGGCTTAGATAGTCCTTCGTCATGGTTTCCAAACCGTAATATTTTTTTATGAGGTAAAATAAATGATGATATGAGGGCACCTCTTCTTCAATAATAATGTCCCCAAAGAGACAATATAGCAGCAGCTGTATATAATACGACCATCTTCCAACAGATATAACACACACCAAATAATAAACTTTTAAAAAGAACCCATGAAATAATCCGATATAAAAATTTCTTCTTAGATGCGCAAGCTTCATCTTTTGTGCTCCCCCTTTCTTGAATATTTTGGTCATATAAACTTATTTACAACATATGAAATAAAATACCTCTTTCTTGTACTTCTTTTACTTCTCCCCCTCGCGATGGGAGATAATGACCCAGCTTGAACCAAATATCATAGATGTAGCCATAAGCCCAAATAATAGAGATGTATAAATAAGCCTTCAAACCAGGGAGAAGTGAGATATTTTCTGATATATCAACTCAAAAATTGATGCAAAACAATGGGCATAAATTCGGATTTTTCAATACAACAGAATACCAGCATGACCTTTGATTCTTCCAATGCGATTATATCTTTAAATATAGATCAGATTGACATAAAATTTTCTCCTTCTGAAAGTAGACTTAAATACCTTTCATCTAATTATAACATAACATCATAAAATAAAATTATTGGAAGATAAATAATCTTATATATTTCGGTCTCTATCATCTGGCCGAACTAAGTTCTATTTTTCCTATTTTCCAGAATGACCATTGACTCTTCCAAGATCAATATCTCTTTATAAAAACATCATACCGAGAATTGGTTGATTAGGTTATCAAATATACTTACGTATCTTTCTTTTAATATATAATTATTCATATAAAGTCTCTTTCTTTATAGCATAAAATACCTCAGAATTTGAAGCTTTTTGCTACCGCTCAAACCTCTTTTTCAATCTGATCTTTGCTGTTTCAAATATCGATTTCTCTTTGTAGATAACTCAGATAAAAAATTTGTTGAATGGGTAAAAGAATAGAATTACAGATATTTATTTTGATATATATTTCTCCATATAAAGTCTACTTCTTCATAGCAAAACATACCTCGAAATTTGAAGATTGCTGCTACTGCTCGAACTATTTTTGCAAACTGACCTTCGTTCATTAAAATATCATTATCTCTCTGCAGATAACTCCAATTGGAACAAATAGGTTTTCTTTGGAAAGTAGACTCAAATATATTTCCATAAATAAATAATTTTAAATATTAAAAAATCCTTATAGAGGTAAAAAAATCAAATAAATCTACAGGTGCAGGGACTGATAAAAAAATAACTACTAACCTTGACTTAGGGAATAGGGTTTAGAGAAAATGATCACATTACCTCCGTGAGTTGGCCAAGTCAAATCATAGAACCTGCTCTAAGACCATCTTCAATTTATGGAAAAGTGAAATACTTCATTGACATCATTCACTTGTTGTAATCTGAGTACATGAACCTCTATTTATAATAGAGGAAGGTAGTAGAGTCCAATTACAATAAAACTACCCTTGTCCCAATTACACCCAAACTCTAACACGTAAAGATAAGCCCTAACATGATTAAATAACTCAATATAGATGAAAAACAAATATAACTCAAACTAAAACTCTTCTTTGACATGACCATAAGATAAAGTACTTTTGTGAGTCCTTCTTGATCTTCCAACTGATGTGATAAGGATGCCAGCTAATGGTAATCATTGTGGGTCCAACTTCTTATGGGTTTGGGCCCATCTTGTGGGCCATCTTTGGTCGTGTGGCCCATCTTATAATAATCTTAGAAATGTGGGCCTTCCTTGGTCATGTGGGCTTGGGCCCTATCTTCCAACATCTTCATCAATATCATCATCATCTAGGAATTGTGGAGGACTGAAGAAATTAAAGAAACTGTCATACTTTTCAGTTTTTGTGATGGGTTTGGTGTTCTTTGATCCCTTTTTAGGCTGCTTCAAAATCTTGTGTCAACCTCTTCCCTGGAAGCCACATAATCTCTGTCCCCATTGCTTTCTCTAAAATGGTTTTATCTTCATTGATCATGTGATAAGTTTTGATGAAGACAATATTTGTAAATTATGGATTGGGATAAGAAAAGAACTCCAGCTTGCAGCCCTTGGGATTATCAATCTTAGACCACTGGACATCTTTCCAATATTGAAGAGCCCCTTCATAACGCTCTTGTATGTCCTTTGTAAGCATTTCATTAGTTTTCACCGCCGTAAGCCAGAAATTGGGAACACCTTTCTCTTCAACTGCATTTTCTTCTTCAGAAACCTCCTCAACGGGTTATGTAGATTCTTCGATTTCAATTACTGCATTTACTATCTCATATATCTTGGTATATAGTGGTTCATAAAGTTTCTGGTACTTGTCTGCATTCACAAATTCTTCATAACTGGACCTCTGTTGTATTGCCATCTCCTCAAAGACACTCAATGCATCCCCAACGTTCCAGTTTTGGCAGAATTTGACTATCCTAGCATTCCAAACATTTGATTCCAAGCCATCACTAGGATTGAAAGACAATTTAATTTTGGTATCACAAAAATTAAGGCATGAAGTAATTATACCCAACGCAGAAAACAATTCGTTCAGCTTCTCATTGTCAAAGTTAACAAATCCAAAAAATTTGGATTTCCCATCCCCTTCTCTCATTACTACAGCGCTTGTAATGTTTCCATACCCACCAAATATTTTCTTCCAATCTACAACATCCATATCAGCAAATATTTCAACCAGTAAAAATGTGGATTCCATCCACGGTGTTGATCTCCTAACCCAACTGCTTGTGGTCTGATCTGATCCGATCTGAAGTGTCTTTAGTGCTTCTTTGTTAGGTTCTGCCCTTGCCATGGATCTCGTCACCCTTCGTTCTCCTCTTTCTTCCAGGTTTTCTATTGACGAAGAGGGGAATTTCCTATGCTGCGAACGCCCAATTGCTTGAGATGGACGAGCCTTAAAGGAGGCTCAACCTTGGACCTCAAAGATGGAGAATCCGACCGTCTACACTACTTTGATTCAATGCTTAATTTTCATTCCAGCCCGTTCTCCTCCATAAAAAAGGATTAGGGACGCAAACAAGTTAGCCCAACCCGAGGGGCACAAGTTATAAGAAAATTACAAATAACCCATCCTAACACATAAAAGGAATTACATAAATTAAATATTGTGTTTGCTTATTACTTTGGATGCTATGGAGTCCATAACATCACCCCCCCTCCTGAAGAAAGAGCTTGTCCTCAAGCTCGAAAGTGGGTAGAGGGCCCTGAAAGACGCCAAGAGCTCCCATAAAAAGTCAATGGGATCTGTGTCGGCCCACTGTACTAAAACCTCCCAGTCTCCCTAGACACGGCAAGCCTGCAACACCTGAGTTGGGGTGGTTAACAGACTCCCCTCATGAAGTGGTGGCAGAGGTGTGTGGAGCAGAGGAGAGTCTCCCTGGAAGGCCTTCAACTGTGAGACGTGGAAAACGTCATGGATCTTTGCGTCCTGTGGAAGCTGCAAGCGGTCGGCCACGGTGCCAATGTGGTCCAGTACTTGGAATGGCCTATAAAACTTTGGAGACAATTTTTGATGTGTGGAGGCCGTATAGGAAAGCTGGAGGTAATGTTGGAGACGAAGCCACACATAATCACCTGGAGAAATGACCAGGTCGCGATGCCTTTTATCATAATTGGCTTTCATTGTATGTTGAGCTGCCTGTAAATGAGCTCGGACTTGGTGGATCATTGCATCGCGTTCCTCCAAAGCCTGGCCAATTGCTGCCACTCTAGAAGAACCAGGTTCATATGATAAGAGCCGAGGGGGATCTCTGCCATAAACGACCTTGAAAGGAGTTGTGCCGAGTGCTGTATGGTACGATGTATTATAACAAAACTCCGCCCATGCCAGCCACCGGACCAACCCTTTAGGTGAAACCCCAAAAAAATAGCGTAGGTACATATCAATGGTGTGGTTGACTACCTCTATTTGTCCATCTGTCTATGGGTGGTAGGCTGAGGAGAATGCCAACTTTGTCCCTTGTAACTTGAAGAGTTCTTTACAGAAAGTACTTGTGAAGACTGCATCTCTATCACTGGTAATGGATTCAGGCATGCCATGCAAGCGGACAATTTGATCCATGAAGAGCTGGGCGACATGAGTCACTGTATATGGATGCGCCAATGGCAAGAAATGCCCATATTTAGAGAATCAGTCCACCACCACGAAGATAATTGATTTGCCAGATGACGTGGGAAGGCCAAAAATAAAGTCCATGGGTATATCTGCCCATACCTGTGAAGGTAACTGAAGTGGTTGCAGCAGCCCAGCTGGACTTAAGGACTCCACTTTGTTCCACTGACAAATTTGGCAAGCTGTCACATAGTCCCCCACACTACTTTTCATGCCTCGCTAGTAAAAGTCACGACTAATACGAAAATATGTTTTCTGTCGGCCTTCATGAGTGCTGTCATGAAACGTAGATAATATGTTGTGTATGAGGACTAAGGTCGGATGGAGATAAATCCAAATCTTGAACAATATAAGTCGGTCCTGAATGGTCCAGTTGTTATCCATTGTTTTCTACTCAATATTGTGATATAATTCCAGGAGCTCGAGATGCTGCTGAGTTTCATCCTGAATGGAATCCAACAAAAGAAATTTGGGCTGACTGATTGCGTTCAGCTGAGGGTTAGACAGGTCCCTGCGAGACAAGGCATCCACACCCACGTTGAGGTGTCCAGGTTTATACTCAACCATAAAATCAAACTCCATCAATTCGCTCAATCAATGCTCCTGGGGGGAGGTGGTGATACGCTACTCGAGTAAGTACTTCAAACTGCAGTGATCTATCCATATGATAAAGGAGTGCCCCCATAGATAGGGTCGCCAGTGCTGAATGGCTTTTGCTAAGCCGATTAGTTACTTGTCATAAGCAGCTAATTTGTGGTGATGTTGGCCGAGCTGTCTGCTGAAATAAGCTATGGGATGGCCCTGCTGCTGTAAGACCGCGCCAATACCGCCGCCTGATGTATCACATTCAATCACAAACAATTCATCAAAATTGGGAACTTGGAGTACCGGGGTGGATGATAATACGGTCTTCAAGTTCTCAAAAGAGGACACTGCTGTACCTAGGGGTGGCTTCGAACCGAGCCGGCTTCTGAGGTAATGGATGAACTCGAATTTGGGAGGAGGCCAATCTGTGATGGTTTGTATCTTACTCTAGTCAACTTTCACCCCAACTGCTGAAATAACGTCGCCCAAGTATGCCACTTCAGAGGTTCCCATAGAACATTTGGACCGATTTAAAACCAAATGATGTGAGCTGATAAGAGAAAATACCTGGTGAAGGTGCTAAAGATGCTCTTCCCAACTGTTGCTATAGACCAAAATATCGTCGAAAAATACCAAAACGTATTTCCTTAAAAGAGAGGAAAATACCTCATTCATGAGGGCCTAGAATGTGGAAGGCGCATTTGAGAGATGAAATGGCATTACGAGGAACTCGAAATACCCATGGTGCATGCGGAACACTGTTTTCTCCACATCTAATGGATGAACTCGGATTTGATGATAGCTAGATTTCAAATCGAGTTTGGTAAAAATAGTAGCACCATGTAACTCATCTAGCAACTCGTGCACCACTGGGATGGGAAATTTATCTTTAATGGTATGCGCATTGAGTTTCCTGTAATCCACACAAAACCTCCACGACTTATCATGCTTGCGGACCAGTAATACCGGTGAGGAAAAAGGAGACATGCTGGGCTGAATAATACCCTGGGCTAGCATCTTCTGGCACTGCCTTTCAATCTCATCCTTCTGTAAGTGGGGGTAACGATAAGGACGCACCACTATAGGTTTAGTGCCCGTTTTCAAATGGATACGGTGATCACAGTGTCTAATTAGCGGTAGAGCAGTAGGTTCCTAAAAGATATCCTCAAAGTCTGTACGTAATTGAGATAACTTACAGTTGGCCGTTGTCTGGACCTAAACAACCTGAAGTGCGCAGGGCACTAGTGCTTGGGTGCCATGCAATGTCATCTGACGGTGGTCCTCTGTAAAGGACATGGTGAGAGCCTGAAAATCCCATAATATTGGCCCCAACAGTTGTAGCCATTTAATTCCCAATACCAAATCAAAGCCTGAAAGTGGAATCACCAAGAAATCTGCAATAAATGCGTGTCCCTCAATATCAAAGTGTGTGGCTGGAGAGATGCCCACACTGGTAATTTTAGCCCCATTGGCTACTAATATAGACATGCCAGTCTATTGCTGGACTACTAACCCAAGTTGTTCTGCCGCTGGCTGACTGATGAAATTATGTGTACTGCCAGAGTCAACAAAAGCAAGTAACTGTAGATGATGTAACTGGGCTTTAACCTACATGGTACTAGAACTGCGCAGACCAGTCATGGCATGAAGGGAAATCTCTGGACCCTCTTGGTCTATCTCCACAATCTCCTCCTCTGGTAGTATGTCTTCACCATCCTCCCACAGACATATACTGAATAATCTTTTGCATTGGTGACCTTGTACATATTGTTCATCACAGTTAAAACAAAGGCCTTTCTCTTATCCATTTCCTGTTTGTTCAGTTTTTTGAAGTAAGGAGCAAGTGGAGTCGAGTTAGAGCGGTCTAGAGGAGGGGCTACACTGGCTCCAGAACATGGTGGTCCATAATAAGGGGTTGGTGCAGTGGCATTGTGCCTTCTTGGCCAAGCTGGTTTTCTGGGCAGTGAATCCTTTAGAATACGCTGCTTGTGCTCAATTGACCTGGCTAAATTCATAGCATGGTCCAAATCTATAGGTCCATGTAATTCAACTTCCAGTCGCAGAGCTTCTATCAAACCAGCAGTAAAAATATGAACATACTGGGTGTGACTGACAAACTGATTAACTCGGGCTAACCATTCCTAGAAGGTCTTTTGATACACCTCTAGTGATCCAGTTTGCTTATAATTGATTAATTCGCCCAATGGATTGCTACTAGCTAGAGGACAAAACCTCATCATGCAAGATTGTCTAAAGGTTGCCCAATCCTGAACCAATTGATCATTTCGGAATTGGTGGTACCATAGAAGCGCTTCATCGAGCATGTGGTAGGCGGCCAAGTAAACTTTCTCCTCCGCAGGTGTTTTTTGATGATAAAAGAACTGATCACACTTGGTTAACCAAATCAAGGGGTCCTTAGACCCATCATATGTAGGAAAGTCTAGTTTTAAATACTTGGGAACTGTATTTGGTCCCTGAGTTGCAGGCGCCAGATGGGGATTGTGATGACGCATTGGTGGTGGTGGGGGAGGTGGTGGGTGGAATTGATGGTGGTCGGCCGGTGCAGAGTAGGCTGGCAGCGGTTGTGGTCGTGTACCACTGTCATCTTGTCGTCGGAGGAGAGCTTGGATGGCGGCATCCATGGATTTTATGGCCTCATGCAGGTCAGAGGTTGTCTGATGCACTTCTTCCTGGGATTGAGCCTGAAGGTCTGTCCTCTGCCGATTATCTTCGACTAATTGCCTCAAATCCTCAGGGGAAGAGGAATCCCCAAGGGTGGACCTGTCTGATACCAAGATGTTAGGTTCTTCCCGAGCCATGGATCGAGTCACCCTTCTTTCCTCTCTTCCCTCCATATTGGTTCTTGACACTGGAAGAGGATTCTTGTTTGTTGAATGTGGAATGATGGAAATCGAAATAGAATGATTGAGCTTTGAAGGAAGCTCGACCTGGACCTCAGAATGAGAATCCGACCAAGACCTCTGAGGGAGAATCTGACCTGTTTAACTCTAATTTTCTCAATACTTGCTTTCTCCTTTCCTTGAGGTCACCCTAAATAGGGTTGAGGACGGAATTACAAAATAGACCCATAGGTCAAGTGGTTCACGCCACATTACATCTAAACCAAACCAAACCAAACCAAACCAAAGTAAACCAAACTAGATCAAATGAAATTACATTAAAAGTAAATTGACATAATTTAATTCCTATGCCTGTGGATAACTCGTGATGCTATGGAGTCCATAACACATGGCCTTTGATTCTTCCAATGCGAATACATCTTTACATATAGATCAGATTGACATTAAATTATCTCATTATGAATCTAGACTTAAATACCTTTCATGCAAATATAATTTCTCTTCATAAAATATAATTATTAGAAGATAAATAATCTGAAAGATTTCAGTCTCTGTCATCTGCCCGAACTAAGCATTGTTTCTCCTTTTTTTCCTACATGACCATTGAATCTTCCAAGATCAATATCTCCTTATATAAAAATCATATTGAGAATTGGTTGAATAGTTAAGAAAATAGACTTATAAATATTTCTTTTGATATATAATTATTTATATAAAGTCTTGTTCTTGATAGCATAAAATACTTCGGAAGTTGAAGCTTTGTGCTGCTACTCGAACCTCTTTTGCAATCTAACCTTCACTCATTCAAATAAAGATTTCTCTTTGTAGATAACTTCGATTGGAAAAAATCATTTTTCCTTGGAAATTAGACTCAAATATATTTCTGTCAATATATAATTTGTAATATGAAAATCTCAATATAGAGGTGAAAAATGCAAATCAATCTATGGGTGTAGGGTCTAAAAAAATATAACTACTATCCTTGACTTATGGTTTTGGGTTTAGAGAAAATTGTCTCATTATCTCTGTGGGTTGATTAAGTCAACTCACTGAACCTGTTCTGATACCATGTTGAATTTATGGAAAATAAAAATACTTCAGTGACTTTATTAACTTATTATAATCAGAGTACATGAACCTCTATTTACTATAGAGGAAGGTAGTAGACAATAAAACTACCTTTGTCCCAATTACACCCAAACTCTAACACTTAAAGATAAGTCTTAACAAAAATAACTAACTCAATCTCGATAAAAGACAAGCATAACTCAAACTAGAACTCTTCTAGGACGTGACCATAAGATAAAGATGCCTTTGTGAGTCCTTCTTGATCTTCCAACTTATGTGATAAGGATTCTAGCTTGTGGTAATCATGGTGGGTCCTACTTCTTATGTTCTTGGGCCCATCTTGTAGGCCTTCCTTGGTTGAATGGCCCATCTTATAATACTCTTAGACATGTGGGCCTTTCACCTAAATTGTTCACTTGTAGAACTACAAAAGAGATCGGGCCTACACATGAGAGGGAGTGTTAAAAATAGTCCCACATGGATTAGTGGATACAAAGATCTTGAGTTTATTAACTAGGAAAAAGGTTTCCTAAGTGGCTAGTCATTTTAGGATAAGGCCTTGAACCCGATTTAACGTGGAATCAGAGCAAGCCACTTAGAATGTGGGCCTCTACCTAAATTATTCATTTGTAGATCCACAAAAGAGAGCCGGCCTACACGTGAGGGGGAGTGTTAAGAAATAGTCCCACATGGATTAGTAGATACAAAGATCTTGAGTTTATTAACTAGGAAATAGGTTTCCTAAGTGGCTAGTCATTTTAGGATAAGGTCTTGGACCCAATTTAAAAATCCATAGAACATCTAGTGAATTTGAATCGAAGCATGGCTTGACTGAACTTGTGAAACCAAGCTTGCGGAGTCTGCTTCAATCTATATAAAGATTTTTGTAAATGGCATACCAACTCGCCCTCAACCATATAGCTAGGTGGTTTCTACATATAAATCTCCTCCTTTATATCTCCATTGACAAAGGAATTTTTCACTTAGAGTAGAAACACCGGCCAACAAGAGTTAGTAGCAAGAGATAATAAGAAGCATACCAAGTTGAGTTTGCCACTGGATGAGAAAGTTTCCTCATAGTTGACATGATAGCATTGAGTGTAGCCTTTTGCTACAAGGTGAGCTTTAAGGCGGGTCATGGAACCATCTAGATTGTGCTTAACAGTGAAGACCTATTTATAGCCCACTAGTTATTTCTCAGATGGTTGTTACCTAGATGGAAGGGGAACAAGTGTCCAAGTCTGATTTTCACGTAGGGTTGCCATTTCTTAATCCATCACTACTTTCCATCCTGGATGTTGAAGGGCCTCTTGATAAGATTGAGGAATAGTAGTAGATGATATGAGGCAAGAAAGTGATGACAAGATGGTGATAACCGATGAGTCGTTAAAAAGTTGGAGATGGGGTGAGAGGTAGATGGTCATGTACAAGACCTCGACTCCTTTCGAAGAGAAATTGGTTGAGTATCAAAGGGAGGACAAAAAAATATGAGGAGATGAAGGAGAACTTACCTCTAAGGGGGGGTTAGTCCCCCAAATTGATTCTTGAGATCAAGTTCATGTCCAACTTGAAGATCATGTCAATCATGTACATGAAGATCATCTTCGCATTTAGTGTTAGTATTGACGCCTTCATGTACAGGAAAACAGTTTCCAGTGAATAGTGCCCACTCATTAGAAAAACATAAAAAACAAGAGAATCCCTAAACCTGTACAGTACACTTATAATTACAACATAATCCTCGAACCCCAAATTAGGTAAAACAATCATTATTACTACACAAATAACTTATTTAATTTATAATTAAAATATGTTAATATATTTATTAATTGAATTAGATATGTTATTGTGCATTAATATGGTAATTACGTGAGCCAATGAAATAAGCACATGATTAATTACAAGTAATAAAATAAATAATGTTATAAATAACAAAAATGAAAGTAATATGTTTAGCTATTAATTTATTAATAACATATGACATACTATAGCCTAAAAATGAATGATTGAAGAGGAAAAATTGATCTAATCATAACTTTAATACACTATATATTTGTACGTAATATTGCCACTATTAAATCACTAATATAATACAATAAATAAAAAATAAATATAATGAGTAAATAAATAATTATTTTATTAAAAACGTAATATGCGTAGTATTAATTAATTATATTTTTCCAAAAAATTAAAATTAATCAATTGATCAAATGCATATTGTAACTATATTTTATTTATCAGACTTAAATATCTAGTTTAATATAGTAATAAATTTTAATAAATAAATATATAAATAAATGTACAACTTTACTAGTAATGTAATAGAGTTTTATGGTAATAACCAGTTCGTGATTAGTATTAAAATCATCAAATTACAAGTTTAGTACAAAAGAACAACACATGTTCAAATACAATATAAGATACAATCATCAGTTATCATTCCACATGCAAGTCGCTATGTCATCTCGAAATTGTGCGGCTCTTGTGGATTCCAATGCACGCTGCCTCTGAAAGCTTGTTACTTGGGTATCCTCTTCTACAAGACCATCGCTATCATCGCTGTCTGTATCGTCCATTGCACGTAATTGGACCCCATCACCTCCTCCACCAAACTCGTCATCTGAATCATCATCTTCCAAATCATATATATCATTGTAATCCTCTTTACGTATATAATTGTACAATATGCAACAAGCAATGACAATTTTTGTCTGCATCTTAAAAGAAAATGGAGTGTCTTTCAACATTTGAAATCGAGCTTTTGAAACATCAAGAGTTCTCTCAATAGTATTCTGCAAAGATGAGTGTCCTCGATTGAATAATTATTTTTCATTCTTAGGAATATTATCTCCAAATTCTTGCAAATGATACCGAGTTCCTCGATATGGAGCCAAAAATCCTGGTAGATTTTCATAACCACCATCGACTAGATAATATTTACCTACAATACAAAATATTTTCTACATTAAATAATTAAAGATAAAATAGATAAAAGATTACTGCATAAAAATATACTATTTACCTTCAGATACAAATAGTTTATTTTGGCGAGTCAATGCGTCCTTCAGTACATGAGAATCACCTGCTGATCCCTCCCATCCAACTAGTACATAAGTGAATTGCATGTCGAATGTACATGTTGCCATCACATTTTGTGAGAGATAACCCTTTCTGTTCTAGAACCTTGGTTGTTCTTCAAGCAGGATGTTCGCTTTGATATGCGTTCCATCAATAGCCCCAATACAATCCTAATTATATAATTTCAATTAGTATTGACTAAATTTGTATAATAATCTAAATAGAGGGCAAGTGATGTTACCTTGAAGTATGGATAAAACATTGAATTGTTTAAAATCCTCAAGTGTGTGCGTTCTGAAGGTCGTTTGATGTAATCAGATTGAAGTTTGAGGATAACATCCAACACCTTGTTGAAATATTTACTTATGGACCAGTTCAATCTATAAAACATCTCTGTTGTGACACTATAGGCTTGTTGTTAACCAACAGTTAGGAGGAAATAGGCAAGTTGTTCTTCCACTGAGATGGTCTTTGTCGCTGATAAAAACCCTTTGCTATTAAGTATTGTTGGCAATATGTGAAATACAATTTGATTCATCCTGTAAACTTTTCGAAATTTAACAGGAGATTTGTCTAAGGCCTTTGCAAATACAACGGACCATTCATCCCATAAGCATGTAGTACACCTCTATTGCCATGGCATGGATAGTATCTTACTATGACAACAATAATACATGCCAATCCAACCATAATTACATCCATATCTTCTTCTGTCACAGTATCCATGAGAATCTGCAAATTTAAAATTCTAAAAAGTCATAAACAAAAATATTGGCTAATCTTTAATCATAACCTATTCATCCAAACTCAACAATCATATTCACATTCATACTCATCCACCATATTATCCACATAATATATTAAGACAACAAACATATAAAATAGAAACCTTAATCATACTGATAAGTCTAGCAACGTTATAATTCAAACATCGTCTTTAATACATAACAATCCTCTCAAAAAAGATATTGTACTTAAAATGCATTACAATTAGTTGTTTGCACAATAATTAAGCCACCCGACCCGCTCCGCCACTATCATTTTTACAAACAAGGCCTTCATACTTGGCGTATCTAACCATCTAGGAGTGCCATACTTCAGTGCATTTGATAGGTCCGGAATTTCCATGAGGGCATTGATCCAAGGTTCTTCGACATCGCGTTCCTTATACTTCATAACACATTTCATTGCTTCAGCGATTTGGCCAATTGCATCAATTAATTGTCTATTGTCTTCAGTGGGCAATTCGCTTCTCTTTCTACGACGATGTGAAGATGACCCTTTACTTCCACGAGATTGATCCGCTGTCGATTCAATTCCGCTAATGAATTGCAGTGGAGTTCCCATATCTACGTCAACATTGTCGAGCTCATCCATCGGGATAGGAGTCGACTCATCATGGATGATTTCATCACCCAGATCTATAGGAGTTGTACTACCATTCCCTATGGCTATTGTGTTTCCGACTACCATAGCCAATTTGTCGTAAAGGGGGCAACCTTGTTGTCTATACTTTGCAGCCTCTTTATGCCCCTACAAGAATAAAACATCATTTATAATGGAATAGAGTTCTTAGTAATGCGAAACAATACAAACTATTTTACACTAAATCATGATTTACTGACCTTAATGTAGTCTTGCCATACAGAATGACATACAGTTACTCGTTGTGTGGTTGCATCCCAACCGAACCCACTAGTGTTGAGACAGCTCGTTACCGTTTGGTATGTTTTCTTCCATGATCTTGTTCGATTCTTAAGCTGCTTAACGGTTTTTTTATTGACTGCGTCTTCATTGAACTTATTGACACATTCCGTATATACCTCGTGCTTCCAAACCCCATTGGGCAACTTGTTCCCCATATATACCTGCTCGACTAAAAGATCGAGCATTTTGTTGTCTTCTTCAAAGCTCCAAAAGTCATATGGTCGACCACTTGGTTGTTTTATTTCAGCTATTTTCAATCTAAATCCGAGATTATCCTCATGGAAAACACTTTATCAGACAACCATTACCCGTCATGAAACGAAAACCATAAATAAGAAAATACCATGTGGTGGATATTTATAACACCCGAATCTCCTCACCACATGGCAAAAACATTCCATAGCACTTCAAAATTTTTAAATAACATTCTAAAACATTCCAAAATTAATCAACTATTTCCATTGGAGATGCACTAAACAATGCAAACACACACACACACACACACATCAAGTCCAAATTCACCGAACACCCTGGTAGAGCCCCATATGACTTCAAAGTCACTACGAACTGTACCTCGTCAGTGATGGGGGTCGGGTTTCGTTGGCTAATGGACGCCCGTGTAGGCGACTCAAACCTTGTTTGAATTGGACTAAACATCGTAAACCGTAATTGAGAACCTTAAAAAAACCCTAGACCCTAAACCCTAACCATAGACCCCATACCTCCAAAACCTCCTAAACCCTATACCCTAAACCCTAATTCCAGAAGTTAAACAAAAAAACTAGATCTTAAAATCCCTAAAAGCCCCAAACCCTAAACCCTAAACCCCATCATCCAATAAACCTTAACTTAAAAAAATTGAAAAAAAACCTAAACCCTAACAATACCATAAATCCTTAACCCTAAAAACTTAACCCCTAAATACAGAGCACCAAACCCTAAAAGCACTAAACCCTAACCCTAATAAAAATTTTAGACCCTAATCTGTAACACTAAATCCCACAATTATGCACAAATAACCCCAAATTAGGCACTGAAACTAAAATTAAATCAAATACAACACTCATTTAATAAAAAAAAAAAAATTAAGGTTTAGTCATACCTTCTGAAATTTGGGGAAACTGAAGCCGACGGCTGAAATCAAAGCTGAATGGGGAAATTGATGTTGAATCGAAGTAGAAATTAAGAAATCGAAGCCCAAATGTCAAAATCGAAGAAAACCAAAACTGAAATAGGGGAAATCACAGGAAATCAGAGGGAATTTTGGGGGAAAAGATAAGAGCGAGAGGGAGAATGGAGTCAGATGCCACAAGGGAGAAAAGAGGGAGAAGAGACAGAGAGAAGAGAGGGAGGCCGAGAGGGAGAAGAGAGTGGGAGGTTCAGAGGGAGAGCGAGTCCGAGATGGAGAAGGACACCGGAAGGACATTCGCAGCGAGAGATGGAGGCAGTAGAGAGGGAGACCGTAGAGAGGGAGACCGAAGAGGGACGACGGAGACAAGAGAGGGAGCAGAGACCTCGGGGTTCAGGGAGACGACAGAGGGGCTGCGGGAACGAGAGAGAGGTGCGAGAACGAAATGAGTGAGACGGTGTGAGCCAAAGAGAGCCCCGTGCGTGAGTCATGTAGATGATTCTCAAAATCGGACGAAAAGCACTTCCACCGTTTACTCTTGGGACATGAACTCCTGAGTCATGGATGATCATGTACATGACATGAATTTTGGCGCTCCCTAATGACCTCAGGACATGAACTGCGTAATACGCATGAAGATCATGTCCTGAGTCATGTGCACTAACCCCCCCTAAAGGAACTAGAGACTCTATAGGTGAGGTGTCAGCCAATGCTTCGGGGGGCTGAAAAGATAATTTATCATGTTTATGAATTGTTGAGTCCTCGATGGGCACAATAGGCTTAGGAAACTCATTCACATGAGAGAAAGCAGGTGTGGAATCATTGGATGAGTAAAAAGGTTGCTCTTCAAAAAAGGTCACATCTCTAGATACAAATATTTTCTTGAGTGAAGGATTATAACACACGTATCCTTTTTCAGTATGAGAGTAGCCCAAAAAAATACATTTAATGGCTCTAGGGTCTAATTTGGTCGTATGTGCAGATGTGACATGGACAAAGCAAGTACACCCAAATACTTTCATAGGAAAGGAAAAATATCTTCAGTAAGAAAGAGATGGGAGAAGGGTGACTAATTGTTTAGAACTAAAGATGGCAACCTGTTGATGAGAAAGCATGTCGTAAGGATAGCATGGGGCAATAGAAGTGGGGCACATGCATATGTTGAAGAAGGGCCCGAGCAACCTTAAGAAGGTGTCTATTTTTCTTCCAGCCATACCATTTCATTGTGGTGTGTAGACTCAAGAGATTTGATGTATGATTCCATTACCCTAGCAAAAGGATTGGATTTCTCTCGACATATATTTGTTTGCATTATCTGACCGAAGAATCTTTAGGGGGTATTAAACTGAGAAGAGATCATATCACAAAAGGATTTGAAAGTAGGACCCAAGCCCACATTACCAAGGAAGACCCACATATCCAAGTGTGTTGGAAGATGGGCTCAAACCCATAAGACCAAGGAAGGTCTACACATCCAAGAGATATAGAAGATGGGCTCAAGGCCCACAGATCAAGGAGAAGGCCCATAGGTCCACATACAATGATGGCAAAATGGTAAATAAAGAATCATCTCATAGAGATGACATAGATGTAATTAAGTTAAAGTCCTAGGGTTAAAACGCTAAACCCTAAGTTCAAGGATATTATTGTAATACAATAGTTTCATTAATCTATAAATTGAGCTTCAGGGGGAGGGTTAGGAGATCAAGTCCATAACCTCTTTTTCCTCTGGTTTTCTCTCAATGAGTCTTTTTCCCTTTTTCTCCAAGTGCTAAATCTATGGAGTCCTGAATATCAACATGGTATCAGAGCTTTGATTTTCAAGACTCGTAGTATGGTTTTCAGAATTCCAAGAAACACATTATTTTTCTTTTCTCATATTGATGCTATATTTTTTCATAGTATTAGAACTTCATAGATTGATGCTGCCATTGTATCTTTTCCGATGATGACTAATGAAGTTGTAATCATTGAAATTCCCAAAGACGAGGAGGCACTAGCAATGGCTCCTTGCATGGGTGGTATGGATTACTAAATCAAAATATTCATGCAGCATCCTTTCGTTCTCGGATGGCGGTAGCATGACTAGAACCCATTTTTCGGCCCACTTTAATGGAGCCCATCTTGAACAATGTCATTGTGCGAAGGGGACGTGGCCTGGTTTGGTTTACCGGTGACGAAAACAACGACCTGGTGCTCATTCTTATCACAACATGGTATTAGAGCCAGGTTTTCAAGATCCACATCTATGTTTTTAGGATTAAAAAACCCCTATTTTTCTTTGTTCTACCGTTGCTTAGTTTTTTGCGTCATCTTGTTGTTAGTTTTTTTTCATTAGACTTCCTTTGTGTTTCAGTTACCTTCCGTTGGAATTTCACCACCAGTGCTGCTCGCTCCAACCCCCTGGGCTCCTACCACTACGGCGGCATCAACATCACTCGCACCATCAAAATAACCTTCACCAGCCTCTGTTCTAGAAAACTCAGTCTCCCTTGTCACCGCCAAGGTTGTTGCTGCCGTTTCTGCTACGGGATGCCACCCGCATCCTGGCATCGTCAAAATTCAACTAGTGAGGATACAATGACACCCGATGGTGGAAGACCCTCAAATGGTCTCCTTCTCCGTCAACAGCACCTCGGACCTAGTTCCAAATAGAGCAACATCTTTCCAACAGGACTGACAAGCTAGTTTCTTCGCTTTGCTGGCGTAATTTATTTCTCGAAAGTTGCCATCAATGATCTAGACAGCATCCATCATATTTCTGGAAGTTGCTAGTGGATAAGGTCTCATATGTCACTGCTCCGACAACTGCCATCTATCTTTGGAAACTAATCTTCTTTAGTCGATTTATTTCGGGAAGTCTTTGCCCTGATCCAGCCTGGTATCACGGGAAAAAACTGTTAGATCCGTAATAGTAAATTCTAACCTAGAATTTACAACATGCTAGAATATTAGGATTAAAAACTGACATACCTTGATCCATTCCGTAAATTTCACCTTCTGATGCGGAATCTCTATGACGAATGATAAGAACGGATATGGTCTTTCTCAACTAAATCACCTTATTCCTCAATGGGACCTTCGTCTCTCTTCTGGATGGGGAGAAGGAAAACTGTGTTTGATTTAGTATATTGGGGACCATAACCATGTTGTGTCTCTTTATATAGGGTTCTCATAATTCCCTATGGTATCTACTCAAGTGGCCCATATCCATGGCCCATTCCTTAATGGGCTTAACAAAATTAGATCACTTAATTTCAGCCCTTCCATTAATAATAGAAAATATAATTGCATAATAAATATGTTACCCAAATTAGAATGGGAAATATGAATTTCCTAACAATCTCCCACTTGGGTTACATATCATTTCTGAAACAATTATATCACAATTCTTAGGTACGCATTTGTATACTATTAATAATGGAACCACTGCAACTTTCATCACATTACATTCGTGACAAAACCACGATGATCACCATACTAATACACTCAATGACGTAGATCAAATATGGATGAGTAGCATGGAAATTACATGCAATGTGATCTCAAACATGCCTATTTCCAACTAGTCCTTCTTTAGTCTTTAGTGAGATCTTTCCATAGTCCTTAATGCAATGTGAATATTGCACATAGAAAAACACAAGCAAGTTCATAAATAAAATAATAAGCAATCAATTTTATTAAAAAATCAAATAACTCAATGTTTAAAGCAAACATATACTACAAAAATGACTCCCACTAAACCAAGGTATCCTCATAAATAACGCCCATATGAGCAGTGTGCTCATGAAAGACCTTAGGTGGTAAACCCTTGGTTAATGGGTCTGCTAGCATAGAGTCCGTCCCTATATGTTCTATAGAAATCTGCTTATTTTGAACTCTCTCCTTAACAACTAGAAACTTGATGTCAATAAACTTTGACTTATGTTAGGTTCTTCCCTTGCCATGGATCGAGTCACCCTTCTTTCCTCTCTTCCCTCCATGGTTGATCTAGACGTTGGAAGAGAAACCTTGTTTCTTGAACGAGTAATGGTGGAACTCAATTTAGAATTAAGGAGCTTTGGAGGAAGCTCAACCTTGGACCTCAAAGGGAGAATCCGACCTTGACCTCTGAGGGAGAATCAGACCTGTAAAATATAATTTTCTCAATACTTCCTCTCTTTTCCTTCACCTCCCCCTAAATAGGGTTGAGGACAAAAATACAAAGATGACCCATTAGGTCAAGTGGTTCATGCCACATTACACTGAACCAACCCAAATTAAACCAAACCAAATAAAGTAAACCAAACCGAATTGAAATCACATGAAAAGTAAATTGACATAATTTAATTCCTATGCCTATGGATAACTCGTGATGCATGGAGTCCATAACAAATTCGTCGAGCTCCTGTTGTTGTTGGAATAAAGTACTGCCGAGTTATTGTCACAGTAAATCTTTAATGGCCTCTCAATGCTATCTACCACTCGCAGCCCAATGACAAAGTTTCGCAACCATATTTCGTGGTTGGATGCCTCAAAACAAGCAATAAACTCCGCAGCCATGGCTGAAGAAGCTATAAGAGTCTGCTTAGCAGACTTCCATGAGATAGCTCCTTCACCCAACATAAAGATGTAGCCAGATGTGGAGCGTTTGCTATCTTGGCATCCGACAAAGTCGGAGTCAGAGAACCCAATGATCTCTAAACTGTCTGATCTTCGATAAGTAAGCATTTAGTCTATTGTTCTCCTCAAATAACGCATCACGCGTTTGGCTGCCTTCCAATGTTGCATACCCGGATTACTCAAATACCTGCCCAGAATTCCTACTATAAATGCTATGTCGGGACGAGTACAAACTTGAGCGTACATTAAACTTCCTACTACAGATGCATAGGGAATTTTCTGTATCTTTGTTCTTTCAAGATCATTTTTAGGGCACCGTTTGAGACTAAATTTGTTTCCTTTAGCAACGAGTGGGTCTCCTGGTTTACTATATTTCATGCCGAATCTACTCAACACCTTATCAATATAGCTCTTTTGTGACAACCTAAGGATACCTTGAGAACGATCTCTAAGTATTTGTATACCTAATACAAAAGAGGCATCACCAAGATCTTTCATCTCGTATGTCTTCATCAGAAATGTCTTGGTTTCGTGCAGTAAGCCTATATCGCTACTAGGGAGTAGAATATCATCGACATATAATATCAGGAAAATGTATTTACTCCCACTGAACTTATGATATACACAATCATCAACAACATTCGCCTCAAAATCGTACGAGGTTATGACTTGATGGAACTTGTGATACCATTGACAGGAAACCTGTTTGAGACCATAGATGGATTTCTGCAATTTACAGACCATAGACTTTGGATCACCAAATACAAAGTTTTCTGGTTGTACCATATAAATCGTCTCATCAATGTCTCCATTGAGAAACGCAATTTTGACATCCATCTGATGTAGCACTAGATCTAAATGAGCCACTAGTGCCATTATTGTTCTAAAAGAGTCTTTCAAAGATACCGGAGAGAGTCTCTTTATAGTCTATGCCTTCCCTTTGAGTAAAGCCTTTAGCGACTAGAAGAGCCTTATATCTCTCGACATTGCCTTTTGAATCCCTCTTGGTTTTAAATATCAATTTACAACCAATGGGCTTCGCACCTTTAGGCAACTCGATGAGATCCCAAACGTCACTATCTTTCATAGACTTTATCTCATCCTTCATGGCATCAATCCACTTTTGAGAGTTAGAACTGTGTAAGGCTTGACATAAGTTAATTGGGTCATCTTCTGTCAATCCGACGCCATCCTCATGTTCTTGGAGAAATATGATATAATCATCTGGAATCGTATTTCTCCTCTCTCTAATGGATCTCCTTAATTGCACCTCTTCAGGTTGTTGAGTTTGTACTAAAGGTGGTGCAAGAGGAAGAATCTCATTGTTGTCTTGATCTGGAACAATGTCAGGAATAGGACTCTGAACATTGTCCACTAGTGCCTGAACTGTGTCTTGAACAACAATAGGTATGAAGACCTGATCACTATCAATAACAGATTCTTCTTCAAAGACAACGTTCCTTATGTTTTCTTCCCCTCCAAACTCAATATCCTCAAGGAATCTCACATTTCTCGTTTCAAAGAAGGATCGTGATGTGGGATCGTAAAACTTATAACCCCGAGAGCATTCAGCATGCCCAACGAAATAACAGCTAACCGTCCTTGAGTCCAGTTTTCTTTCATGTGGCCTATAAGGCCGGGCCTCAGCTGGACAACCCCAAATGTGCAAGTGCCTAATGCTAGGCTTCTTGCCTGTCCAAAGTTCATAGGGGGTGAGAGCTTCTCCCCAACGTGACTCTGGCAAAGAGGAATGACTGATCATACTCCTTACCATATCCTTAAGAGTTCGGTTTAGTCGCTCTGCAACACCGTTCATGCTGGGTTTGCCCGGCATGGTGTATTGCGGAACAATTCCACACCCTTTGAGGAAAATCGCGAAGGGTCTTGGACGTTGTTCTCCTAATCCATCATACCGTCCGTAGTATTCACCACCACGGTTGGATTTGATAGCCTTGATTTTCTTTCCAAGTTGAAGTTCAACTTCAGCTTTGAAAGACTTAAAGACGTCCAGGGATTGTGACTTCTCATGTATTAAATATAGGTAACCCAATCTAGAGTAATCGTCTATGAACGTAATGAAGTACTGTTGGCCATTCCATGAAGCTGTAGGGAATGGACCACAAATATCTTTTATGTATAAGTTCTAAGACATCTTTCGCTCTTTCGACACCTAATTTTCTAATATTTGTTTGTTTCCCCTTGATGCACTCAACACAAACTTGGAAGTTTGTAGTATCTAGGGGTTCAAGAATTCCATCCGACACAAGCCTTTGAATTCTCTGTTTAGAGATATGTCTTAAACGTTTGTGCCATAATGTGGCGGAATTCTTACTTAATTTTTGCTTCGTACCACGTGAACTAATTTGCAATATTTTTCTATAGGAACTAACAACATCAAGCATATATAGATGATCAATTAAGGGACCGGAACCAACAAAATTTGAATTTTGGTAGAGACTAACTTTATTATTTCCAAAAGAACAAGAAAAACCTGATTTGTCCAAAAAGGAAATAGAAATTAAATTCCCCCTAAAAGACGGTGCAACAAATGTCTCAAATAAATCCAAATAAAATCCAGTGTTTAATTGTAATCTAAAAGTTCATATAGCTTCTACTGCAACTTTATTGTCGTCGCCCACAAAGATGAATTTTTCAGCATCACTTGGAGATCGGTTCCACAGGCAACCCTGCAAAGACATACTAAAGTGAGTGGCAGCACCAGAATCCACCCACCAAGTGTTTGTAGGTACAAAAGCTAAATTAACTTCAGAACAAACTAAAGTCAGAGGCACACCCTTCTTTACACGCCAGGCGGCGTACTTGGGACAATCCTTCTTCATATGTCCCGACTTCTTGCAGAAGAAGTAGGTAAACTCCTCAGCCTGCTTCTTCGATTTCTTAGTCTGAGAAGAACCTACCTCAATATCCTTACTTCTCTTCTTCTTCTTGTACTGAGAGGTGGAGGGAAGTGAGCACTTTCAGTCTTATCCCATTGCTGCCTCTCTTCCTCTTGCACACAGTGGATATAAGCTCATTTAGGGACCATTTGTCCTTCTAAGTGTTATAACTCACTTTGAATTGGCCAAAGTGTGCAGGAAGAGAAATCAGAACCAAGTGCACTAGCAAGTCCTCAGACAGTTCTAACTTAAGTGACTTGAGTTTTGATGCTAGATGAGACATTTCCATGATGTACTCTCTTATGTTCCCTTTGCCTTTATACTTCATCGAAACGAGTTTAGCCAAAAGGCTACTCGCCTCTGATTTTTCATTCTTGGCAAAATATTGTTCAATTTCTTCTAGGAACTTCTTGGCGCTCTCACTCTCCGTCATAGAGCCCCGAAACGCCTCTAGAATGGAGCGTTTCATGATCATCAGGTTACAACGCTCCCACTTCTCAATTTTAACCTCATTGAGGTTATCAGGAGTAGAAATGGGTGGCTCTGCCCGAAGTGCAAGATCAAAATCCATACAACCGAGGACAATTTCCACGGTATCTTTCCAGGCCTTAAAATTCGTCCCGCTTAACATTGGAATGCTGCTTATTTGAGCAGTAACATTTGAAGCAGTAGCAACAGAAACTGTATAAAGAAAAAAATAAACAAGCATACTCACATTAACTAGCATGTCATATAAAGAAAAATAGACAAGTACAAAATAAAATCCAAATTGGGGACCCATCTCAAGATATTTAGTACAACATTAATTCCTAGTCTTTTAACAGAGAAATTAATTGTAAGTGGTACTCTCAGTGCAATGATCAAATACTGACAATCAGTTCTGTCAAACAATAGCCTTTCTTTGGACCAACTATTATTCACATGAAAAGTCTTTATAATTGTCAAACATTTATCATCACAGGTACGTTGTTTATTTGGCCAAATTGTGTCTTCCTTTGGGCTGACCACAATTTGCATAAATAACTCTGTACAAACATTTATGTATTTCTAGTCAAATTATTCTACAGTACAGAGGTTACTTTGGCAACATGTAGCTTCAAACAATTTGATTGAAAATACTAGACCAACTGAACAAAATTTTTTTTTTTTATTCAGTTGCCCAACACTGTGGCATCGCCCCATTGGCGTCACGACGTTGGCCTTTATTTCCTTGGAGCTGCAATAAATGTTTTGTAATGTAATATATATAAACAAAAAACATTTAGTCAAATGTAACAAACAAATATGAGCAGCCTTATTGGGCATATATGCCAAAAGCAAAGCTTCAGCTCGGTAGAGCCAGCTTAGGCCGAGTCGACCCAATCTACAGCAACTGGTTCAAATTGACTCACCCGAGTCAATCTCAAAAGGTAACTCTTACCAACCCAGAGTTGCTAAATTTTTTTTTTTCGATGCTACATTTTATCCAACGGACATAGCAGCACACACAACAGTTGCTGCAGTTGTCCAATGGACAAAGCACCGTGCCCGCTACAGTGACCGGGCACGACGGTTTCCCAACGGACGCATGCCCATGCAGTTGCCCAACGGGCATGGCAGCGCACACAACGGTTGCTACGATTGTCCAATGGACAAAGCACTGCGCCCGTTACAATGACTGGGCACGACGGTTGCCCAACGAACGCTGCAGTGAACCGGCACTGCAGTTGCCCAACGGGCATGGCAACGCGCCCTATGGTGGCAACGGGCTCTGCTGTCGCCCAACGGCAATGGTAGCCCTCCCGACAGGCGCTGCTGCCGCCCAAGGGCCACGGCAGTGCTCCCGACGAGCACTGCTAGTGCCCAATTGCACGACAGCGCGCCTACGACACAACAATGCTCCCGACAGGACCTGCTATCGCCCAACGACGACGACAGCGCTCCCGATGGGACCTGCTGTCGCCCAACGGCAATGGCAGCGCTCCTGACGGGCGCTGCTGTCGCCCATTCTTGCCGATGGGCGCTGCAGCACCGGACTTTTTGTTTTCAGCGCTGCTGTTCGCCCAAACTTCTTCCATTGGCCCGTTCCCTTCCGACGACGAAAGAAAACGATTCCATCGGGCGCTGCATCGTGCCCAGGCATCCTCCGTCGCCTCCCCCTTTCCCGTCGGAGAAAGTTGCAGTGTCGGAAGGGATCGGGGGGGGGTGGGAGGGGTTTCCGTCGCCCTTTCTACCACATGCAGAGAGAAGGGGGTCGGGGGCCGTCGCCCTCTCTGTCACGCGTAGAGAGAAGGGGTTCGGGGGCCGTGGCTGTAGCATTTCCCAGTGGACACTGCAGCCCGAACCTGGAACGTCAGACATCGGCCTCCGTGGCGACGCCGACCGACGCACACCCCCGGGACGAATTCCGTGGAGAAAGTAAATTTTTTTTTTCCGTGATGCTCTCCATGGAATTAATCCAAAAATCCTAATAATCTAACAAAACTGCTCTGATACCACTTGTTAGATCCGTAATAGTAAATTCTAACCCAGAATTTACAACATGCTAGAATATTAGGATTAAAAACTGACATACCTTGATCCATTCCGTAAATTCCGCCTTCTGATGTGGAATCTCTATGACGAACGATAAGAACGGATATGGTCTTCCTCAACTAAGTCGCCTTATTCCTCAATGGGACCTTCGTCTCTCTTCCGGATGGGGAGAAGGAAAACTGTGTGTGATTTAGTATATTGGGGACCATAACCATGTTGTGTCTCTTTATATCATAATTCCCTATGGTATCTACTCAAGTGGCCCATATTCATGGCCCATATCCATGGCCCATTCCTTAATGGTCGTAACAAAATTAGATCACTTAATTTCAGCCCTTCCATTAATAATAGAAAATATAATTGCATAATAAATATGTTACCCAAATTAGAATAGGAAATATGAATTTCCTAACAGAAACTCCCGTAATTCTTGTTCGTCTCTTTCTGTCTGAGTTTCTGTCTCGTGACGGTAACACCAGTAGGGTTGCACTTCTAGAGGAGGGCGACTGATCGATTTCGTGAGAAAGAATTTTATTTGAGCAGAGACGATCCTGAAAGATTTCTACTATTCTATTTTAGGGAAGATTTACTAATGATTCTCTGGAGATATCTTCTCCGCTAATTTCGAAAACTCCGCTGCTGATTGATCTCCTTCGTCTTTGAAAATCCATGGTGGAACTGCAGTTTTTTCTCCTTTGCTCGTCTTCATCGCCAGCTTGGAGACCGAAGGCTCGGCTACACTGCATCAGTTCTAGAATTTTTTTGTTGGCATTTTAGTTACAAAAGGAAACAAACCGAGAAAGGATCCAACAAATCCTCTGTTGTTGTCACGCTCTGTTCAGACACCACAGGCCTGAGGAAGAAGATGATACTGTAGCCGAATTAAATTTTTCCTAAGTAAGGAAAATTTAATCAGCATCGGGTCATGCCTGATTCAACCCAACAAGCTGAGTCTTGCGTTGGACTTGGCTGAATTAACCGAGCATGGGTTCTGTTCCACCGAGTTAACCCAGCGGGTTGGGCCAACTCAGACTGAGTCAACCTGGTCAGAGTCAACTCAGACATGGCCCACTTATTCTCTGATTTGGTAAAATTTTCTCTGGTTGGATTATTATTTTGAAGAATTGATAGATAACTCCTTGGTCAATATATTATTTGGAACATATATTTGCATTAAATTATTTAATGGGTCAATTTTATAAGGATTATTTTGGTTCATGTTATATGGGCACAAACCCATTTTAGCTACTGTTGGATGAGACATTATTATTGAAGAAGAGGTTGTTATGAACTCGAGAGCGACCCGTGTAACTCAGCGACACTGTGGGTGAGTCACTGGGGACTGAATCTTTTAATTACATTTATATTTTTATGATATTTCTATTTAATTATGCCTTAAGGGAAGTTTTGTAATTTTTGCCCTAAACTTATGTTGGCATGAAGTATTTGTAAGGAGGAGATGGAAATGAAATGACAAGACTTATTTTGCCTCCAAACAGGATCTGATTTCTCCTTGTAGAGCTTAGGGTTGGAGTTCCCTTTGAGCTCTAGTTATTCCCCCTAATCCTTCCCTTTTGTTGTTAATCCTACAGTTTTTCTACAGATCTAGTCATTGAATAGTAGCCGAACCTTCTCTGGTTTCAGCTGCTATTGTTCGTGGGATTTTACAGCAGGAACCGGGAACTGGGAAGACGAAGCAACACCTCGGGGTGTTGCTGGTGAGGTGGTTGAAGACAAGCAGGTAGTGGTAGCTTCCTACAGCAGGGAAGAAACCGAAGGGTCTTGTGTTGTGGACTATCCTTGAGCACGACGACAGTAGAGAGGTGCAGTTGGATTTTTGCCAGAACAGTAGGGGCTCCTGATCAGACATTGAGCCAGCAGTGCTCCCTTGCTGTCCAGCCACCGAGCATGGCCAGGGTGGATTTCCAGTCTACCAGTAACAGCAGGGAAGCATCAGTCCAAGTTGGCCAACCACTAGCGAGCCGCACCTCCACCACTAAGGAACAAACATTGATCAATTTGTAAGTACCTAACCAATACAACCCGTAAAGACTAGTCGATTAAGGTGCGGAAAGCCAAGTCTTAACACAGACCACAAACACTAACACCCACCCTGCCAAATGTAAATGCAAAGTCCCCACCAAACATGCGAATGGGCGGGGATTCGAAAGCGGGACGTGGGACAAACCTGCTCTGATACCATGTAAGTACCTAACCAATACAACCCGAAAAGACTAGTTGATTAAGGTGCGGAAAGCCAAGTCTTAACACAAACCACAAACACTAACACCCACCCCGCCAAATGCAAATGCAAAGTCCTTGGGCCAAACATGCGAATGCGGGACGTGGGACAAACCTGCTCTGGTACCATGTAAGTACCTAACCAATACAACCTGAAAAGACTAGTCGATTAAGGTGCGGAAAGCCAAGTCTTAACACAAACCACAAACACTAACACCCACCCCGCCAAATGCAAATGCAAAGTCCCCGTGCCAAACATGCAAACGCAGGACGTGGGACAAACCTACTCTGATACCATGTAAGTACCTAACCAATACAACTCGAAAAGACAAGTTTTAACACAAACCACAAACACTAACACCCACCCTGCCAAATACAAATGCAAAGTCCCCGTGCCAAACATGCGAACGCGGGACGTGGGACAAACCTACTCTGATACCATGTAAGTACCTAACCAATACAACCTAAAAAGACTAGTCGATTAAGGTGCAGAAAACCAAGTATTAACACAGACCACAAACACTAACACCGACCCTGCCAAATGCAAAAGCAAAGTCCCCGCGCCAAACATGCGAATGCGGGATGTGGGACAAACCTACTCTGATACCATGTAAGTACCTAACCTATACAACCCAAAAAGACTAGTCAATTAAGGTGCGGAAAGCTAAGTCTTAACACAGACCACAAATACTAACACAATTAAATCTCATTTCATCAAGGAGCAGCTATAAGCTACTTTCCAGACAGGGGTCGAGAACCAGGAAGGGTTCAGCCCTGTCCAGACCGAACGACTCTTTACCTGAACTGGACCACAACAGATTAGTGGGTCCACTCCGTCATAGCACTAGATCCATCCGTCCCTCGCCATGTTAGGTGATCCATGACTCGGGACCCTAACAGAGGTGGCCTCATACCATCATTTATTTGTCCCCATAAAAAATATCAAATGTCAATGGTTGGGATTCCATGACAGAGGAACTTAATACCCCGTCAAAAATATCAAATATCAATGGTCGGGATTCAATGATGGAGAAACTTAATACCCCCATCAAAAATATCAAATATCAATGTTTGGGATTCCATGACGAAGGAACTTAATACCCCCATCAAAAATATCAAATGTCAATGGTTGGGATTCCATGATGGAGGAACTTAATACCCCATCAAAAATATCAAACGTCAACGGTTGGGACACCATGTTGGATGAACTTATTATTACATTTATGTTATACCCCCTAAATTGGCCAGTTGGGCCTCAAGGAAGAGAGCACCAACGTCAGGGGGAGTGTTGGAAGATGGGAGGAATGCCATTTTATACAAAAAATATTTTATACATCATTTGCAACAAGTTGGGAGTGCATGTTGTTCTCTCATTCCCCAGCTTGAGGGGGAGTGTTGGAAGATAGGGCCCAAACCCACATGACTAAGGAAGGCCCACATATCCAAGTGTGTTGGAAGATGAACTCAAGCCCATACGACCAAGGAAGACCCATACATCCAAGAGATATAGAAGACGGGCTCAAGACCCACATATCAAGGAGAAGGCCCATAGGCCCACATACAATGATGGTAGGATGGTAAATAAAGAATCATCTCATAGAGATGGCATTGATGTAATTAGGTTAAAGTTTTAAGGTTAAAACCCTAAACCCTAAGTTCAGGGGTATTATTGTAATACAGTAGTTTCATTAATCTATAAATTGAGCTTCAGTGGGAGGGTTAGGAAATCAAGTCCATAACCTCTTCTTCCTCTGGTTTTCTCTCAATGACTCCCTTTCCCTTTTTCTCCATGAGCTAAATCCATAGAGTCCTAAAAATCAATAGGTAGTGTGTCTCTGATCTTTTTTTTTCTTCCAAGAAAGTCCTTGAAATTTCAAAAACCTTGTGAATTAAAATTCCAACATTAAAATTTGTTCCAACATGGCTGATTTCTCAAGTCACTCATCCTCCTCTTCATAATATGCTGATTTTTGTAAACATGATCCCTTGAGAATCACCACTAATTCCTCTCAAGGGCCCAAGAAACTATGTGTTATGGTCACAATTTGTTAAATTGTTTTTAATCACTAGAGACCTTGTTGGCTATCTAAATCAGCCACTTATGTATGAAGATGAGGCCTCCTATCATAAGTGGCTAAAAGGAGACACTTTGATAGTAAGTTGGTTGACCAATATTATAGAAGAGGTGGCAGCAAATAACTTTATCCATATGAACTCAGCCAAGGATATTTGGGAGACAAGCTCACAATTATACTCCATTACTGATGGATTAAAAAATAATTATCATATATTTCAGGAATTATCTAAAAAACGCATGAAGGCTGTGAAACACCTAGGCAATACTACCCAAAAGACTGGCCTATTAGGAGTGGAAGGCATAGGTACTTAATGCTCATGACCCTAACATTACACCCCCCTTCGCGAGCTGATGTCCACAGCAGCCAGTACCAGCGGCGGCCCACTCCTAGTGGCCCATCGTAGTTCTCCAGGTCGGCCCCTTCCACTTGGTCGCCCCTTCTGCTTTGGTAGCACACACCGGGATTCGAACTCGTGACCGAGCGCTAGCTCTGATACAAAATGTAAAGCACCTAGCCAATACTACCCAAAAGACCGGCCTATTAGGAGCGGAAGACATAGGTACTTAATCCCCAGGACCCTAACAAAGGCTCCCTTCATGAGTATTTTTCCAATTTGTGCGGCTTACTTCAAGAGTGATTTGTAGCTCAACCATATTCAACCAACATTGCCACCCATGCTAAGCAAAGAGATTACTTTATTTCAGCAATGTCTTGCACATGTACAACCCTATTTAGAGGTTGCAAAGACTCAGGTATTGAGCTCTTTTTCCAAACCCTCCTTTATCAATGTATGTGCAACACTATTAAGGGAACCCACTAGGGCACCTTCCTCAGAACAAAATCAAATTAAAATTTTTACTATGTACCAAGGAAGAGGGAGTAACAATCAAGGAAGAGGTCGAGGAAGAGGTGGTAAAACATATGGTCTAGGTAGAGGAAGAAGTGGAAGTGATTCCAACTTTAATTCCTCTTCAAATCCATGTCAAAACAAGAAGTGCACTTTTTGTGGACTTAATAACCATCTAGTTGATAAATGGCGGAATTTACATGGTAAACTGGATCATTTCAAAGTAAATGAAGCAAATCAAGGGCCCACTTCCCCCACATCTGCAACCAATGAAGTTCCTAATGAATCCACCAGAGGAAAAACCTTGTCAGATGAAGACTATACACTATTTAAAAAATTCAAGAGCTTTATGGCAACTCCTAAGAATGCAACTACAACCACTATTGCCACCTCAAGTGCGTTCTCATTACTCTCAAATTCTACTGGTATTTCTTCATCTTGGATAACTAATTCAGTTGCCTCTGAACATCTCACCGGTCACATACATAAATTATCCAATATGTCACTATGTACTACAAATTGATTTGTATCCATTGTCAATGGATCTCAAACAAAAATTTAGGGCACCGACACTACAACTTTATCCTCCTCCCTCACACTTACTATTGTTTTCTTTGTACCACACTTTCCACTTGCTTTTATGTTTTCCAGTCAATTAACAAAAATACTCAATTGCCTAGTTACCTTTTTCCCATCTTATTGCGTATTTCAAGACATCAAGACAAAGTAGGTGATTGGTGGAGGCCTTGAGAGAGGGGGTCTTTACTTATTACATACTCCAAATGTGGCAGTTGTTGTAGATAATAATAAAGAGGCACCACAATGGCACAATGGCTGAGTCATCCCTCTTTACCAAAGTTAAAGTCTTTAGTTCCTTCTCTTAGTTTAATTCCCACTTTATCATGTGAATTTTATGAACTTGGGGAATATCATCGGTCTACTTTTTATCCCTGGGAAAATAATGTTGTTTCAAGACCATTTGCTTTAGTTGATTAAGATGTGTGGAGACCTATTAATGTCCCAAATATCTCTCAATCTAAGTATTTCATAATTTTTGTGGATGATGATACTTGAGTAACATGGTTATATTTGATGAAAGACACATTAGAGGTGTTATCCTTATTCTATGCCTTTTTTTGTTATGGTAGAAACTCAATTATATCAAAAATTCATATTTTTTGATTTGATAGTGCCAAAGAGTACTTTTCTAATCAATTTTGGAATCTCTATCAAGAAAATGGAATTATTCATCAATCCTCCGAGTCTATACTCCAGACAAGAATGGTGTGTCTAAAAGAAATAACAGTCATGTAGTTGAGGTTGGCAAGACAATCATACTCGCTATGAATGTTCCTTACTTTTATTGGCCGTATGTTGTTCTTACAGCTTGTTTTTAAATTAATCGAATGCCATCTAGTGTCACATATGGTCAAACATCCTTTTCAAAATTATTTCTCTAAAAGGCTATGTGTGTTACTCTCCTATTCTTAATAAAGCCTATGTTTCAGGTGATGTTACCTTTTTTAAGGACCAGCCATACTTCTTGACTAGCTCCCCTCCTGGTTTTTCGCCCTCTATAGGTATGCCCAAGCCAAGTGTGCCTATCAATCATCACATTCATCATGAGGAGCAAGCACTTGAGGCTCCTCTCTTTCCTCTTGCTGACCACTCACTTGTGCAGTCTTCAAATGCTCCCAAGGTAAGTTCTCCTCCATCTTTTCCAGTTGTGTTTGATCCACCATATGATACTTGCCCTATCACCCATCATAAAGAACCGCGCAGCACTACTCTTGCACAATCCACTTTACATCCCATTTCTAATTTTGTTTCTACTCATCGCTTGTCCTCTAGTTGTTTTCTCTTTTTTGTCTTCTATTTCATCTTCGGAGGTCCCAAGTACTTATGAAGAGGCATCAATAGATCCAAGATGGAGAGCTGCCATGGAGGAAGAGATTCAGGCCGTATCAAAATTCAACCTGGAAATTAGTTCCTCTTCCCCAAGGTAAGAAGATAGTTAGTTTAAAGTGGATTTTTACACTTAAATATAATCCAGGTGGGACTATTGCCCAATATAAAGCACAATTGTTGGGTAAAGGCTATACTCAATCATATGGCATTGATTATGATGTTCGGGTTCTTATTTCTCTTGAGGTTACTTTTCAATTGCAACTATATTGATTGGATGTCAAGAATACTTTCTTAAATGGTGATCTTTCAGGGGAGGTTTATATTGTTCAACTACCTGGATATGTTATTGAGTGGATCTGGTATGTCGGTTACAGAAGGCCATCAATGGGCTTAAACAATCTCCATGAACCTGGTTTGATAAGTTCACTACGGTGGTCACTCAACTCGATTTTAAGAGATGTGAGAACAAACATTCTATATTTCTCAAAAACACCATTTAAGGGGAGATTCTCATGGAAGTATATATTGGTGATATTGTTATCGCTAGCAGTGATTACAATAGAATTTATCAAGTCAAAGAAGACTTCAAAAGAAATTTTTAAACCAAAGACATGGGGCTTCTCAAATACTTCTTGGGCATAGAAGTTTTACAATCAAAATATTGCATAGTTATGTGACAAAGGAAGTATGTTCTTGATCTATTACAAAAAAGGTAATGCTCAAGTGCAAGTCGGTTGATACACCTATGGAGCCCAATGTTAAATTATGTACTGAAGGTGGCAACAATGTTGATATTGGATGATTCCAACTGTTGGTTAGGAAATTAATCTATCTCTAAACTACAAGACCTTATATATCTTATTTAGTCATTATTATCAGTTAGTTTACTCATCAACCTTAGCAAACTCATTGGGAAACATTGGAAATAATTCTTTGATCTTGAAGAAAAATCCTGGTCAAGGGTTATTACTCAAGAGTCATGGTCATACAGACATAGAAGGTTTTGCAAATGTAGATT
Organism: Aristolochia californica; assembly: GCF_029961685.1. Lineage (NCBI taxonomy): Eukaryota > Viridiplantae > Streptophyta > Magnoliopsida > Piperales > Aristolochiaceae > Aristolochia > Aristolochia californica. Next base: position 21,167,976 of record NW_027181771.1, read on the forward strand.
GGTCAGGCTCACCAGATGTTAGAAAATCTACCTCTGGTTATTGTAAAATTTTTGAAGGTAATCTAGTCACCTAGAGAAGCAAAAACAAATTGTTGTTGCAAAATCTAGTGCAGAAGCAGAATATAGATCAATGGCACATCTGGTGAGTGAACTATTGTGGCTCAAATCATTCATGTTTGAACTAGTGTTCCAAGTAAAAAAACCGATGCAACTCCATTGTGTAATCAAGCAGTTATTCATATTGCAAACAACATAGTATTTCATGAAAGAACAAAACATATCGAGATCAACTGCCATTTTGTTTGAGAAAAATTGCTAGTTGGTGTAATATCTATGCAATACATCCCATACAAGAATTAGTTGGGGAATATATTCACAAAGGCCATTGCTGGAAAACCTCTCTCAGAGACATGTTCCAAGTAGGGAATTTATGATGTTTTCTCACCAGCTTGAGGGGGAGAGTTAGAGAAGATAATGACACTTTATGTAATTTAGAGAGTGGCTAGCTTGGAGATGTAATTATGTTAAACTTTTAAGTCCCTTTATTGCAATAATGTACTAGGGTTTTATGCCCTCAAATCTATAAATAACAGAGTAAGGAAGGGGGGGGGGGGGGGGGGGGGGGTTGGAGGACGTGCTCCTCTCCCCTTGTTTTATTTCAACTCTCTCTTGCTCTCTCCTACTCGAGTTCTCTCTTTTTCTCTCGTCTCTTCTCTTATCCCCTTCTTCCACCTTATTCTTACAAACCTTAAGTTCCCTAATCATGCAACCCTAGAATCTAACAATGCTTTATAGCATGATTTGTTAATGTTCTGGATGATCGAACAATAAACTTTGGTTGATTGATCATGATTTATAATCTTGATATGTGAATTTCAGGATGATAGATCATTGGTAGATGTTGATCGATCATTCCAATGCCAATTCGACTACGTTGACTTAAAAAAGAGAATGAATGATCTTAAGTACTCTAACATGTTTGAAAGGTGTATATGGTAATTTTAAAATATGTATGGATGCAAGGTATTTCCAAACGCTCCAAGTTTGCAATGTACCTTGCTGTGTTGTCGTAGGAAACCAAAAATAAAACCTATACTCCTAAAAATATATGTAGCAGTGGGAGTAAGGATCGTTCCCATGAAGAGTGATTAGTCTAATTTTATGCTCCGTGAAAAAGGACCAGGGTGGGGGGGAGTTGAGTATAATGAAAACACTTTCATGAAAAACAACTAAGAAACAATCCAAATTAAAGGATCAAAATCAATCAAAATAACAAATCTTGATCTAAATCAACATCCCCCATCGAAATTTCACAACTGATCATCAATGCAAGCATATACCAATTCGTATTTGAGTATTCTCCGTTGGAACTATCTTCCTATCTCTCATTAGTCATAGTTAATTAGAAAATAAGCGATCCAATTAACCCTAACTACTAAACAACCGAAGACAAGCGCTAAAGGTTTAATCTAGCAGCAGCCTTAAGAGTTAGCGAGATTGATGAAACTAAACAACACAAGCACAAGCAGCTGCATTTAATTTAGTCCATCATTCTTCTTAAGGTCTAATAATTCCGGACGCAGCAAATCATCAAATCTCAATTGCTTGGCAACTTAGAGGGATCAAACAATTACGGATTTGACACCTAACCTTGCACTAGATTGCAACGAGTAATAAATTAGTAGGCCTCTTATTGATTAAACAAGACAATCATGAAATAACAGTTACATAAGAACATCTGATACTCAAAACATGAATTGAACGATGAAAACAAATCCGTCCCTTCCGCTTATAGCGATGGCCCATGGTGCAGGAACACACTCTGGTCACCCCTTCCGCTAGGTCGCCCCCTCCGCCCAGGGCTACACACCTCCACACCCGCTTGCAGCACACGGGAATCAAACCCTCGACGTAACGCTAGCTCTGATACCAAATGTTAAGCACCTAACCAATACTACCCAAAAGATCGGCCTGTTAGGAGCGGAAGACATAGGTACATAACACCAGGACCATACCAAATGTTATGTCCGGATCTAACACGGGAAGGAAGAAGATGGAAGGGAAGATCGTTGTGAGGTTTGAGCTTTGGAAGGAGCTCTACCTTAAGCCTCGTGAGAGGGAGAACCTGACCTCGTTTAATCTAGGGTTTAATCTACTGAATTTTGCTTTTCGATTCATTACTGTACAATGCATACAAATAGTTCACGCCAATAAAAGTTTAGGTAAAAATTACAAAAGTGCCCGTGAGGCATATTTCAACCCAAATAGCATAAAACCAAAAATAAACTAAATGACTATATAACTGACTCAGTCAGGGTAATTGACTCAGCCATGGTGTCTCAGCCTGACTCGGCAAAGTGCTTGTCCTCGAGCTCGAAGGTAGAGCATGCCTGCCGAAACGGATCCTCCACTGGTTATCTCTGTGAGTCGTAGGTGCCAGCTCAACCTGCATTGCTGATGTTGAAGCTAATAGGTCCCCACATGTGTCAAGCATGAAGAGCTGAGGGCACATCATAATGAAACCAAACATATAAACACAGCTGGTGAGCGAAGAAAGAATACAGGAGTACCCACCCTTGTGGAGCTCATACTTGAGAGAGGACACTGCCGAGCATGCCACCAGAAAGATGAGAACAAAAGACAGGTATTCCATGGCAAGGTCATCATACTCCCTAGTCTTATGAATCTTAGAAGATGCACGACCTTGAAATCTCAACTTAGGGATCTTTCCACTTCGGGCAATCTCAATGTGCATTGCTGTCCCAATCTTCCAAAACTCTATGCAACAACCAACCCCAGAACTGGCCAGGATCATCCAGGAGGTAACATTATCAAGTAGGTAGAGGAAAAAATCAACTGACACGCAAAGTGCACAACAACAGACTTGGCAGACAGACCTACCATTGACTTGTTTTTATTCCAAAACTGGATATCGTCTTTAAAAGCCAAGAATAGTAGCCAAAACTCATGGAAGAAAATAGTAGGATAATAACCCTGAGACTTTTGCTGAACATTCAAGTAACCTGCAACATTTGGAGGGATTGCATGAAGGGTGTACGTAGTAAAATCATCAGTGACAGGAAGGTGGAGAACGTAGGCTTCCAATGCTTCAGTAGCCCCAGCCAAAGATATTGAATGCTCTCTATCCCTTACAACCCCAGCATCAAGGTAGGTAATTTGATCTAGAAGGAGGGAATCCAACTTCATATCCTGCCTGAGTTGCTGGAGGGTGATCCTCTTCATGGGGACAAAATCTCGTAGTTCTGAAGTAGTATACCACACGTTATAGAGAAGATCCTCTGAGTGCCCTGATTTATCAATGGGAGCAGACTCTGAGTACAGCGCCTTGTCTTCACCATCCAGACCAATCTTGTAAGACCATTTGTTTGATGCCAAGTCTATGGAGTTGTTCCCATGGAACAACAAAACTGTGCCCCCAACAATTCCAGAAACGGCCTCTGGTTGTCTTTCATCTGAGAATTTACCAAAAAATTGCTTGAGGCAAGCACCCAAAAGGACAACTCCAACAACTCTCACCATGTCCATCAACAACCATAGCCAGATGTTTCCCAAGGCAGAATTCATGCAGCTGATTCTGGACTGGAACACGATGGCAAACACTCTCCTGCAACCAATAACTAAACACAGCTCCGCGAACAAGAGGGTAGGCCTCAGGATCCAAGTCCCATGGGTCATCCTTGACATCATCAATCATATCCCCACCCTCATCCACATCGGCATCTACATGCTGTGGTTGAGATTGACTACGGATTTCCCATTCTGAAAACAGAACCTGGATCAACTCCCACCCCATGACCTGGTGCAACAAATACATAGAAGAAGAAGCAAAAGACCCATGAGGTTGCACATCAACGTACAATTCTGCCACTCCAGTGGCTCCCTGTGTCTCCTGAACCAGAGTATCATCCATGATAATATCATCCTCATCCTGCTCGTCAGTCAGTCCAAATCGACTGAAATGGCAAACAAAAATTCGCCCTTCAACCATTGTAGGATCACAAGAAATAAATTTAGCACCTTGCCTTTGGTTCGTGTGTCTACATAATCTAAGAGGCTGATCTTGTTTGACTGTGTCTGAAACTGGTAACTTCGTTTGGAGAATTAGTGTAACTGCAGCCATCAACCTGTTATCTTTTGATGCTGTCTTGGCACCTGGTTTGGTGCTGGAACCTAGTCCCACCATTTCTGCAACTAAAATGAGACCATCTGCAGGATACCCATGAATATAGTGTCCCAAATTTATTGCATCCCAGGACACGACATTTATCTCGGGCAATTCATCGAACAGCTGCAATGCTCCCATACATCTTCCCATTCATCCCCACATATGGCAAAAATAATAGAGGATGTGTTCTAATTCCACTGCCTAATGAAGCAACCAATTTCTGAGACAGATACCCAGCCACACCCTCAACGGCTAGAACAGCAGCATCTTCATTCTCCAATTTACCGTGCTTATCATGCAGGAGCATCCCATTAAGCATAAACCGATGCGGGAAATGTACACTGCTGGTGGTCTCAGCAATAGAAAAATTAAACAGCCCCACATATTCAATTGGCCAATGAACATACACACATTCAACTGAAAAACAGAGACCCTCAACAAAAAAAATTTCGAGGCACTTACCCCCTATCCTCCCCTTTCCCCCCAAATTTGGAACTTGGATTGCTCTGGTCTGCCGAGGAGTGGATTCCGAGTGGTAGGTGGTGGCCAGAAGTCACATCCCACTGGACATGTTTCTGAAGGCTCCGACAGAGCCTCCTCCGTGTCCGGTGGTGAAGGTCAGCCCTTTGGGACTTCGCCGCTTGTGTCCCAGTCGGAACAGTCGCTGGAAGATATTCCTTCCCCAGTTCGGGATGGTGTTCTGCTTGTTGTGAGTCGTGTTGGTGTGATTTCGAATTTGAGGTCTCCCCCAATTTGACCAACGCCGATGAGATGGTAGTAGAAAACCCTTCGATTTTGGATTATTCGGGTCCATTCAGTTAGATTTTCGAAATTTGGAGTTCGATTTCTGAATTGTAGGCTCCCTCTTGTCTGATTTCCCTGATTCGGAAATCAATTTGGTCTGG